>NW_004567107.1:46216701-46231154 GCF_000260355.1 Condylura cristata
TGTATATGTACCACATCTTTTTAATCCAGTCATCCACTTTTGGGCATTTGGGTTGTTTCCATGTCTTTCCAATTGTTAAAAAAAAAAAAAAAAGGCAGCAATAAACATGGGGGTGCAGGTATCTTTCTGAATCAGTGGTCGTAGGGAAGCTCTGTGTTAAGCAGTTTGAGGAACCTCCAGTTTTCCATAGTGGTTGTACTAGTTTGCATTCCCATCAGCAGTGAAGGAGAGATCCTTTTTCTCCACATCTTCGCCAAGATTTGTTGTTGCTAGTTGTTTAAAGATGTGCCATTCTCACTGGGGTGAGAAAAATCACCATTTTTTACATGTTTTTCTGCCTACTCAACTATTTTTTATCTTGATTTTGGTCTTTCTTATTTTTAAGAGGAAGGAAGTGTAGAGTAATGAGAGTGGAGCAGAGCAATGCTACCAAGGACAGAATGGGGAGAACAAGTATTTACTGAAATACA
Source organism: Condylura cristata (assembly GCF_000260355.1). Taxonomy (NCBI): domain Eukaryota; kingdom Metazoa; phylum Chordata; class Mammalia; order Eulipotyphla; family Talpidae; genus Condylura; species Condylura cristata. Next base: position 46,217,172 of record NW_004567107.1, read on the forward strand.
CTGCTAACTGGAGCAGCCAACAGGGCTGGAAAGGTCTTCTGCACCATATGTGGGTTAGGTCCCTAGCTGGAGGAATCAAACTCAGGCATCACAAGTGATAGCACTGAGACTTACCCCTATTCCATGAGAGAGGCCATAATCTTAATTTGATTTTCTGCCCTTACTCTCTCTGTTCTATATGCAGGAATAACATTTCCCAGCTTTATCAACTTGCTTCTTGATAGGCACTAATGAGGCTGGAAATACTGAAGTAACTGAAGCCAGGACATTTCTTCTACTCTTTCCACCTCTAGCGCTAGCTGTCACTAGCTTGCTACATCTCCACCAGTTGGCCATGGAATCACCTTTGTCTGCATGTGTCTACCACTTTCTGGGAACATCTTTGATCTTCTGAGGGTGGAGTCATTTCCTGTTTTTACTAATTGAGATTGCTTCACTAATCTTGATTCAGATCCTTGGTTTCTGTGTTCACTTATATTTTTTGGTGGTTATTGTTTCCAGTTGTATATTAAAGACTTGTTGAAAATTCTAAGGGTAGTAACTTTTTCTTTAGGAGCCCCTGAATGACTACACTTTTAAGAAGAAGAAAATATCTTCTTTATTTTTTCAATTTTTTTTAAAGAAACATGTTATTCCATTAATCTCCTTAACAATGAACACAATTAATGGTTTACACTAGGTGATCATTAAATATGTGCTGAACTGAATAATAACTAAACCTTTGGTGATGGTTGTGGTTTTGTATGCTGTGTATATTTAACTGGTTACAAAACTGCACCATATAAGCAAAAGTGTCTCAGTTTAGAAAAATAAAAATTAATTAAAATTTTCCAGTTAAATATGTAGTTTTGAATTAAAAAGTGAAATTAATAGGATATTCAGTTACTTTGATATTTATGGTAAAGTAACATATGCTAACTTTATTTTTATTTCAAAATATTCAATCTCTAGAATAATGTTTTAATATTCAAAGCTTGAATTTTTAGATAATATACTACTATCACTAAGAAAACACAAAATTATATTTACTTTTTTGTTTTTAATTATTTATAGAGGCAGCAGTTGTTTACAACCCTGTATGTGATTTGACAGCTGTATAGGATCTCTTCTCTACTCATCTGTGTGTCCTCACACCACAACCACTTAATGTGCCCTTTGTACTCCACCAAAGTCAACTGGGCCTCTTTCAGATTTTGGCCTCCACCTTTCCCTAACCATGTCATTAGCCTTACTTACGTAGACAGATCTCCAATATTTTAAATGGCTTGGCTTTGTCTGACTCATTATTTTGTGTCTCTCTACTCCACTATAAGTGAAATCATCTGCTATATTTACCTTTCATCTTCTGACTTATGTCACTTAGCAATGGCCTCTCCAGTTGTGTCTGTGTTCTTTTAGGTGACAAGTGCTCATCTTTCATTTTCATAGCTGAGTAGTATGCCATTCTGTGTACATGCCACATCTTCATTATTCACTTTTTTTTGTCTATGGAAACTTAGTTTTTTCCCCATAACTAGGATACTGTAAGTAGTACTACAATGAACATGCTATTATGCATAATCCTTCAAATTAGTATTTTTACAGTTGGGGGTAGGTACCTAGGTGTGGAATTGGAAAATCTTTTGAAAGATCTTTTTGAATATTTTGAGAAACCTCTATACTACATTCCATTAGAGCTGGGCCAGAATACATTCCAACCAACAGTTCTCCATGAACTTGCCAACAGTTGTTTTCAATGATATTTTTGAAAAGGCCATTCTTACCTGTGTTTGGGTACCATTTGTTCATATTCTTTTTGTTTCTCTTGCCATTAGAGATGAATCCATTAAAACATGACTGTAATCAATGTAGTTGACTTTATAGGCAGTGTGCCTTTTTTCCTTTGTATTTTATCATCTCACATTTTAGGCTCAAAGCTTTGAGTTGATTTTTGCATACCGTGTGATATGGTGATGTAGTCTCATTGTACATTTATCTGCCCCTTCTCCCACCTCTATTTTTAATAGAATTTCTTTTTTTTCCCAATGTAAACTCATGAAGCTTTTGCCATGGACAACTATTCACATAAGTATGGTTTTAGTAAAAACAGCTGCCATCTACTCTTCCCTGTTGACTCTGCCTGCTCTATGAAAACATTTGAGCACCCTGCTCTGTGACACTCTCTGTTCAGGCACAACTAGACATCCTTGAATTATTATTTCATTAAGTGATAAAATAGTCACTGCAGAATTGAGGCTATTGATGGGGAAGGAAGAAGACAGTGAGAAAAATGTGGAGGGGAGCCAATGGACTATGGTGAAGAATTATGGGTAGCTTGGTGGTAGGCCTGGTATGTTGGCATACCATGTGAAAAAATGTGAACTATTTCTCTGAATACTATATGATATTTCATAACAGCATAAACTCAATAAAAATACTGTAAGAAAAGAGTGGCAAATGAGTATTTTTAAATTTGAAAAACAAACTAAATATTTGCTTAGAATGTTTAGAATCTCTACTGTTTCATAATTAGCAAAATTGTCCCAGAGCAAGAAAAGACAGTTCCACCATTACTTGGTTTTAATTTTCCTCATTTAATTTTTCTAATTAAAGATGGTGGCTGAAAGCAGTAGGACCTTTGGGAGACTATATAGATAGAAACATCTGTGCCAAAAATTTTCAGTGAAGCAAAATATCCAACCCAAACAAGCCTCTTTATAATAGAATCTAAGAACAAAGGCTATGACAAATGTTTTTTGAAAGAAATGTGTGTGCTTGGAAGATAGCTTTTTGTTTGGCCTTTTCTGAGGACTTGAATTCATTTAATTAAAAAATATCACATTGTATATCCTGAAAAAATTATGATTGTGTAATCAATGGGTATATTTTCCAAACACCCTTGATCTCTATGCTACAGAGCGGGATGTTGATCATTCCACAGACCTTGATTAAGAGGTAACATACAATGCAAAGCTTATAGTATGAACAACAATCTGGTAGCAGAGCTGTAATACAGATGCTGCCTACAAGCACATCATTAATGCTAGGTCAATGAATTTAGGCCAGGTTTTTTGTCATCAAATAGCAAGACCATTTATTATCCATATAATGCATAGCTAAACTGATGGAAAATTTAATACATATTGTTTGCCTAACAAAACAAAAATCAAGCTCTATCTGTTCTTCTTTGATTATAAAGGAAAAATTTTATTGGAAATTTATAAGTGTCAAAGTTTAGATAAATCAATGAGATACATACAGCAATAGGACAACAAATCCCTTACTTTGTTTTCTTTAATTCACTGTGACCTGAATTTTCATATAAGTAAGGAATTACATTATGAAAAATCAAATATTTCCCATGTTTACTTAGTATTTGAACATATATTAAATTTTCAAAGAAGAAAATGTTTTATGGTTCTAATACCTATATACCAAACCCAGAAAATTATAAACTAAGGTTTTAACACCTCCTAAACATAAAGTCAAAGGTCCAAAACAAATATTAAAAATTTTATCCAGCAAAATAAATATTTGTATAGAAACACAAGGTCGTTCAACTTTACACGTACACACACACACACACACAAAAAAAACAGCTAGCAATATCATTTGCTACATTGCTCTAATAGCAGTAAGTTACATTAGTCCAATACCATAGTGCAAACATTTAATAAAATCCACCCTCATTCATGATAGACTTTCAATGGACCATGGATAGCAATGAACTTCTATTACTTAATGAAATAACAAAAACAGTTATCTTTTTTTTTTTTAAAGATTTATTTATTTGTGCATACAGAACTGGGGCACAGGCCAGAGGCTCAGGGGTGGCGAGAGGCCTCACCAGAGACAGAGTGGGGAGCAGAACAGGCAGATTGACGAAGTACACTGCTGAGGGGAGCAGCGGGCGGGCCAGGAGAGGTCTGCCACACCATGTGGTCACCCCCGGGGCAGGTGGGAATCGAACCCATGCGGAAGCTGCTTTAGATTCTCAGTGCTGTGCTCCAACCCGCTGCGCCACCAGGGAGGGTCACACAAAAACAGTTATCTTTAAAATCAAGATCATTACAAAACAATTAAAATTTTACTATATTTTTTTCTAATATTTTATTTATTCATACAGAAATGGAGTCCAGGCCATTGAGAGGATTCACCAGAAACAAAGTTGGGAGCAGAACAGGCAGATTAATAAAGTACTCTGCTGAAGGGAGCAGCGGGTGAGTCAGGGGAGGTCTGCTCTGCCATGTGGACCTCCAATGGGTCACCTTGAGTGGGGATCGAACTTGTACTGAATCCTACAAGGGCTGGCTTAGCCTCGCAGTGCAGCGTTCCAACCCGCTGCACCACCAGGGAGGGCCTGAAAGTTTAATACTTTTTAACACTTTCAAAATTTTAGTCATTATAATAAGATATGAAAAGTAGTTAGAAAAGAAGATCTATTATTTGGATATCTATAAATTTCCCACATAGAATCCTAAAAGTCTGTATACAAATTTGCAGAAATAATTTTGTGAACAAGCATGCCTTATTTTCAATGCCAACAACTTCAAAATATTAATTTGGTCAATAATATTAAGTTGACATGTCATACTATTAAATTATTTTCAGTTATGACTAACTGTGACATCTGTTTTCTAGGAATATTTTGATACTAACCTTTTCACAATCTACGTGATTTTTTTTAACTATGTATTTCTTCTAAAAGATTCCATAATTCAATCCTGAGTATCACCTACACATACTGATAGGGTACAGGCATACCTGAGATTCTTTAGCCCTCAGTGAGAACAGCTAAAGTCTAGTATAGCTAGAATCTAAGATTAATCACCTTCTCCTATGAGCAGCTCTGTTTATTCCAGTATATGTGTGAATATTTGTTTTATTACATGGAGACTTTGGGGTTTGTTTTCCTAGAGAAACTTTTATATGTTATAACTGGAGATCAATATATAATTAAAAGTATTATTGTGTGGAATAGCACGAAATTTCAAACAACCTGAAATGTTTATCGACAGAATAAATTATCTCCTCATCATACAATCTAATTATAGCAATGAGAACGAAAAATATAAATGAAATACAAAATAAACCTATGGCAATCCAAATGTGTAATTTTTCAATTACTTTGAACAAGTAAGTTTTGAAACTATATACATTAATTTGTCACTACTAAAAAAGAGACAATAGGCTCAAAATTATTAAAAACACTTAAGTAACAATAGTGTTAGCATTGCTCAAAGTAAAATTTTATTTTATTGAGTTAACACTGGTTTACAACACTGTATTTGATTATCTGACCAAAAAAAGAAAAAACAAAAAGGGTCACACTCCCATGCTTCAAACTATAGCACAAGGCTTTAGTATTCAAAATTGTACTGTAAAAGAATAAAATGACAAGCAGACCACTAGAATAGAATCCACACTTATATGTGCAGTTAATTTATGAGAAACAAGTTTATATGAAAAATATATCATTCACATACAAAAGAATGAAACTAGATCACAACCTCCTGACATATACAAAATTAACAGAAAATGGATGAAAGACCTGAAACTAAGAACTGATAACACAAGATAATCAGAAAATATGGGCAAAAAAACTCCATGACATTGGTTTTAGATATGTCCTTTGGACTGGGCAGCAATAGCAAGTGCAACAAGTGAATAGAAACACATGAGAACATAAAAATGGAAAAAAAAATCCTGGCCCTCCTTGGTGGCATTGGGATTAAGTATTAACACTATCACCTCCACAGTCTGAGTTTGATCGCTGTCCAGGGAGCTAAATCATATATAGCACATACCTCTCCTGTCTCACCCACTATTCCCCTTAGCAGTGTATTTTAGGAAATCGCTGCTCTCTGATCTATACCCAAGTTCTTCTATAAAAAAACCAAAAAGAAAACTAACTCCTGCATATCGAAACAAAACATCATTAAACCACAAAGACACCTCTTGAATGGCAGAGAATATTTCACATCATACATCTAGAAAAAGGAAAATATCAAAATCATAAAGAACTCACAAAACTCAAAAAAAACAAACAAACAAAAACAAAAACACTATAAAATGGGCTGAACTGAAAGGACATATCTCCAAAATAAACATGTGGATGGCCAGTAGGCACATGGATATTCATCACCAGCAAGTCAAAAACTCACCTTCAGCAAATCTAAACCTCAACAAGATATCAATTCATACCTGTGAGAATGACCTATATCAAAAAGTGCAGAAAACTAATGCTGGTGAAGATGCCAAAGAAAAAGAACTCACATACATGGTTAGTGGGCATGGAGCTGTTATAGAAATTATATGGAGGTTTCTTAAAACATTCAAAAGCTATGTACTATATTATCCATCAATTCTATTCCTAGATACCCATCTGAGACTGCAAGTGCACTCATCCAAGGGATACATGCATTCCTTATGTGTGGCAGCACTCTTTAGGACAGCTAGGTTATAGAAACAAACTAACTGCCCAAGGCCAGATGAATGAATGAAAATGTAGAAAATGCATATATATGTGGGTGTATATATGCATATACACACATACAATAGTCTCTGTGTGTATATACACACACACACACACAGAATGGTATATATTCTCTGTGTGTGTGTATATATACACACACACACACAGAATGGTATACTGTATGGTATACAGAATAGTATACTACTCAGCATTAAAAAATATGCTCATGTGATTTGTGACAAGAATGGAACTGGGTAGGAAATTAGGCTAATCATGACAACCTAGAAGGCAGAAGACAAATAGCAGATTGTTTCATTTACTGGTATAATACAGCAAAACAAAACCAAAGTAAGACAAAACTATAGCAAAACCAACTATAGAAATCTGATTATAACAGTGAGAACACCGTGGGAGGGAAATTTGGAAAGCAAAATGTAGAGGGGTGGCATGGACTGTGGTGGAGGACCATGTGTGCTTGGATGGTATGTGTAGTGTGGTTACACAAATCTGAAGAGATGTGATCTCAAACTTTTGAAACATAGCAGCACTTTTTATATTTGTCATATTGTGTTACTCAAATGACTACATTCAATATTAAGACCTCTCATTACTTTGAAGCTTACTTTAATGTGGGCCGAATACTCAAAGTCATTTGATGCAAAGCTAAAATTAGACTATTTTTTGAAATTTAAGTTTCCTCAGTAGTTAGCAACTCTCTAATGTATCCTTGTCTATCAGACATATAGTGCATATTCTAGGGAGTAGTCATGAGTCTGACCTCACTGACAAATATTGGAAGCAACTCTCAATCTAAGGTTTGTGTCAAAGATGTATGTTTCCTCTACTATATCTTACTAAAAGTTTTAACAAGAAAAACTACTAAGGACTTATTGAGCTGATGATCTCTCTTATTCAGACAGGCCCAACAGTGTCTAGGAGAGACAAAATTACATGATTAGCTATTGAAAACACAAAAGCCATTGCCTCAATTAGTATGCAAGCTTTCTTCAGACAGAATAAATGGAGAAATCAAAGAGGATTGAGCAGGTGATTATTTCTATTTTTCTGGGTACATGAATGAAAGGGTAAAAGGTTATTTTTGAAAGGTTTCTTAGCAAGAAAAAAGATTTTTCTAAAGAGATAAACCACCTCTTTGAAAAGGTAGAAGGGTTATCCTCACATAAAGTAATTGTCTTTTAATCAAGACAGTTACTTTTTTAGAGAGCTGCCACTATTTTCCTTGCATGTACAGAGAAAATCTAAGGCATTTCTGTGTAGAAATACAATTTTGCTTTCCAATCAACAAAGTTAATAGCTATCGTTTCTCATCTCATTAATCTCTTTTGACAAATGTATGACTCCAGTGACAATAAAAATCACTGCATCTTGCATTTATTGAAGTTTCTTTCTTAAAATATTAAATAGCAGATGGATTAGTGACTCTTCCCCTCAAACCCTGCAGGTTAGACATGACTATATTTAAGGTCACAGAAATAATTTAATTGATTTTCTCAATAGAATCCAAATATCCAATCCAAATCGAAAACTTAGGTTTTTGTGCTACTCTTTCTTATAGTGCAAAGCATTCAGGGGTAAAGAATTAAAACTCAGTAATAATTAATAGTTATCATTGTTAACAAGAAATATAAGAGGTTTTTATCCATCTTTCCAATGACAATAACAATTCAGGAAATGAATTTCTTCTTTTTGGCAAATAAAATTTTCCTTTTGGGACACAGATGTGTTACTGGCCAATACATCTATTTCTGAGCTTTAATTAGTGGTCTCATAAATCCTAGCAGATGAACTGACCTTCTAGCCCACTAAAATAACAAGATAGTATATGTCTGATTTATTTCCTATGAAACAGTATCAGTAAATGACCAGAATCTTTTCAAGATATGTAACTCTACATAAAATCAAACTTATGCTTCAAACAACTATAAAACAAAGTGAAGACATTTACAGATAAAAACATATAAATGCAATAGTATTTTACAATGTATGAAAAGTTAAATGTTCACAGTTAATATTAACACCTGAACCTTACTTTTTTTTTTTGCATTTTAGTAAACTGATTATTTACTTATGTAATGTGATTTTCTTGACTGATTTAAAATCACTTGAAAGGAAACAGAGACATTATTCAAAATTTACTGAGACATAGCAACTGTGTTTTAAAACATGCTTTGTTAAATGTAACCCATTCTATGCTAATATTTTCTTAAAAATTGTAAAAAAAAATCCATATATTGCATAACCTTAAAGAACTCCAAAATAACTTATAAATACATGGCAAAAACAAACAAACAAACAAACAAACAAAAACACTAAACTACAATAAAGCCAAAGAACCAATAGTTTGATATCTGGAAGAACTGGACTTTTACTAAATAATGTTACTATATCTCATTCCTCCAATTATTTCACGAAACAAGCATATATGCACAGAACTAGAGTAAATAAACATGTTTACTCTTTTAATACCAAAAAAGAGTATTATTAAAATTATTTAAAATAAGTAAAGAATAAAGGATTACTGATAGGAAAAGGATAAAGGACATTTACTTTTGACCTTTTTCAGGATTAAATGTCTATGATAGTTTCTATTGGTGTTTCCTCCTCAAACTGAAAGAGAAAGTGGTGGATGGAAGTTGACGGTAGATGACAGTAAAGTCTAGGGTAAGGCCGATATATTGGCAATGAACTATCAGCTGTAAGAGGCTGTGGGTCTCTGTTGCATCAGCAAAATACTCTGCTGGGAAACCTATCATTCTTTCTCAAATTCAAGTCTGTAACAAGCTAAAATGATGACAAAATACAACTATAGATACTTGCAATCTCACACTCTGATTCAACAGCCATTTAAAAAGTTGACAGAGAGAACAGGAATTCACTGGATGCGGGAAAAAAAAGTGGCCATCTGATTACTAAATTGTAGTAATGCCCCTATATTCTATTTTTAGAACAAATTGCCACATTTAATTCTTATGGAGAAGTGAGATAGAATTAGCTACTTCATTTTTCATTTTTCAACTGACACACAAAAATTAAAATTTTAGCCCTTTTCAGTCTCTCACTGGTATGATTTTCCAAAGATTTTCTTAATGTGATTCTGTCCCTTATTCATAAGCAAGGAGTCCTACACTCTGAGTTTCTTAACTACCATGAGAATTGTGTTGTTCATATTGAAAATAATCCCTCATTGACCACTTTTCTTCCATTAGTGTTTCCTAGTAAATTTTTAGACTTCATATCAATCAAATAATTATTTTTAAGCCATCTAATCAAGGTCTAGTTTTTATTATTATTATTATTATTTATAATTCTTATTTCAAACTAATTTAAAAAAGTGTTTTAAACAGTTTTGAATCTCAGTCATACCAAAGGAAGGTTTCAACTTTTAGTATACATTTTGCTAAGGAGCTAAAGGAATATATAGGTTACTTTCTTTATGATGATTGGCCAGAATTAGAATTGTTATATCATTAAGAGGATATATAATTCATAAGAAACTACTTAATCTTTTTCCCCTAAAGATATTTATTATTTTAGTAGCTCATCAGCCATACATAAAACTTCCTCTTTCTCTAAAATTCTAGTCAATCTTTGTAATGTCTGTCATTTAAACTTCAGTAATTTTACTGGATCTGAAATAATACTTTTTATTTTATTTACCTAACCCATCCTCAAATACATGTGGTCATGAACCATCTTATTATGTAGTAATATCTGCTCCAACATTACATTTACGGTTTTGGTACTTAACAAGGTAAAATCTGTTTGCTTGTTGTCATTCAGAGATCTAACAAAACTCTCCCACTTTCAGCTCAATTATTCTGTGTGGTGGGTTGTTTTCATTGTTTGGGGGGGGGGCTGCTATAGAAATCTTAACATGTCAGTTGCAACACCTACTCTCTTGAGTGAACACCTCCTTTTTCACAATATTAACAATGTTGCCTCTTCATGCCACACCCGACTTATGTTTTGACTATATGGATGAATCTCTACAGAATTAAAAAAAAAGAAAAGAAAAGAAAAGAAACCCCCGGTAATTAAGTACCAAAATCCTGAAAAACAGATGAAAGAAAATAAAGGAGTCCCAACTTCCAACACCTCAAAATTTGATCTAATCTGAAAATAGGGATACTGCAGATATAAGGTTGAAATGACATCCTAGATGCATGTGGACTCCTAATTCAATATGACCATTTTTCTTATAAAAAGGAAACTCTCGGGACACATGCATGTAGGCTGTGTGAAGATGAAGCTGAGTTCGGGGTGAAGTATCAACAAGCTATGAAAGTCAAAATTTGACAGCAAACAACCAAAAGCTAGCAAATATCCTTGAACAGATTCTCCTTCACAACACTCAAAAAGAGTCTAACTCTGTTAATACTGGCATCTCAGATGTCTGGTCTCCAGAAACATGATACATTTGTATTGTATATGTAAAAAAATAAAAAAAATGAATGGAGGCTCAATTTATTTCAATTTTAGTCTCATGAGGATACAATGCACCTCAGAGAGAGGAAGTGTATCAGTAATGCTTAGGGTCCAAGTCATCTTTAAGGATGTGTCTATATATATACACACACATACATACATATATGTTTATATATATATATATATATGTTTATATATGTTTATTTTACATCTTTTTTTTTTTGCATTTTTCCATCTCAGTTGTAATCCCCTTGGGCTTCCCATCACCAAATCACACATGTGCCATCACCATAGTCCAGTGCATTCCCTTCCCCCCACTGTTTGTGATCTGGTATATAGCTGTTCATTATTATTATTATTTTCTCCCCTGGTCCTTATTTATATTCCTGCTATGAGTGAAACCGTCAGGATTTTTCCTTTTCTTTCTGGCTTATTTCACTAAACATGATCTTTTCCAGCTCCATTTAGGATGTGTCTTTAAAATGCACCATGAGACAGAATAAATCATGCACAAAGCAGGTCTATGTACCACTACATGTAAGAGCAGTGGGAAGATAGAAAATTGGTGTTCTCTTGGAAAGAAGAAAAAATATGCACATTGCCATTACAGTTAGAAGATAACAAAAAATGTGCATGAGGTAACAGTAAATCTTAAAAAATACAATGCAAACTAAAATTATATCTATAGTGGACTAATTATATATACAATTTTGTCAAATTATATATACTGTTTGTCAAGAACGGTTAGAAAAAATGAAAGAAAAATGGGCTGTTCGAGAATGATAAGAATATTTGACTCTTATATATTCATTACTTCTGTTGTAATTATATCTGTACATTACGAATTTAAAAATAAATGGATAAAATAAAATCAGATTAGGAGGAAATAAAATATTTCCCCAGTTCATTGACAACATATACCACTTTGGGAAGACCAAATTACAATTAGGTGAATGCTGAAACTGGAGAAGTGAGGTAGTGATTTATTTATCCCCAAATAAAAAAAAAATACAACTATTTTACAACCTTTAAACTTCATGCTTCAATATTTATCATACTGGGATAATTTAATGATCTTCTATATCTAATCTCCTAATTCTCTCTCCCTCAGGAATGTATCTTATCATTTTGTTTATTCCAAAGGGAAAAAGAATAACCAAATATAACAGAAGAAATGTTAATTCTACAGTTCATCTAAATATATTCATAACCTGTTTTTTTTTTTAAGATTTATTTATTTGTGCATACAGAACTGGGGTACAGGCCAGAGGCTCAGGGGCGGCGAGAGGCTTCACCAACGACAGAGTGGGGAGCAGATCTACGATGTACACTGCTGAAGGGAGCAGTGGGCGGGTCAGGAGAGGTCTGCCATGCCATGTGGTCACCTCTGGGGCAGGCGGGAATCGAACTCATGAGGAAGTGGCTTTGGCTTCTCAGTGCTGTGCTTTAGCCTGCTGTGCCACCAGGGAGGGCCTCATAACCTATTTTTTAACTCATACATTCTTAATCCAATAAGATGTAAAGCAATATGAGCAGCAACACTATTCCGTTGTTAAACCCTTGTGAGAAAATGGTCAATAACTCTCTTCAGACAAAGTAGCCATGAAGTTCACTTCCTTGTGCAAAGCTGATTAAGAACAGATAGCTGGTGTCAAATAGCTGGAGTCAAATAGCATACTAATAAGGACAACTTACAAACAGGCTTTTAAATCCAATAATGAAAGCTAACTAACTGGGACTATCATTTATAAAATTATGAAATCATTCCAATAAATATATACTGGCCTCTAGAAATTAAGTTATGTAGTCCATTTAATCTATACTAGTAAATGAGAATTGAGGCTGATCATTCTGTCAGCCAATACAATGACCAAAACAAATATAACAAGAAATATAAACAAGTGTTCAAACTGAAAATTAATTGCAGTAAAATGAGGCAGTATCATCAGTTAAATAGTCAGAAACTAAAAACAGTTAACTAGTTCAAAATTTTGATAATGATTAGACATAAAAATATTACACATTTTAAGAAAGCTAATTGATAACTGATGCTGTTATGGTTGTTACTTCATAAACAACAACAACAACAACAAAACACCTAAAAAACTCATTCTCAGTTTATTAACAATTGTGCTAGATGGGAAGGAGGGGTTCCTAAGGAGTATGAATCTAGCCCCTACCCAAATCAAATTTTAAAAAATCAAGAAAACATATTACATAACTCTTTGTAAGGGGTAGATGAGTTCCTTAGAAATAGTGGTGCCTAATTTTAAATCATATTAAGAAATATGCCATGTTTATCTTCAAAGAGTAGGAGACTCTGAGACAGAATAAACAGAATCACAGAGATAAATCAAATTAAAGTTAACTAATGGTCAGTGCTATCAGTTCAATTTAACTCCTCCAACATTTTAAACCTTATGCTAATGAATAAATTTCATAAAATTTCATCTTATACCCCTAGTAACACTGAAAACACCTGAAGCATTAGAAACACTAATTTGTGACTTGAGATTTTCATTGAAATGCTAGAGTACCATTTATAAAACAAAGCAAAGATCTTATTACAGTTGAGAAACCAGGGATATAAAAAATCAACATAGCATTGATTCCTTTGAGACTTTTATGCAAAGACTTCCAAAAGCATTAGTGCATATTAATTGATACTAATCAATTTCAAGTTTGTTGCCTTACTTTTGAAAGTAATTAAAGTTGATGTCAATAGATATACTTGTTATATAAGGAATTTATCTAGAAAGAATATTTCCATAACAATGCCTTTGAATAGAGGGAAGAATGTTACCCTGTGGCATATATTTAGAAATATAGTATTCAGGTCCTCCCTGGCGGTGCAGCGGGTTAAGATGTATTAAGACCTTAACCCAGTTGTACTGGGTTAAACACCGCACCAAGAAACTAAAGCCACTTCAGCATGAGTTTTATTCCCAGCCTTGGAGGTGATCTATATAGCAGAGCAGACTTCCCTTGACCGGTCCACTGCTCCACTCAGCAGTGTACTTTCTCATTTGGCCTGTTCTGCTTCCCACTCTGTCTCTGGAGAATTCTCTCACCATCCCTGCACC
>NW_004567107.1:46231409-46255726 GCF_000260355.1 Condylura cristata
ACTCTGTCTTTGGTGAAAACCTCTCACCGCCCCTGAGCCTCTGGCCTGTACCCCAGTTCTGTATGCACAAATAAATAATAAATTAAATCTTTAAAAAAAAAAAAAGAGTATTCAATTTCTTCTCAATAAAAACTGTCTCATATTTAATTTTTACTTATTGAAAAACATTAATGCTTTTATAGGCAAGAAATAGATATTCTGGATTTAAAGACTGTTCAGAGAACATCAACATTTTTCTTACAATGTCTTACAGTGTCTTCAGTTGGACCTTTCACTTTCTAGTAGTAAAAGAGATGCTCAGTTGGTACCAACTCTGTATTTATAATTTTGAATCATAAATTTAAATTAGGGACAAAGTAGATCATGATAGACTTTTTAGAATGCTAAAAAAGCTTACAATTCATTTTGAAAATGATGAAAAAATTGTGTATAACATAATAATTTTGCAGGGATTTTATTCATACTGTGAAAATAAATTAACTTGTCAACAAATTTTTGGTGGATATAATTCATGGAAATGCATAGATAAGGGAGGTGATTCATATTTCAGCTACATAATTAAATGCATAATGAATATAAGATGGCATAGTAGGGTTTTTATATATAATATGGTACAGCAGGGTTGGTCATTACAGAAATTGATATTCTGGCAATCCAGTTAAGAACGGAAAATATTGCATTACTGTGAACGAGTAAAAACTGATTAATGTAAAAGACGCTAAATATTTTCCTCATGATATTTTTCACTGTAAGATTAAATATAGGAGGCTTGCATGTTAGAGTTTTAACATAATGTGTGTTTTTAATAGCACAGATATTGCTTATTTCTAGAATGCCGTACAAAAAAGAGTAAAAAAAAATGCTAATTATTTGCCATAAGGTAAGATTCACCTGGAATGAGAAAGTAACTTCTACATCGTCTTAACTTTCTGTTATAGCTAAAATGAACTGTATAAAACATGCTCCTTGCTTGCTTAATTTGCTATGCTTTGTCTATACTTCAACTAAATGTGTTTAATCTTGAAACAGTGCACTCACTGTTCTCTCCATATGGACCATTAATTAGTTCCCAACAAATTTCAAAAGACTGAAATCATATGAACTTTAATTATAGTGTAGTTAATCTAGACATATTCAGCCCTCAAATAATTAACTTTTGCTTTGTAAATTAAGATAACTCTAAATAACCATGACTTAAAGAAGTCACAATGGAAATTTAGGACTATTTCGAACTGTATGATAATGAAATATTACCTATCTAACTATGTCAGATGTAGCTAAGTTGCACTCCCTGAATATTTTTGGCTTTAAACCATACGTAAGAGGCCCTCCCTGGTGGCGCAGCAGGTTAAAGCACAGCACTGAGAAGCTAAAGCCACTTCAGCATGAGTTCGATTCCCGCCTGCCCTGGAGATGACCACATGGCGTGGCAGACCTCTCCTGACCCGCCCACTGCTCCCCTCAGCAGTGTACTTCGTAGATTGGCCTGTTCTGCTCTCCACTCTGTCTCTGGTGAAACCTCTCGCCACCCCTGAGCCTCTGGCCTGTACCCTAGTTCTGTATGCACAAATAAATAAATCTTTAAAAAAATAAAAACATACATAAGAAAGGCTAAAAATAAAATCAAAGGAAAAGAAAAACAATGAATACAAGAGCAGAAATAAATAAAATAGAAAAAAATAGCAATAATAAGAACTGATAAAGCTATTGGTTGATGCATTGCAAAACCAAAAAGAATAATGGCTGACAATATATGCAATAAAAGGTGACACTGACACTCAGAATACAGCTATTAAGAAAAGCTTGGAAATATAGTGTAAACAAATATATTCAAATAAACCCTAGAAAATGTATAACCTGTCCAAATGAAAAATATTTAACAGTATAACAAAAGGAAGATAAAATAATTAAAAATAAAAATATAAAACACTGAAAGGGATGAAAAACATATGATAGATGAACTATGTAAAATGGTTCATGTATTGGAAGACTGAATATTCAAAATGATTATTTACGTTAAATTTACCTAGATATGGGCCCTCCCTGGTGGCACAACAGATTAAAGCACAGCACTATGAAGCTATCATAGCCACTGCAGCATGAGTTCAATTCCCAGGCAGGAGGGTGACCCACCTGATGTGGCAGGCCTCTCCTGACCCTCCCGCTGCTCCCTCAGCAGTGTATTTCATTCAGTCTGCCTGTTCTGCATCTCTCTCTATTTCTGGTGAATCCTTTCAACCCCTACACCTCTGGCCTGTAACCCAGTTCTGTATATATAAATAAATAAATCTTTTAAAAATTTACCTATGCAGTCAATAAGAAAATCAAAATTCTAAGAAAAAATATTGTGAAACTGAATTAGCTAATATATGGAAATGGACAATTTTAGAGGTCTTGATCTACAAATAATCATCTTCTAAAATTATTGTAATTAAGAATGTGATTTTGACATGATAATAGATATTGAAAAAATACAGCTACTTAAAAAGAAATGGTAGGTAAATATGGATACTTTATTAAGAAGAAGTTGGTACTATAGGGCAAAAAACTTAGTCCTGAGTAAAATATATAAGCAGAGAAAGAAGTTGTTCTACCCATTTCACAGTTTTCATGTAAATCAATGGTGACCAGGAATTAAAAGTTCTTATTATATTAGCTGCATAGGCAAGCTGTCAGATTTTTTTCCTTTAAATATTGGCAAAATCTATGAGATTCATATGCATTAATTTCCTAAATGTAACTGTTTTCTCCTCATTCATAATATCTGTAATTTAACAAGCTAATATTTTAAGTATTTATTTTTTAAATGTATCATTCGAGAGAGAAGCAAATATATTTAGTCTTCCCAAATTCATATAACATTTATGGTTTCAGTGAAAATTCAATGCCTTGCATTTATTTTTAATATAATATCCTCTGCCCCAGAGCATAGAACTTTTTATATTTAAATGTAAATATAAAGTTCTAGGGATAATCTACATTATATAACAAAACTTATCATAACCTGAGAAAGGAATTTGGGCACAAGCAAATACTATTACAGGATTCTCTATACATCTTAACCTGTTTGAGTACATGAGCAGTTAATCACGTATAGAAAATACATTTCCATTAAGCTGAGGAATATAGTTTTAAAGAGAATTCACATATTCCCATGCATATGTAACACTCGTATTTCCTAACTGGAAGATATACAGTATCTTTTCCAACTCAGCTGTTCAACATGTTATGCTTGTTTTTTTGCTCTAAAATAACTTTCAAAGGCATGCACTAATTTTCAAGAAATCTGGCAAAGAATTATCAAGATATAATTTATTCTCCATTTTTGGTGTATATTACTATCTCAAAAGTACTTGGCAGCAGGAAAATCCTTTTATATACAAACAACTTCATTTTAATTGAACATCAATAAAATATTCAATGTGAACTTGGGTTACAGAGATATGGTATTTCATTAGAGCAGTCTACAAGCCATAGAATAAGGAGTTTTGCACTATTTAAATAAATCTCAGCAGGCAGTCAGTAGTGTCTTTGACCTGACCTGAAAAAGGGGAATTTCAAAATCCCTCTACCAATGTTTCTCAAAGAGTAGTCGGAGAGCAGTCACATCATCTTCATCTGGAAAGCTTGTAAACCTGCAGATACTTAATTCACATCTGACTTAGATGGGGCATTGTCCCTTTGCCTCCTCCTGTTTCCTCTTTCCCTCTCCGATTTTAACGAATTTCGTAGCTGATTTTTATAAAGATTAAGTCTTAAGAATTGAGTGTCTATCCTGTTGTTTGGGAGTGCTGAAATAACTAAATATGAAGGCTGTTAGACTGGATACTTTCTTAGGCAACCCAAACCTAAGCATGTAAATACCTCAATTTTATAAAATCAAAAGGCCAAGGACAGCCATAATATAGCAAACTATACTTTAATTAAATATATATATATATATATATACACACACACATATACTATTTCCTCTCTTTGCTTCCCCACTTCTTACTGAAGTCTTTCCCGTGGCTCCAGTTGGGTGAGCATTCGTACATACTTCCAGCTTGGTGCTGCCCAATTTCAACTGATTTTCTGAAGTATATTTTTAGAAAATTTGAAATAGGAACAGAAATGGTGTGGGAAGAGTGCATGAGACTATGGTAATGGCACATGGGTGAATTGGTGGTGGGAAGTCCATGGGGTTAAGATTATAACCAAGATCAAAACATGCACAAAATGAAGAATGGTGTAAAAAATAAATAAAAATATTTTAATATGTTTCAGTTTCTCTTTTAACAGAATATTTAAAACTGTTTCACAACTATAAGATTTCAGAACCAGTCTATACTGTTTTTTTTTTTTTCCTCCTTCAGAAGATGTTTGATCCCCCACATTCACCCTGTGTCTATGGTGAACAGGGGCCCTCTGCAGTCAAACATGACTGGTTTGAGTGGTTTTTCTCTTAGCATTCCTTTCATAGTCTCCATTCTAGATTGTTTCTCTGCTTTCTTTTTATCCCACAAGGGAGTTGTCTGCTCCTTAGGTATGGCCTAGTGGACACATTAAATAGCCATTTATTTCCTAAAGGACCATAAGGAGAAAAGAGAATTTACTATTTTTTTTTCTGCAAAATTTTCCAGTTATGCCATAAGTATCCTGAAGCTGTAGGAAATCTTAATGTTCTTCCCCAAAGCAAGAAACTATGTGTGAATCACCAACTGCATGCAAAGAGGTACTATAAGTGAGGTAACAAAAATGCATTTCTTTTATAAAAAGAACCATGCCTCATAAGTAACATAAAAAATATAAGGTCAGAGCATACTCAAATATGTTTTTTTTTTCTTTCAAATAATATGTTTAACCAAGTGAACAGTATGATTGTTTTAAGGACACAGAGATGGTGCTCTTTAGTGGTGCTAACTGGAACTATAACTGGCTGCTTCATGTTACTCTAAGTATTACAATTACTCCAATCTGCATACTTAATAATATTGCATACTTAAAAAAATGGTTTGCAACTTCTCAAATAGGGTCCATACTTCATTTAAAAAATCTGTTAGTTTGCTCACTGGCTCATATACAAAATGCCTAAAGGTAAAGTTAAGTCTTTAGTCAAAACCATAATAGTTAAGATCTGTGTGTGTGTGTGCATGCATGTGTGTTGGGATGGGTAGAGTTTTTCCAAAGAGAAATACATAGCCACAATGAACTATAAAGTTGAAACTAGTTAAGTTTAGCTATGATAAGTTCTTGAAAGGACACTGCTGATTGTGTTGCCAGCCAGCCCTCCAAAAGTTTGAAAGTTCACTATCAAAGAAAATGGAAGCCTGCATAGAAGTTCCTTAGAAAACAAAGAAAAAAATCTAAGTTCTAGCCCAAGAGTGAAACAAAAAAAGGAGAAAAGCTAAAGGAAACCCATTTTCCTGTTAGTCTAATTTTCTGCCCTCCTCTCTGTGACAAAAAGGCTATCACTGCACAGTACATTTCTTAAAATAAATAAATAAATAGATAAATAAATAAAGCAGCTGGGAGTTTTGAGTTCTAAAGCTCAAATTTCTTTAGATTTTCACTGTAACTACAGTGAACAAGGAAAAAAATAACACTGTAAAGCAGGAAATTACTTTAATTGGAGGGGTTTATGCTATATAAAAAATGTCACAAGGAGAAAACAAATGCTGGATGATATCACTGATATATGGTGTATCAGGAAACAAAATAAAGAAATAAACAGAAGTGAATCCAAAAAAATGTGCAGA
Organism: Condylura cristata; assembly: GCF_000260355.1. NCBI lineage: Eukaryota > Metazoa > Chordata > Mammalia > Eulipotyphla > Talpidae > Condylura > Condylura cristata. The sequence continues at coordinate 46,237,148 of NW_004567107.1, forward strand.
ATTGAAGCCACATGAGAGCGAGGTGACACAACATAATGCTAAAGAACCATAATGTTGGTTCTTTAGTAGTGGATGTGGTAAGGTAACATGCATGTGAAGAGCTGGAAACCTATACCGCTACGTATGTGCAATGTTGTGTACCAACATTATAAATACTACAATTAATAAATAGTGCATTTTTGTCTAAAAGATAAAAACTGAAATTTTAGCTACTATATAAAATGCTAAATGGAAGGAGGAAATACTTAAGTATATAACCTTATATCTATAGAGAAAAAGGTATATACAGCAGAAACCAATATTTCTGTTCAATACTGTCATCAAATAATCAATTTAAAAACAACTTGTTCATATAGTTAAAAACTCACCTCCACAAACCCCTAGTCCCTAAAACCAACAATAGGCAGAATTATAAAATACTAGTAAGCTTTGGATTTTGATTTTGTTATGGAAAAGATTGCTTTTCAGAGGAGAACAATGTACTGTGATAAAACAATGCAATCTGGGTAACTGTTACTTTAGGCAAGGATTATAATTAATTATTGACATTTTCTTTACTATCCCCTGGCATATATTTTCTTATGTTATTCAAACCAGCAGTTACCACATTCATATGGAGATTGTTAAATTTTTATGTCTCCTGTATAAAGGAAGGGAAGCATTTGGCTTAATTCACTAACACTAGATTCACAAATTGAATGTATTTGCTAAAGGCATTTTTGTAGCAAATAAATATATATTAGATTATAGTGTTTAATCTTTCTTTGACAGAACATATTTAGCTAACTACTGTTCTTTCCTTTTTGCTCTCTACAATTTCTCAGTACTTTTCTTGTTCTCACAGCAATCTGTGTATGCTTTCAATAAAACTGCCCTTTTTAAAGCACTTGACTTTTCAAAGCAAACTCTGAAGGGCTGTTTGCAGTTAAACTCATTTAGTAAGGCCTTTGACACGTTTGACTGCTTTTTCCTTAAAATGTTCTTTGTCAACTTCTAAGACAACAGGTTTAGTTGTTTCTAGGTTTTTCTCACATTCTCAGATTCCTACTCTGTTTTCCTTCTCCGATCATCTTCAAAATATGTTATTTCTGGAAGGAATAACCATTGATCTTTCTTTTGAAACCACCTCACTTGAACTTTCAGTCTATGTAATTTAGATGGACTAACTTCAGGAATGGGTGGGTATCCAAGATGAGCCAGTCAGAGCACTGGATCCTGGGGCCAGAATGATGCCAGTCATCCATGATGCAAAAGACCCAGATGAAAGGTCAACAAAGCAGTATATAGGTCTAGCTGAGTTTCTCTGGACTTAGTCTATAAAGATTTGTGTGGGACTCAGGTGGAGAGACTCAGCTTGAAAACAGAACCCGTAAAAGGGAAAAACAAGCAGGAAGAGAGTTAGAAGCAGTTTCTTGAGCCCTTCGACTGGAATTAGTACCTGAAAGATGCGGTCTTGCGCTCGCATGTTCTCCCTCCTCCCCTCCCCCCACACAGTTCTAGAGATAATGTGATACATATACATGATGGAATACAACTTAGTTACAAAAAAGACAAAAATTTGTTTCAGTTTTAAAATTCAAAATAATCTACTATATCTATCTGTAATATACCTCGCCTTTATACTTACCCATTTGCCTCTCATGTTTCATTTACTTATTTTCTTTGATTCCCAGACAATAAAATAGTATTAAGTATAACTCAACTTTCTCCTAATTCATACAAGTCCCAACTTTCAAAACATTCTATCTACATCTCCCAAGGTAAATCTCTCAAATGTAAATTTCTCCAACAAGTTTCTTTATAATGTGCTCATCTTCTATTATTTACTTTGATGATCCTACCTACTGTGTTTATTGGAAAGAAATACTCTTTTAGATACTGGAATTACCAATAAATCATTTTCTTAGAATAAATCAAATTAGCACGTAAAAATTTACAGTGAGAAATATTTTAGAAAATAAATTTCAATAAAATAAGTACTCATGTTTATTCTCATACAATTTGAGTTACATCTTATAAATTTGGCAAAAAAAGCTATAGGCTTTGTATCATTTTTTAAAGAAAATATCCACATTTAACTGGAAAACATATTTTGCTTTGCCAGAAACCATGGCATTATTACATAAGCCCTGTTGATTTCTAGAAACTGAAAACCAAATTTGCCTCAAATGTATGAGGATGGGTCCCTCCCGGTGGCACAATGACTTATGACCAGCACTGCAAGCTAGCCATTGCCTCTTCAGTGCGAATTCTATCTCTGCCCCAGAGGTGATCCCATGGGAAAACAAACCTCTCATGTCCCACCCCATCCGTTGCAGCCTCAGCAGTGTACTCTGACCTGCATGTTCTGCTCCCCATTCTATTTCTGGTAAATCTTCTCACTGCCCCTGCATCTCTGGCCTGTACCCTAGTTCTTTATGCATAACTAAATAGATCTTTTAAAAAAAAATGTGTGAGGATGAATTGAGTTTCTACTAGGTCACCTATTATACTTATTTCAATTTCACATAAAAACTACAGCACTGGCCCTCCCTGGTGGTGCAGTGGGCTAAAGCACTGCACTAAGAAACTTGAGCCACTTCCACATGAGTTCGATCCCCGTCTGCACCAGAGGAGATCCACATGGCATGGCAGACCTCTCCCGACCCGCCTGCTGCTCCCCTCAGCAGTGTACTTTGTTGATCTGCCTGTTCTGCTCTCTACTCTGTCCCAGGTGAATTCTCTCACCCTTCGCATCTCTGGCCTGTACCCCAGTTCTGTACGAATAAGTAAATAAATCTTAAAACAACAATAACAACAAAAAAAAAAACTAAAGTGCTTTGCAAAATAGTTGTTCTATGGCATCATATGATTTAAATATGTTTCATAAATATAATTTGCTATATGTTTAGGGAAGTATTTTAAAATATAGGTTTTTTTTTTAAGATTTATGTATTTATTCATACAAAACTGGGCTATAAGCCAGAGGTGCAGGGGCAGTGACAGGCTTCACCAGAGGTGGACTGGGAAGTAAAACAAGCAGATAGACACAGTACACTGCTGACGGGAGCAGCGAGCAGGTCAGGACAAGTCTGCCACACCATGTGGATTACCTCCAGGGCCAGGTATCCACTGAAGCAGCTGAGGCTACTTGCAGCGCTGTGTCCTAACCCGTTGCGTCACCAGGGATGGCCCAAAATATAGATATCTTTCTGAACATACTGTAATGGAAGTTAGTTTTACTATGAGGAATAATGGCTGGTTCTCAGGTATGACATCAATGCCATAATCAACTCATGAAGATCTAAATGGTGTCATTCTTCTATTTTTCATATGTACTTTCCCCTATAATCTTTTGAAAACAAGATACAGTAATTATTAAAATCATTTAAAATATTTCTCTGTGAAAGATTACAAATGTGTTCAAATTGATAATTTATGCATTAGTCTCAGAATAATAAACTTGATCAGTTACATGTGATTCTTAATCATGAATTTTGTCAATTTAATTATAATTAAAAATGCTACAGAAATCTTTGGCTTTATTACAATTCAAATTCACTTTATTGCCCATTAATTTTTTCCATTTTCTAGTGAACTAGCTATCAAAGACTGAATAAAATATGTACACATTAATGCATGTATCTTACTAATGTTTTTCAGTTTTATATCTGTTTAATGTTTTACATAAATAAGTCAGGGTATTCAATAAATTAATCTATGTAAACTGAGTTTCATAATTCATTTAACTGAGTAATCATATTCCAATTTCAATTATTTTGTGTGCTGAGAAACTATTTTGAAATCTTGACTTACTTCTATGAAAGTATTGCTTAATTTTTGAGCATTTATTTTGATCTAATCCATTAAAATAAAATAAAAATAACATAAAATAAAATGGTTACTTGTTCCTTGTATGCTACAGAATCATCCCTTTAAATGTCCTCCTTGTGTGATATGAAACCTTTGCTTAATGGCTATCTATAAGACAAGGTATCTTCTAGGGCATAGACCTTAATGACTGAAACTAAGTTTAAGTTGATTCCTCCTGTATAGAAATCACTGATTTGGGGGCACTTGCCATTGGCACCAAGTCACTATTTTATCTGTAGACACAAGTGTTTGACACTAACTGTCACTTCACAGGAAGATAATATCCTTTAAATATTAAATCAAGAAAAAAAATTCAAAAATAATGAGGACAAAAATTTCCCATTACCCACCAGCCAATTATCTATGCTCTTACTAAAGTCAGGACATAGATTTAAATTTTAAGCAAATCAATTAAATTACATTTTGACAAATGAGCAACAGAAAGTGCAAGTTTGTAAAACTTCAGGGAACCCCTCCAGTTCTCGTGGGTATCACTAAGCACATTCATGAGAGGAAACTACCAGAAATTGTGAGGGGGGAAAAAAATGAAGCTTTTACAGGTCTGAGAAGTTTACACTTCCACCTGCCACTGTAGACAGACCTTATAATATATTGGGCATTAGGTAGAATCTTCCTAAAGATGTTGGATAATCTTTATTTAATTTTAAATATTTATTTATGCAAAGAACAAGGGTGTAGACCAGATGTTAGAGGGGGTGAAAGGATTCACCAGAGACAGAATAATGTGCAGAATAGGTGGATTTACTGGAATACACTGCTGAGGGGAGCAATGGGTGACACAGGAAAGGTCTGTTGCGCTTTATGTGGTTCAGCTACCTGGCCAGGGATCTAACTCAGGTGGTAGCAGTGACAGCTTTGAGACTTAAGCCCTAGGTCAACAGGGAGGTCCAGGAACAAGTTAGAAGTAAACACTGTATTTTAAATCCAGGCTTTGAAGTAACATTATAAGACATCACATTTTAGTTATTGCTTAAGATTTGTCCTGCTTAAAGGAAAAATTCTGCTATGTGTTCCCATCCTAATTACAGTTAACAAGTATAGTAAAGTGTATAGTAACTTTCCTGTAACACTTCTGCTGTATTCATCTAAGACCACTTTTAATTACCTATATTTTCCTTATCATTTTTAGTTTTGCATTCAGCGCTAGGACTCAGTATGTATGTAGTAGCCATTGAAGTCTGGCTACAGTTCTGTTCCCTTATAAGCTCTGCAAAGAGGTACTCATTTAGTACACAATTGTTTAGTGCTTACTGGTGGCCCACAAAGTGAGACACAACCATACACAGAATGAACTTTTTAAACAAAAGTTAGACAAGAAAATGGTCGGATAAAATTTAAAAAAAATTGCAGCATATGGAAAATCAGTATTTCTTTAACTTTGTCCAGTTTGAATGTATGCAGCATTCTGCCCTGAAATACATACAGCTGTGTGGAATGATTTATTCTCACCAAGAAACGATTTTCTCTGGGGATTTGCTCACAGAGATGGGACTCAAACATGTGACTGATTCATTTTTGAAAACATTTATTAAAGATAAGAGATTCTCTACCTTTATTTGCTTTTAGGTAGAAGTCAAATAATTTGTAGTCTGTGGATTAAGGGAAATCAAATTTTAAACTATTCAAAGGTGTTAAACCTCATCAAATGCTCTGGAAAGATAGTAAAACACTTGAAAGTCAATTGAAAGACTGTGAACCTATTACTATTTTCAATGTGATTGTTAGTTTTTAGTTTGAAATTAGTGTGAAAAAACAAATATCCAGTAATTAAAACTCAGAGCAACACTGCTGTGTTGCTAAAACTCTACTTCAGAGGAAGGGATTTCAAAAATCTCATAAAACTGTATTCAAAAGTAGATATTTTGAAAGCAACAGATGTGGTAAAATACTTTTAAATTATGCAATTTATAGTCTTTTATATGTTTCGCGACACAATTATTACATCTATTAGAATTTAATAGAGACACCCATGGAAAAGCATACTGAGTGAAGGTGAGTCCATGATTAAGGAGTCTGGAAACACTAGAGGAAAGCATTCCTGGGATTATCCTCTATGTAGTAAACAGCAGAAAGCCATGGAATACTTCCAAGTAGAGTTAAACTGGGAGTCTGATCAGGCTGGTGGTGGTAAGGAGAGGGAGAATACTAATTCCAAGGCTTGAAAATACCCTTTTTACTTTAAGATTTTCTATTTGAATATACCTATTTGACTGTTCCAAAGAGAAATCTTGTTCCTAGCCAAGAAAGGTAATGTCATATCAATATAAATATTCAACCATACATAGAATTTGCTGATCTGGTAATTAGGAACAAGGAACTGGTTAGACATGCACTATTTCTGTTACTCGCTTCCTAAGAGATATCAAGATAATTGCTTTTTGTGCTTCAGTAATATCCTATGCATAATATTTCACTTGCTGCATTATTTTATAATTACCTATTTCTAAATATGTCTCCCTGCTTGAGGACAAAATCTCTTACTCTTTCCATTGCTAGCATCTGCTTCAGCGCTTAGTGGAAGCTCAGACCACAAACTATGATTTTTCAATAAATGATTTTATTTGTTGGCAGGTCAGTTGCTTCTATAAACCATCAAGCTATAACTTTCCTTCATTAAAGAAGTCTTTAATGGAAATAAAATCTGAAAATTAAAGGAAAATTAATTGTTAATAATTTGCCTAAGGAATAAAGTTTTGGGGCAGCAGTATATATATAATGGCATCAGTAAAACCCATGCTTCTGCTTAAAGAGCTATCAATCCCTTTAAAATTTCAAATTACGATCTGAAATGTGAAAATGATTAATCAGAGATTATCAAACACTCTGGGCTGGACTGAGTAGTATGTCAGCACATTTGCCCACTTCCACAGCCTGGAGGTTACTGAAGGTAAGCAGCGCCTTCATCATTCTGGCATTCTATTTTAGTCTGAGTCTACATCAGAAGCCTGCCAGGGCTCAGTGCTGATAACAAAGCACTATCGCTTTTCAAAAGTGACAGAGCACAGCGACATATCAACACTAGGACTTAAACGAAAAGCCCCTTCTAATTTAACTGGGAATCTGCTGAAGCAGTATTCAGTCCCCACTCTTGTTTTCAATTAAAACTTTCTTGTAACAAGAGAAAAGTTTGGCATATCCTTTCCTTTTCTGAGGCAGTTATGGAATTGAGCAGAAAGGGCAGTAGAGTGCAGAGATGGTCTAAGAGGAGCTCAGCACGTGTCAGCCCTTTTCGTCTACTGATTGCAGTTCCGATGTTCAATGAAAATTTTACCTGCAGCCCATGTTGCCACAAAGAGCCTTTCTCTCATACTATTGTTTTTCAAGAAGTTCTTTTTTCTGATACAAGAATAAAGTGGCAAAGGAGACATTATGAATCAATTACAGAGTACTTGCTATGAGCAAGTACTTTGATAATGGGGACAAGGGTTCTTATTTGTACTGTGTCATGGGTCATTCACTAAGGTGTAAGATGTAAATACGACTGTATTAATGTTTTGTTATACAAAAATGGATACTCATTATCAAAGAAACTCAGTTACCATGCAGATGGGCATATGCCTACAAAGTAGTAAAGTTGAAAAGTTAAGTGTCCCTCCATGTCCAGATAACCTTGTTGATTGGCTCATATTGAAGTAAGGTTAACTGTAGGGAACTAAATGTTATTTTCTTTACTGGCACTTCCTTCTCTTAAATGGAGTCTTTGATACATATGTAGCCAACAATCTTTCGTCTATGCCTTAGCCAAATCAGAAATTGGGCAAAGCGCACATTTTTAACGTATATATATCACATCTTAGAGTCCATTTTTGAGAATTCCACCAGTGCCTCTTCTAACTCTAAGGCATAGTTCAAGAAAATCACTATTGGTTATTGACATGTAGTTAAGAGTATTGTCTGATAAGACCATTGTTTCTTTACCAAATTTTGTTCTCTGAAAATTTAGTGCCAAAAAAGCTTTACTTTTTTCAAATAACTGTTATTTTAAAACTGTGTATCTCTTGGGCCCTCCCTGGTGGTGCAACTGGTTAGGACGCTGCACTGCAAGTGAGCTGCAGCCACTTCTGAGCCACTTCGATGCCCCCCTGTCATGGAGGTGATCCACCAGGAGTGGCTGACCTCTCCTGACCTGCCCACTGCTTCCCTCAGCAGTGTACTTCATCCATCTGACTGTTCTGCTCTCTACTTTGTCTCTGGTAAGTCCTCTCACTGCCTCTGCACCTCTGGCTTGTACCCCAGTTCTGTATGCATAAATAAATAAATCTTTAAAAAAACTGTATATCTCATAGATAATGCAAAAAGGTTTTCTACCTTTTCTATTTCAGCTGCTAATAATCTCAAGTCGATTTATTAACCATTTTTACAACTTTCCAGATATATTTTTCCTATTCTATATTTACCCTCAAGTGGTTTTAATATATTTTTAGATCTCAATGCCTTTAGCTCTTTATCCTCATTCATGCTATGCTCTTATTTATGTGTGTCTACATCTTTTTTATTTATAATGTTGACTTATTTCTGAGAATGTGATTATCAATAAATAAGCAAAATTTGAACTGTCATCAAAAGAAGGGTATGGGAAGATTCACTGCTGCATTTTTTTATATTCCCAAATCATTATGAGAGCATTTTTTAAAGAGTCTTCTCACATTTGTTGTGGGAGTTTGAAATCACTAAACTGCAACATTTTTTTTCAGACTGTTATCAGTGAACGAATAAAGTAGCCTACTTCAGGGCATAAAAAACCCTCACTTCTTTTGATAAAGAATACTTTTAGTCACACACACAAGCACAACAATAGTTAAAATGTTAGGAGAAACGTTTCCCTCCAGGGATAAAACAAGTTCCTGGCAATTTATCTCTGAGACAACCATTAAATATACAATTTATATAAATACATTGTTACAGTATATGTACACATGCACACACACATACAGCTTGTGCTCTTCTTTTGAAAGTAAGAACACAATTTTCTTCCAGAAATATTTTACTGTATTACTCCACATCCAGCCCCTATCTACTTTAAGATGGCATGAGTCAGTCTGCCATCACTTGATTGATCAAAATGTGGAGCAAAGAAAGGCAGCCATATGGCAATAAACTCAATGATGTTATGCTGCAAACTGGAAAATTTGGAATCAGCAGAAGCCAAGAAGCAGAATGCATAGTGATGTATGAATTAATCCAGGCAGACAGGAATAAAAATATTGATGTAATTTCAAATTGATATTGATATATGTATGTCAGTAAATAGTTGTAAAACCATTCTGATTTCTCAAATGAATATTATAAAGAAAATTATCTAAAAAAATTTAGTTTCAAATAAAGTCAACTACAATTGAATATACATTTAAATGTATATAATTGTTAGTTTACCCACACACATCTCTGAAAATATTAACCAGACTGGTACTAAGATATCACATGGGCAAATATTTTAGTTACTTAGAAAGTATATATTGAGAGTTTTCCACTCCTGGGTACTGTTCTAGGCTCTGATTTAAGATAACACTGTTACTGTTAACAGTCAAGCGTATGAAGATAGAAAAAAACTAAAAGTAATGTTTTAGAAAAACAATCAGGTAAGCACTACAAAGAAAACAATACAAAAATTGATAATTCAAGGAGTAACTTAAAATTATGTATCTGTTGAGATATAAATGGAGAAAGTGAGTTCTGAGCAGATGTAGGGAGAGATATTCCCTTGTAGAATCACCAACAGGTACAAAGGTCTGTAAGTGGGAACAAGCTGATAATGTTTAAATGCAAAAAAGAAAGCTTTTGGGAGCTGAACAGAGAGAGTGGAAAGGTGGAAGTGATAATGGAAAAGTGGAAAGACATCTTGACAAGATAGAAGGCTTCTGTGGCAAACTACTTTGTCTCTTATACAAGCAGAATTTATCTGGGCCTTATGTCTCCCTCATAAGTAAGGAGCTGATTTCTGGAGTGACTCAAGAACTAAAATATTCTGTTAGAATATTTCTTCTAAGAGTTTTCATTGGCAAGTCATTCATTTGAACTATTTCTGGCATGTAGAAATACAAAATTCTTAACTAAAAGGTCTAAAGCACCTCTCAGTTTTAGTAATGCATTGAATTTTTAAAGCATCAGGTAAATATGTATTTGTAAAATCAGTTCTCCCAAAGTGCTCACTGCCATTAAATGGGAGTGTTGTCCATTTTTGGAAACTGCATTAGATTCCTTCAGGATGTTACTTTGTAAATTGTTGCTATGCTTCAGTAAATAGGAAAAGCATTTCTAGTCACCTACAATCTAAGCACCTATAGGGTATATAAAATCAGCTCACACTTAAGTATCTACTTTTACAATCTATTGTTTTCAGCATTTTTCTTTTTTTTTATTTAAAAATCAGCTTTATTGAGATATAATCCACTTGCTCTACAATTTACCACATAATATGTATAATCCAATAGTTTTTAGTGTATTCAAAGTTTAGGCAACCCTTGGCACAGTAGATTCTATAGAAGGCTTTCTCCATTCCCAGAGAAACCCGGTTTCAGGCACAGTTCTGACCACCTTCACCCACCCCCCACCCCAATCCTGGATTGCCTTGGATCTTGCTGCCAGCAGCCAGCATTCTGTTGCTGCAATGGGCCATTTTCTGGACACTTCCCATGAACAGCCTCTGGGCTTCATTCCCTGTGTTTGATGTTTTCAGAGTTCATCCATGCTGCAGCTCCTCATTCCTTTTTAGCCAAATAATTCTCTTTAGGCACAGACCATGTTTCATTTACCCATTTATCAGCAGATGGACAGTGGGTTTGTTTTCACTTTTGGCTATTATGACTACTGCGACTGCTAATCCTCATGGAAGGACTACATCAGATAGATGTGTTTTACTATCGGGGGTGATCCCCAGAAGTGGAGTTGCTGGGTCCTATAGAAGTTCCATGCTCAGTACTTAGAGGAACCAGACAACCATTTCTCCAAACTTGCAGCAGTTTACATTCCCCCTGGGGCAAGGCAAGAGTGGGCCACTGCTTAATGCCCTCACCAGCAGTGTTTGCTCTTATCTGGCATTTTGATTCCAGCCATTCCAGCAGGCTGGACATGGTTTTTATTGAGAGTTTGACTAGCATGTGCCCTGCTGGCAACAATGTGGAGCCTCTTGTCATGTGCTCGTTGGTTCTCTGCAGCAGTATTTATTCAAGTCCTTTGAAAATTTTTAGGATGTGGATTATTTTTTGGCTACTGAGCAGAATAGAGCTTTTATACTAGGGAAAATGGGGAATTCCTGGAAGATTTTAGGCAAAGGAGGAACAGCCATCACTTGGACTCCTGTGTAGATACACATGGAGATGTGTAGGGTAAAGCTGAGATGCCTCAGGATACTGAGATGAGGCAGGTGAGAGGTTTTAGGAACTCCAGGGCAGAAGGAATGGTGACATGTGGCTGGTGCTGGGCAGAATGGAGGGGCAACTACCTGGGCTTGTGGGTGGAGTAGACGTGAACAGGGCGGCACCATCCAGCACTCAGGAAGCGTGCGGCTCTAGGTCACTGAAAAGGTGAACTTTGTCCTATAACTGCCATAACAAAGGACACAAGCCAGTGACTTAGAGGAAAACCCAAGTGGACAAACATATAACAGAGAAGGGTTCTGTCTTGACCCTGGAGGCAGGAAGCAGGAGATCAAGGTTTGGGCTTTTAAAGGGCTGATCCCTTTAAGAGCTGCAAGCAGAATTCTGCAAGCAGAATCCTTACTATGTCCCTGGCCTGGGGCACCCTCTTGGGTGACCAGGTTTGCAGCTACATCCCCCCAGACCCTGCCTTGGGTGTCATGTGGCCTTCTCTCAGTATCGGCACTGAAATTTCATTGTTCTAACATGGACCACTGGTCCTGGGTTATAGTTTATCTCAGCGACCTCATCTCAACCCTCCATCTGTAAAATCCTGTTTGCAAATTAGGTCCCTTTCAGAGACCCTGGACTCAGAAGTCACCATATTTTTTTATGGGGGACATCATTTAGTCCATACCATATGGGAAGACCTCAAGGGAAATGTCTGGATATGAAGACTAAGCTGAGGAAAAGAAGTAGAGTTGCTTTGCTAGCATACTTTCCAACAAAGAGGCGTGTATATGTGTAAAGTGAGGATATGCCAAAGATTTATTTAAACCATAAATTAGGTTTACTAGTCTTACTGTGCCATAAAAAGCAAAAACCAACAGTAGAGAGCAAGGTGAATAGATCTACACACCCCAGAAGTTCAAAGTCTCCTCAGAGGAATCCAGCATACAGCGTCCCTGAGAAACCCTCACCATGACCATCTTTGCCTATTCTTAAACTCTGAGGAATGTCTAGTACTCCTTGCAAAGGATTTAAAAATTTACTAAATATCACATGGTTCTCATAAACACCCTAGAAGTAATATTCCTCTGAGAGGAATAGTAAGGTGGTCATATTAAGCTACTTGAATGATTTAGTCTCCACTTTATGAAAGAATTATTTTTCCTTCCCTAGAATCATACTTGTAAATGTATTGATTATATTACATTAAATTACAACATTAAAATATATGTTTGTACCATTTTATGTACAGCTTTGTTTCCCAACATTGGCTACTTAAAATTTTATCACTAGACTAGTATCGCCAGCCAAGATTTTGCAATCTGCTGGTGTAACATGAGCAGATGAGAGATGTGTTATCCACATATACATTTATTTAACACATTTAAATCTCATAAACAATAAGTGTTGGGCAATGTGCTTGGTGCTGTAGATACAACTTCAAGACAGATATAATTTCTATCTTACAGAGCTCATGCTTTAGTATGTGTGAGTGTGCTGAGTTATGAAAGGGGTCATATATAGGTTAATATTCAAGTGTAATATGCAGCAGAGATGTCTATAGTGAGTGAAGTAGGAGCACCATAGAAATGTACCTTATATATGTTTAAATAATCAGAGGCCATCCAGAATAAAATAACATATACATACAGAATTTACAGAAAGACCAATGATAAGAAAGATGAAGTGGGACTTGTGAAAAGAGATTTTCAGGTAGAATACAGAAACAGACTTGACTAAGAAAATGATTTAGGTCATTTTCTTATATATTATATTGTGGAAGTCATATCAGATGTTCCTACAGATTAAATGGCATCTAATTAAATGGTGAAGCAAAAGCTTCTTTACTTTTTATTGATTTGTCTTTTCTCTGTGTCATCAATAGGTAAGATGATCCACTTAGTTAAGGAATGATACTATGAGGCAAAGGAGTACTCAAAATAGTGAGAAAGAGAACAGACAAGTAATGGAAACTGATATTAATGGAAACTTGAAGAAAATTTAAGATGGAAATGTCATATGACTAGGAGCTAGGAGTGGGAGTAGAAATGTTTACTGAGCCATTAAATGACTACAGATCTGCAAGCAAGGACAGAAATCTAAGGCAGGGATATTGAGAAGTATCAGTCATGACAAAGAGGACTACCAGTCCTTATAGATTAAGCCAATCAGACTTTAAAAGTGATAGATTATACAATAGATAAAATCCCACAAAGGGATAAACACTCATAAATCAATATATAGGGATTTCCCTTGCTCTGATAAAATTAGATCTGGCCCTAACAAGGCAGATCTCAAATTAATGTTCTTTTCCTCTGTTTTAAGTAGATACCTAGGAGTGGGATTGCTGGATCAATAATATGGTAGACTGTTTTCATATATTGATAAGTCTCCAAACAGTTTTATCATAGAGTTTGAATGAGTATGCAGTCCCACCAACAATGCACATGTTCACAAACACTTGCTTCTGTTTTATCTCATTGAGGCTATTATGAGATTCTCTCATGTGAGCAGATAACTCCTTGTGGTTTGCTTGCATTTCCCTGACGATGTACATTCGCTCTGTGTCTGTCATATGTATTATTCTTTGGAACAGTATCTATTAAGCCCTTCTGCCCTTTGAGTGTTTGTTGTGGAGGTGGTAGTTGTTATTGTTTTGTTTGAGTTATACTAGTTCTTTGCAGATATTATTTGATATTAGAATATTTTCAGATGCATGATTTTTTGTTGTTGCATTCTGTGTAGAGATTCTTATCTTAATGTAGTAACACTGGATAGTGTTGGAGTTGTAAAACTGACTAGACTTTTATGAAAAACAACTTTCTAAAAGGATCTTCACATTCCTGCACATGTATTGCTTCAGCTGTAATTCCAAAGGTGAACACTATTACCAAATTCATTGAACTGAAAATAATTATATCCCATAAATATATAAAAATTAATATAGGTCAATTTTATTTTATGCAATTTATGTCATAAAGAAGATCTAAGTTATCCAAATTTATTTAATGCAATATTTAGTTGTTTTTCCAAACTGGAGTGTATTTATAAGCATATGCTTCTTTGGTGATGTAAAGGAAATACAGAAACTTGCTTAGAATTTTGCAAGTGCCAGCATTCTTATGTCACAGATAGGTCCACAAAGAAGGCCATGGAGCTTAAGTATTACAAGAAACAAAACAAAAAAAACAAATTAGTCATAGAATAAATGAACTTTGGTAATGGGCAGCTTCTTTGTTAACCAATCACTACTACATTGTTATATATTGGACTTATAAAGGTCATTACCTTAAAATAGTTGCTATAGTGGAATCAGAAGAATATATGTGAAGCTATTTTTCATTTTTCCATGAATAAATATTATTTTTCTCAAAGGATATTTATAACATTCCTGTTTGAAAGGAAACAGGAAATAATCAGGCATTCTTTTGTTTATTAAAGGTTACCATTTCCCAGAATTCTTAACAAAATTTCCTGAGTCCAAATTTTATCAAGTAACTGTCAGATTAGAACTCTCCTTTCAATTTTAAAAGCTATTCCAAATTTCATAAAACTGGATTTGATCTAAGCTACTGTCTGTATCTTTGTGATGTATTTCAAAATAACCTTGGTTTGAATTAAAATTATGTATAAGAGATAGGTATTTAGAAAGTCCATGTAATACCAAATGAATGTCAAACAGTTACTTACAAAGCTGTTCTTCATTTTATTTAAACATACAGGTTTTACTAGTTTCTTTAATATTTTGCTCATGATTCAAACACTTGAGAAACAAGTGTAACTATATACTTATTAACTTTTGTGACATTTGATTAATGATTTTTAAGTTATATGAATAGCTTTTGAGAGATTTCCAAAATAAGTAATCTGTATAGATATTTTTATTTAGATTTCATTTTTGCTAGTTATATATGACAATATTTTTAGAATTTTACCCATGGTTTACACTTTCAAGTAAGAAATATTTTTTTCAAAATAATCTAACTTGATAGGCCATATACTTAATCCTATAATGTCTGAAATATTTTTATAATTTCTCTTGAAAATGCCTTTGGATCAATTTTGAAACACAAGCTCAGTAGAGGTAAGAATAAGAATTTATTCAATCAAAAATATGTTTTTAATATATAGATATACTAAATTTGCATTTAATTTGATCAATGCATATTGTTAAAGATTTACTTACTTATACATTCAAGAACTAGAGTACAGGCCAGAGTTGCGGGGAGTGAGAACCTACCTTTCTGATTTTTCCTACTACCTCCTGGCTCCGATTCACCAGAGAGTGCAGGGAACAAAACAGGCAGATCTACTGAAACACTGTTGCGGGGAGCAGTGGGTGAGCAGTTGGCGAGACAGGGAGATCTTTCACACCTTGTAGGTCACCTCCCTGGCTGGGAACCAAACTCAAGCTGAAGTGGCTGTGGATTGCTTCATAGTGCTGTGGTTAACTCGCTGTGCAACCAGGGAGGGCCGAGTTCTATAGTTTTTGCATAAAAATAAAACTTACCCTATATCATACATTTTTAAAAAAATTAAACTTTTTATAGGTAAATAAATCTAATAGGATTAAAATTTAAATTTTTATTACTACAAATTTTGATGCTTTCATTAAGATTTTATTTTTTCATTTTATTAAAGCTTAATCACAGAAACAAGTTAAAAGATGAATCTGGAAGAAAATGCTACAGCACTTCCAATTAGGGTAGGTCTCTAATTCTGAGTAAATTCCATTACTTAAAATTAAACCTCTTTTCTTTTCATTTATAGCAGGTTATCATGTTTTTTCTTCATTTCATTTTCTGATCTTCAAACTTTTTACAATTTTAAAATTTTTTAGTTAATGTGTTTTTCAAAATTTCCCCCGTTTTCAATAATCTTCATTTTTCTTCAATTCAACTTTGTTCCTCTCTTGTTTTTGTAATGCACATTGTTAGTATCATACATTTGTGTTTTGTTATTTACTGTTACAGGCTTATTTTACATAGATTACCTGCTTTATATTTAAATGCTGAGAACAATGCTCTTAGTTAAGAGTTCCTCTTAATTTAACCCTAGTGGCCTGTAGGTTTAATATTAGCACTATCATAGCCAAGCCTGAGTTCTGACGTTGGCCAGGAAGCTAATCCATTTATGATGCAGCAGACCTTTCCTGTCTTGCCTACTGCTCCTCTCAGCAGTGTATTTCAGTAGATCTGCCTATTCTACTTCTCACTCTGTTTCTGGTGAATCTACTCGCCCCCTGCATCTCTGTCCTATATCCCAGTCTATGCATAAATTATATTTAAAAAATGTGTTCCTCTTTTTAGTACTACACTCTGCTTGGATGCAGTAATAACAACTTAGAACTTGTCAAGTGCTATGTTAAGTCTTATATGCAAATTAATTTATAATTAAAGATTAAAATCTTTGAGAGTCATAGAATACTCATAACCAAATTAAAAATTATGGACATATTTAAAAACATTGTACTTTAATGAAAGAGCATTGCAAATACCATATAAAACTGGGCACCTTATTATAAGATTAGTGAGGTAGTAACTACTAGGACCCAACAGCCTGAATTTAAGTGCATTTTTCATTGTCCCCCAAATCCAAGGCTTAATTAATTCTGAGACTAAGTCACTTAACCTTATGCAGCCTCAGAACCTTCATCTTTAAAACATGAATAATAATAGGATCTATATTTACACTGTTTTGAGGTTTAAAGGCATGTGGATTACTTGGTATAGTGATTAGCACTCATATAGCAAGGGCTTTGTAGATAATAGTTGTTATAATTTAGAATGATAGATGATGGAATATGTGTTACAAGGATATGTACCTTTTACTTAAGCTTGTTTACCCCTTCTAAAAATTCAGAGGAACTCATGATGAACTCTTTCTCTTATTTAGTGAACAGAACTAAACAGATACATTTTTTTTTGTAATTTTTAAGAAAGTCAATGGTGTTTGTTCTCCCAATTATTGTTAATTTACATTTTCTTGTTATTTGAAAGTATAAGTCATGATATCAATGCTAAGTATGGTAAAGTTATTCATTTTCTTGTCTAGATAAAGTATTTACACATTTATGAACCAGTAAAAAATTCTGATTTAATGTATTTAAAAAACTACAGTTGATAAATAGATTTTGTTTCCAGTAAATTTACCAAGAATTCCATTTATTTATCTTACTTATTTGTAAAATGAATAATCCTCGCAGTAAAATAAAAAAGGGAATAGAAATGAATTATATACAGAATTAGATAACAGAAAGTAGAGAATAGCTATGGGAGAGTTATGAACCGAATAGAGATTCTTTAGCAAACACAATAGAGGAAATGAAATTCCAATCATCTGGAGCTCACTTATCTTTCTGACAATCAAACCTTTCAGGAGAGACTCCAGAAAGACAAGGACTTAAGAGTAAAACTAGTATAACTAGTCAGTTCCACACTAAAGGCTACTGTTTAACTCCCTTAATGAATTCCATGCTCACAAAGTTATGATGTCACCAAAAGAAAAAAAGATAGAAATAAAGTCTAAAAAATAGAACATAATCCATTGCCTGAATTCACTGTATCTATAATAGTAAGTGCATAAGAGAAAAAAAAAATCATTATATAAAAAAAGAGAAAACTGTACCCTCTAATCAAACAACCAACCAACCAAACAACCAATCAACCACCCAAACAAAAAAACATGTAGCCAATAGAAAAACACATGATTAATTTTTGAGACAAGTTATTTAACATGGGTGCTATAAATGTAGTCAATAACTCAGAGGAAAGGTATATTTAAAAAAATAGGAAATTTTGAAAAGGAACTAGTTCTCTATAAATGAAGTAAATGAAAATTTGTGAATAGCAAAAAATTATGAAAAATTAATTAGATTGATTAGAAACATGATTTGCTATACAAGAAAAAAATCAGTAAACATATAAGCAGGATAGTAGAAAAGCCTAAACTGAAGGACACAAAAATAATGGATAACATCTACCTTTATCATGTAATATAATATGCATTGAGATGAAGTGTGATAACAAAAGAAGTTGGGATAGAAAAAATATTGAAGCATATTTTCTAAAAACTTTGATAAGCTTTCATTTTTATGAAAACTATAAAACCACCAATTCAAAACGTTCAGTAAACCAAAGCAGGATATACACACACCATTGAAAAGCCCAAGACAATTATTAAAAATAGGCCAACTTGGGCCCTTGGTGGTGGCTCAACTGGTTAGGATGCAGCAGAGCAAGTGGGCCACAGCCCCCTGGGGAGGCAATCCACATGGCATGGCAGATCTCTCCTGACCCGCCCTCTGCCCCGCTTGGCTGTGTTTTTGGTTGATCTGCCTGTTTTGCTCCCCACTCTGTCTCTGGTGAATGCTCTCACCACCCCTGCACCTCTGGTTTTTATT
>NW_004567107.1:46257826-46265301 GCF_000260355.1 Condylura cristata
ATCTCTCAGATGACACCAAAAGCTTACCTGCTAAAAAATTGAAAAATTGAACTGGGGATGCTTCATTTGAACTAGTGATGGTCAATTTAGCTAGACGATGCTTAAGAGTTATAGATTGAATACTAATCTAAATATATAAATTTTAAATTTGATTAAGATTTAAATCAGCAGGCTTTAAATAAAGCAAATTATAGTTCATCATTTGGATAGATATTATTAAACAATTGATAGTCTTGTGAACTAAGACAAAAGTATCCCAAAGAAGATATTCTGCCTGAATTTCCAGCTTTCAGATCAAGAATACAACATCAGCTAATAACTAAAAACCTGCTTGTCCTAGTAATTTTTAATTTGCCAACCTTTTGGAATAATGTAAAGCAATTTCTTAAAATATTTTTCATTTATTAAATATGCAAATTACACATAAATATCATACATACACACGTGTGAGTATGTGTGTGTGCATTTCTCTGGAGAATACTAACAGATATGATAGTACTAAAAGATTTTGCTTTATGAATGCCCACATGAACAAGTAAGCTATATCTTCAAAAAGTGTTTTTAAAGAATATATCTGGCTATAGGCTAGTATCTAGTCTACTAACTTTCAAAACACATCAGTAAAATATAATTCAATTGGAAATTGAACAAAAGCCAAGAACAACCATTTCACTCAGAGGATATAGAGATAATCAAAAAGTACAGGGAAAGAGGTTTACTAGCTATCTGGGAAATGTAAAATACAATTGCAATGAGGAATCACTACACACTGATCAAAGGGGCCAAATAAAAAATTAATAACACCACCAAAAGCTGTCAAGAATGCACAGAGATAGTCATGCATTTGCTGGGATGAATGGAAATGGTATAAACATCTGGAAAATAGTATCACACTTTCTTATAAAACTAACCATGCAAATAGAGGATGATCCAGCAATTGAACTTAATGGGTAAGTACTTCCATATCCCAGAAAAAAACGAAAACTTAAGCTTATATAAATATATGATTATGAATGTTCATAATAGTTTTATCTGGAGTTGATCTAAATTGCCATCTGCCCAGATGATCTTCAATAGGTAAATGGCCAAATAAAATTATCGCATATTCATGCTCTCATTCAGCAATAAAGAAAATTAAACAATGATATGTACACATTGAATGAAACTTCCAAGAGCTATGCTAATTAAAAATGCTAATCCTAATAGATTTTATACTATGATTTTTATTGTATAACATTTGAAATGGGCAACATTTTAGAAATGGAGTACCAATTGATGGTTGCCGGGAGCTAGTAGTAGAGAATGAATTAAATAAATGACAGAGGGTGAAAATTTATGAATTTGCTTAGTTGAAGGAATAGTTTGTTTCTTTTTAAATTACATCAAGGCCTTCCTGGTAGTCTAGGGGTTAAGTTTGAACATTATCACAACTATGGCTCAAGTGTGAGCCCCAACCAGGAAGCCACCCACATGGCACAGCAGACCTCTCCTCTCCTCAGCAGTATAATTCAGTAGCTCTGTCTGTTCTGCTCCCTACTCTGTCTGTGGTGAATCCTCTCACTCCCCAAATATATGGCCCAATTTTTATCCAAAATGAAATAAATATTTAAATTTCATCAACTGTGGGAAAGCTGACCGACATTGCTATAAGCTTAAACCGTTCCAAATGATATTTTGCACCATGCCCACCATGAGTGCCCAAAAAAGTGATGTGGAAAAACAGATGTACATGTGACAAAAGTAATCAAACTGTATACATAAAATACTAAGCTTTTACTTGTGAAATTTATTCCTGAATTTAACAACATCTGAAAAAGTAATATCCATATCACTTATTAGGGTCCAGGGAGGCCCTAACATAATTAAAAGAAAAAGTCCTGGGCCCTCCCTGCTGGCACAGCGGGTTAAAGCACAGCACAAAGAAGCTTAAGCCATTTCCCCATGAGTTCGATCCTGCCTGCCCTGAAGGAGATCCACATGGTGGAGCAGACCTCTCCTGACTCGCCCGCTGCTCCCCTCAGCAGTGTACTTCACTGATCTGCCTGTTCTGACCTCCCCTCTGTCTCTGGTGAATCCTCTCACTCTCTGCATCTCTGGCCTGTACCCCAGTTCTGTACGAATAAATAAAATCTTAAAAAAATAAATAAATAAATAAAAAAAGAAAAAATTCTTTCAACTATGAAAATTCATGTATTTACCTTCCCAGAAAATCTCTACATTAAAACTGAACAAAACATGGACTCTGCAGTGAGACAGTCCTCTAATCCTGGGATTTCCCTTTACATCTGTACCTCTCAGCTTCAGATTTCATCTAGAAACTGTATCTGAAAGTATCTTTGTTTTCTCTTGAGGAAAATAGAACAGCTTTAGAGGGGGAAATGGTATGTATTGGAACAGAAACTCCCCAATTTAAGCTAGGGCAAGGACATTATATGTAGTAAATCTGAGATCTCTAAATTAACTAATTTTAGGATTTCAAATAGGACACTAGACTTCATGATAGCTTGAGAGTAACTCCTTTATAGCTGACATACACTCAGCAGCACCATGTCCTTTCCCCAGCACATGGGTATGACAGAACAACAAGTGAATAGTGGGGAGGGGTTATAATGCAGTGGCCTCAGAGAGATTCAATTTTGGCATTATATCAAGTGCTAGCCCACTAAGCGGCTCTTATCACCCTCTTATATCTGTAAATTAGCACTGAATGGAGTTCCAAGTTAGTATTATTTATATATCTTATCTGATGATATTTCAAGGAGCCAGGCCAGATAGAAAGGATCATTTCTAATGATAATCAACCTGACCTTTAATATACTTTATAAAATTGCAATGGAATAAGCACTAAATGCTTAATTGCAAAATTTTATAAAGCTGACAAATTGAGGTCAAAACCTTTAGAAATACAGAATTTAAAATAAAGGTCACTATTCTATATAAACTGTAGAGATCCAGTTTTCCAGTGGTGGTATTAGGTGATATTATTTGTATTTAATCTTTCATCAGTGCAAGCCTTTTGTTCTATACATGGCAAAACAGAAGTGGACTGGTACTGGTATACACATAGTTATGTATATAAGGCTGTAAAATAAATATATCTAAAATGGCTGGTATATATTTCTAACTTTTGATAAACGCCTCATCAATAAATTCACTCTGTATTCTCCTAATTCTGATTTAGGTTTCCATGAAAATGGCAATAAACTTAGAGAACAGAACCTAAGAATATTACATACAAATTTGGTCCTTTTATAGATGTTATTAAACAGTAATTTTGACTTTCATTAAGCCTTAATTCACTTGTATCTCCATTTTAGTGGAGAATGAGTTCTTGCCAGTACTACTTATAAAATTTGTGTTAAAAAAAAAAAAAAGATTGACCACATAACCCTTATTATCTAAATACTAGTCTGGAATAGAGTAAAGCATAGTGCTCTAAGACCATAGATATATATAGGAGTGATCTATAAGTGGATGTTATAAAAGACAACACAACATAGTAACTAAGTGGAACAATTATATCATCTCTTAGCGTGTTTGAATTCAAGATATAGGATGGGCTTCCTCAAAAATGTTCTGATAAAATATAGACTTTTTTCAAAATGTCCATTTCAGGTCATTTCCAATATGTGTCACCCTGGTATATGAACTAAATTAATTGTGTCTCTCTAGGCCTCAAAATCTTAAAGAATGCAGATTAGCAGTATTTAAGGACCTATCCAGAAATCACCTTTTTTTTAACTGAAGAAACCCATTTTATGGCTGCATAAGCATCTAGAAGGCAGTGCAGAAGTCCTCATTATGAGGTACTCCCCCTCTTTCCTTGACACCCAAAACTCCAGATGAGTCTTACTTTGCTTTACTTACTTGAGAGTTTGCAGTTTTTGTGAATTCTTCCTACCTATGTGACTTGGGATATTTTTCTACTACTAATGTCAGGTAATAATTTGATCTTCCAACCAGAAAGAACTTGGGATGGGGAAGATTTTCTCCTGTGCCCAAAAATGACAGGCAGAAAGGAGCCAATCAATGTTCAGAGAAACAGAAAGAAAAAAGAAACATTTAAGCAGAATGAAAGAAATTCAAGTTATGAGACGGAAGAAGCAACAGATAAAACAAATTCTAAAGATGCATATTCCTGGCTTCAGTTCACTGCTATAGCCCAGAGGAATTTGAAAGCTACTGAATTTCTATGCCCCTCTCCTGACTCTTCTAAAGTTAAGACTCATCTATATTCAAAATCTCAATTACTCCTCAGTTAAGTATCTTACTTCTACAAATAAAGAAATTCAGGTTCAGAGGTTAGTTTGTTCAGTCTAACTCCAAAATTCATGGCATTTCTATTACTTCATGAAACCTATTAATAATAGGTTAATATTAATAAAGCTCAATAAAATGGAAAAGAAAATTATAATAATAACTAAAAAAGCAAAATAAATAGGCAACTATAAATCAGAGATATTCTTCAGGGGCAGGGAAGAGAAAGGGATCAGGAGAGTGAAGAGCACAGGGACTATAGTGTAATAATGCACAGGTGAATTGTTGGTAGGAATTTTACAGGGACCAACCTGAGAGAAGAAAACATCTATTGTACAAAAATGGACAATGATGTAATATTATATATGTGTGTGTGTGTATAAAATAGGTCTATATATATATATACTTGCATATATATACCTATATTGATATCAGTATAAACATCAATATGGTGTGTATGTATATATGTTTAATAAATGAAAAATGGAAAAGAAACAATATATAAGAAGACTGCACAGAGGGAAATTATTATAACTTGAAGTCATAGTCATCATTTTTACACTTGTAAAAGAATCCCATTGTTGTCATTTTCTAAGTTTAGTTGTAACTTGAAACAACTAAAATCTCCAATCGCCAAAATTTTGCTACGACAATGAGAGCTTTCAATCAAATATTCAGAAATACTAAATTTAAACAAATGTTTGCTTAGTTCTATTTTATAATTTAGTTTCATTAATGAAGTTCATTGTGCCAATTTGTAGCAGACTTTCCTTAATTAATGTGCACATACTAGCTTCTCCAATGATGAGCTTAGCACACACTTACTCTGTTGAAGATATAAGAACACTCTGAGATTTAACTACTACTTTTCAGATGTTCCATGGGTTCAGAGTTGGTGGCTGAGAAGGTTCCAACAAATCCTGCATTTTTTATAGAGTAAAAACACATTGTTATCCAAGTTCTTTTCAAAGACGTATACTTCATTCTGCAGTTTGCTTGTTTCCTAACACAACTAAAAAGTCATTCCCTGACAGTAAACCCGTGGCAGGTGTGTTTTTGTGTTGACAGCTGCAGTTCTGACATGGATCATAGACAAGCTCTGCGAGCAATGCTAGAACATCTGGAGCATTTGGTCCAATTTCAAAAGCCAATTTGAGTAGACTGTCTTCTTCCATTTTAGAATGGAAAAGAAGTTATGGGTGCTGGGGCTAACTTGCATTACAGTAGCAAAACAACAGCTTATATTTCTTATTTATTAAGTATGGAGGTCCTGAAGCATACTAACACTTCTAATGTCTGGGAAGATAGTTTGTAGACTAGGTGACTGCTAACTTTGCTATAATTTAACAGAAAAATAACTGATAATAATATTTAACATTACAAATCTGTTTCTGGGAAACTACTATACAAGATTGCATAAAGAAAACATTTAATATTTTTGATGAGTAAGCATAGCAGGTTTGTTATAGCTTTCTATTTTGATACTAGGAATAAAATTCATTGTTAGTACTTATTAACACAATTCTGCCAACATTGCACAAAACAATTGAAGTCAATTAATTTCCAGAAAAAAATCCTATGATTTATTAGTATATGGCATCTTCCTATGTTAACAGGTGAGTCTAATCTGACTCAAAGAATTAAGACAATAACTCAGACCTTTAAGCAGGAAATGGAAAAATGGAGATTCTTTATGAGTTTCTCTCTGCTGTGTTTTAGGGAATCTTAATGACATTTCAGATAATTTTATCTAATTGAAAGTATTAGGTTAGTGGGAGACTATACAAAATTTCTTCACTACTGTACTAAGTAAGACAATTCCCATTAAAATACTTTTGGTCACCTGGTATTTTTTTAAGAAAAAAGAGACAAAGGTACTTAATATGTATCAAAAATTAATGATTATATCTAGCTTCAAAAGAAATGTACACAGCTTATTAACATCTCTGATCTACATAACTGATAGTTATTGGTCCCTATGGCAGTCAGAAAGCAATTTTAACAGCTGTAGGCACAGAGCATCTAGCAGCAGAGTTTATACATAGGATATTTTCCTGCTGCTGATTCCGTCCTTTAGAGGCATTAACCTAGGATTCTGATAGGAACATGATATCTAAAGATTAATGTTATTCATGAACATTCTATTACAGACTTGATAGACAAACTAAATTCAGACTTCACCTTCTACTTTTCATGTTATAGTATTTCAAGGAATAAATGGGCAAGTATCCAAAATTATTAATTGCAAACTCCATCACTGTGCTCATGTGGGTGTATGAAATACGGGAAACGCTACCAAGTAATTTATCTTCAATGTAGTGGCAATAAGGATGTGGTTTCTTGAGAGTCCACATGCCAGAGAATGTCCATTCAATTGATATTTCAGCATGTTATGGATGAATGTGTGACTAATGGATAGAGACTAATATATTCCCCTGCCTCAATGTTATTAAGACCAGAGTAATTATTTACTAGTGCACACTGTGAAAAATGGTTGTTTTAATATTCTTCTTTGATCCTAGTCACTCATTTTTTTAGATTATAGAGGTAGCTATTTAGAAAAAAAAATATCTTGACATGATTTTTCAGGGGGCATGTCAAGCAAATAGTGTAGGGTTAAATATCATGAAAGAAATGCATTCTGGCACCACCCAAGAGAAAATGAACAATCATACCCACTCTGGCACCTGAAAATGTTAGTCGATGTTTGGCACCTGAAGAAATTACCCATGAAATGAACACTTGGGGCTTGACTCATTAGAATTCAGCTTCAGTATCTTCAAATGAATAAGAATCTCTACACAGATACTGAGAAATAGAGATAAAATGAATTGCAAAGGAAATGACAACGCTTTTTAACTATATGGAAAACTTAGGTTTAATGGAATTTTCTTTATAAATCACAAAGTATAAAGGTGTAATTTTAGGTCAACAAAGGTATAAATTTCAAGCCAAGGAAAATATGTAGTTTTAATTTTTCAATGAAATGCAACCAATCAGAAACATGAATTTCAATTTAGTTCCTGTAATAGCTCTACATATTTATCTTATACTTATTATTTCCATTTATAACTTAGTCAAATATGGGTTGGATTTTTAGTATTTATGGAAGAGGGAAGTAATTCTGTATAGTCACAATACTTGGGCTCAATGTTAAAATTAGGTTTTGTTTAAAGACAGAATATGATAAGAAAGTACATAATTTCTAGTGTGAGTTC
>NW_004567107.1:46265777-46291533 GCF_000260355.1 Condylura cristata
TTCTTACCAAGTATTTAAAGGAAATTGTTTTAAAATATTTTATTTAACGAAATTGTATATATATATATGTATGTATGTATGTATATATGTATGCATGTATGTATGTATATTTATGTATATATATACACAAATGTACAATTTCCTTATATTCATTAGCCTGGTTCACCTTACACGTAACATCATATATTACTGACTTGAATGAGAGAAAAAGTTAGTGGGCATCGATTTGTACAAATCTAAATGACCCAAGAATGGTTCCTTGAATTTAACTTCACTACATTATTGTCTTATCAGCACTAGTGCACACACATGCACTTTCATCAGACTTAGTGTAGTATCTACAGCTACCGCTCAGCAGCACTGTGGAAAGGAACACAACTTTTACCTACATGTCTTCCCCGTTTGCTTTATATTTTAGAAAAAAAGGTTAAATCCACAATCTTTCGGACTCAGTATCACACAAGGAACTATGTTCTGCATTTATAAAGTATAAAATGCACCCAAAACATACAGAAGAAAGTAAACACTGCCTATAGAATGACCTTTTCTATTACAATGTATGTGAAAAGAATACAATTTAATTATACTATCTCATATTAGTATTACTTAATGATAATGATAACAATAAAAATGCAAAAACATACCAGCAAAAAAACAAAAAAAAAACTTCAAAGGATCATTTTCTGTTTACATATAGAACAATAAATGAATAGAACTTCTGTCTCCTATCATATTTATCATTGATATCCTAAATTTAATCATTTATATGTTATCATCTATAGTAAGTGGGGACAACCTTTAGACCTCTGGAAGACTAGTAGTTGCACTCTACCCTTGAATCTTGCCCAACTGTTTGCCCATGTCTTGTCACATTGTAAATAATATTTTAAACCTGATTATCATTAATTATTCCTATTAGGGCCCCACATAAAAAGAATGGGTAGTTTTAAATATACAATTTTGTCTTTATACTTAGGAGAGCAAACAAGACCTAAAACCTTCATGTAATACACAACTAAGTGGTCAGATTAAATCTATGCCTGATACTATAATCCCAGGTAAGAAACTGAGAAAGTCAATTAAGAATTCAGAGTAGAGTGTTGCTTCAGAAATGCTCGGTGCCTTAGAATACCCCTCAGTCATAAGAAAAGACCAGAGCTACAACTGTAACCAAACCTCAGGTGAGATCTTCATTTCTACTATAGGAAAGACAAAACACTTGAATGAAAATGGACCTCATGACTATATTAATTATTTCACCTACTGCCTTAGGGGTCTTAGCTAATTTCTCGAACTCATCAACAAAGTGCTGGCAAGTAGATTATTGTGAATGTGACATACAATGTACATGACTAAAAAAAGTGACTTCCACAACACATCTGACTTCACTGCTATTGAATAAATTATGATTAATCTTAAATCATACTATCTGTGGGGAAATGGCATTTCATGAGTGGATACAGATGATAAAGCACTCAAGCAGTAAGAGAATACCTTGTTGAATTTTCCAAGCTACAGGAGGGGGAAATAGTAATGAGCTTAAGCCTTAAGTAAAAATGTCATGTCTACTACTTTCAAGAGAGGGGTCTAACAATTATTAGAATATAATAATTATTGGCAAAATGACTTTCTGTAATTTCCTAATTTCACATAAATGGCCCATCTTGCTTCTCTCCTACACATAGGTTGACTGGGAACTTCTCAGTCTCATTTGTTTCCTTTTTTCCCTTCCAAACCATAAAGTTGGATGATCAAATCTTCAAAATTAGCTCTCTCTCTCTCTCTCTCTGTATACACTTGCACACAATGACTATTTTTCACATTTCCAATTTATCAAGATTCTATTTCCTTTCAACTATCTCAATGTGTAATCTCTAACATGTATTACCAAGAAATAAACTGAAGAAATCTATTAAATTTGCTATTATATTGATAAATTGTTTCATAAAGTACAAATTTAAAGTTAGTAGCTATAACAACATTTTACTAATCTTTTTTTGCTTTGCTATTATTGTAAGCAAACAATTTAAGCTCATCTAACTCTGCTTTGATTTTTTTTTATTAAGAACGCTTTTGAACTGAAATTTTTAAAAGTTAAATATGGAAGAATCTCATGTTTTGAATAATACTGAATATGTACAAGAACCAAAAAGAAAAGCCTGGAAATTTTGTTGAACTCAATACTAAGAATGGCTGTCCTATGGTCATGAATTTATGAGGAGTTTTTTTCATTTTTTCTTTTTCTTTTACATTAAAACGTTTTCTTAATATTCCCACGCTATACCTATGAGGGTATTGGAATATTTTTAGATATAATAAAAAATAAAAATGCTTCAAATATCCACAGATATCAAGAATTATAGATATTTGATAAAGAACAGTTTTACATTTCTTTTTATCATAACATATTCCCTGAATTATATATGTTATTCATATTTTTGTGCACTTATAAAAGCAGCCAAATGTCCTTGGCAAAAACAAAACAGGAGATTAAACTTTGGCCCTGCTTGCTGGGATTTTGAAGACTTTATGTGTTGGAGCTGTCAAGGATGCAATGGAGAAAAATGAAATAAATGAAAATGACCAAATAACCCTTCTTAAACCCTTGTGTTGATGGTGTCAGCTATAGAGGGAAATCTATAATTTCATTGTTTCAGCCCTCTGATAGGACAGAGATGTCAGATGGATTTATAAATATGCTATGATAGATGCAGAATGAATAATTGAATGGCTGCCTCCTCAGCTGTGACAACTCAAATGCTAGCTCTTAGGGTTTGCCTGAATCTCTTTTTTTCTTGCATAACTTTTTCCCAGTGATTTAACCTAGGAATATTTTTTGTCTTTTCCAATACTTGTTTAAAACAATCATAAGCTAATAATAGTTATATTTATAACTATTAGCTATTATATTCATAACAAATAAAACTACTCTTTATAATTTAAAGATTAAATTCACTTATATAAATACTTGAAGAGCTGAAAAGAATTTACATATAATAATTTCTACACATGTTACCAGTGGTATATGTGAAGGTAAATTGTAATAACGCAACAGTAAAAATTGTACTTATATAAAGTCAAATGAAGTGCTCAAAATACAGGAATTAACAATGGTGTGTGAACAAAATGTATCTCAAGTATTATTTTCCTTTCACCTAACCCCATGCTTCTTAGAGAATCTAATCTCTTACAGAACATATTATGGCTTGACTAGGTTATCAGGATGCTCACTAAAAAGTCATATACACTTAGCATTTAAACTTTTAAAAGATTAACAACACCTTTGTTATTTATAGCGATTCCTTACTACTTTTATTCTGTTGATGGTACCCTATAGGTAAAGATTTTTGGAAGGGAAGCATGTTGGATATGCAGGAAATTTTGAGAACTCTCTCTCTAAGGTATCTCATTTCCTTATCACAGAGGAAGAGTCCACTGTCTTCTTAGTTTTTGTTTCTTTAATCACTCTAAGACCATCTGTTGCCCACACACACCTTCTAGCCTACATACAAAATAACATGCCTTATACCAGTTATCAAATACAGAAGCTGCAAGAAAACCAGTTATGCCCTCAAAAATGCCCATGTATCAAGTAGATATAAAAGCCATAAACTAATTAATCCAATTAGAGTATGGTTGAAGCCCATTGGGAAAATGAAATGCAACTGATTATCTGAAGACTCATTAAATACTTTACGGGGAAGTGAAGTAAATCAACAGGAGATGGGTTAAAGTATGAAAGAATAAAGATGGGTGGCTCCTTTTCCATCAATTTTGTGCTGAGGCTATAAAAGGGAGAGTTACAGGGAAGACTGAAATAGATGAGGGATAATGCTGGGGACAGAACTGCTGTGTGGCCAAGGAACAATGGGTAAGGAGAGCAGTCTGAGAGCAAATGGAACAGTATGCAGCTAGGTGTCAGGAAAAGAGGTGTGTGACTTAGGAAGAGGTCAGAATTTTATTCTGTTCACTTTAAAATTATTTTATTGGAAATGACTGATTAAAGAATTTTGAGAAAGGATTTAGTGTAAATGATATTTAGTAGACAATCGCCTGTCAACTTTTATTTGCATACCTCTGAAGTATTTGTGTTCTCAAGTAGAGCCATGATTTATCTCTTTTATCTTCAGGGGCAATAAAAATACTCACCTAGGAAGAATGCAGTTACTAAGAAGGCATGTTATGTGTAGCATATACTATTGGGTGCCTGATGAAGAACCTTTCTTAAGATAACTTGATTTTTTAAAGCTTATCCTCTTTCTCTGTGTAGTCTTCAACTTAGTAATAGGATTGATTCAGAGGGTAAATATGATTGGTATAAGTCAGCAGTAATGTGTTCTTTTAGTCTGGGACATCATATACTGTTGATCAATTAATTATGAAAGAACATTTTCTGGCAGTAGTCAGGAGGGACTTCTCAAAGTAGCTTCCTTAATCTTAAAAGACAAAAAAACAACAACAACAACAAAAAAAACTTGTTCACAGTCTTCTGCTAAGTATCTGTGTGAGAATGTGAAATCTGAAACTCAAATTTTTTTTAACTAATATGTTTACCTTTACATCATTTTGTGTCTTTTTCCATCTAAGTTGTAATCCCTGTGGTCTTCCTATCACCAAATCACCCATGTGCCATCATCATGGTCCAGGGCACCTCCTTCCCCGCACTATTTTTGATCCCATTCCCCATTCTATCCCCCCCAAATGTCTCCAGTATATAGTTGTTCATTCTTACTATTATTTTCTACCCTAGTCCTTTATACTCCTGTTATGAGTGAAACCATTTGGTAATTTTTCTTTTCTTTCTGGCTTATTTCACTAAGCATGATCTTTTCCAGCTTCATCCATGTTGCTGCAAAAGACATGTGTTTATTATTATTATTATTTTTGGTTGCTGAGTAATATTTCATTGTGCATATATACCACATCTTTTTAATACAGTCATATACTTTTGGGCATTTGGGTTGTTTCCATGTCTTTCCAATTGTGAATAAAGCAGCAATAAACATGGGAGTGAAGGTGTCTTTCTGAGTCAGTGTTTTTTTATCTTTTGAGTAGATACCTAGGAGTGGGATTGCTGGGTCATATGGAAGCTCCATGTTTAGCAGTTTGAGAAATCTCCAGACAGTGACATTTAATTACTGCTCAGTAAGTACTAAAGTATATTTGATAGAGCATATAAACCCAGTATTTTTGACATTGACCATCCATCAACAAAGAGAATATTGTATACTACATACAGCTCTGTGAGTCTTATTTCCATGGTTCTACAGGTTTTCCAACTTTCTTTGCCTTCTTTGATATTATACATGGTGTTACCATCAGATGCTATGTCTCTCAGGAAACGGATTAGAACTTATTGTAAAGTAACTTTTAACTTTCCTTTAATAGGCATCTAAAATTTTGATGGCATGGCAAAGAAGTATATAACATAGATAACTCCTCAGTTGATGACTCCTTTGTAGCTAGAGGATAATTTTAGAATGTGCATGGTGTCCCAAACTGTAAATTCTCTGCAGATATTAATTTCCCAACACTTTTTCAAGGCTTAGTTCAAACAATGTCAAGTGTGTCTTGATTTAATCATGGTATGCACAACAGAAAGTGGTATCTACTATACGGAGAGACGTACAAATGTGAAAAGACAAGCACATGGTGGGATGTTAGTTAAAATTGATTTTGCAATCTTCCTCATTTTGTTGGATACCAAATTTAAGGTAATTCATTTTTCTTAATTTACGTAATTACTCTTGATCTTTTCATCAAATTAAAAAAAAAAAGAAACATCTCCCTGCTTATCTGAATCACATGCTATATAAATTTTTGGAATTTGTTAGAATAATGAAATTTAAACAATCGGCAGTGATTTTTACAGAGTAGAGAAAGAATGAATTTCAAAGAAGAAAATGGTTCAAAAAGTAAGATTACTTTTCAAGACACATTTTAGTTTCAAGTTCAAAAAAAGGCAGTCACTAAAGATTGGTATCAAGCGATAACAGTGGCAGTTTATTAATAATCTGTCATGTAAAGCTGACATATTAGAAGCTAGATTCTGCTCAGCTTTACAATGAAATCCCATCCATTTTCTTACTACCAGAATTAAATATGTTCTGTTGAAAGGCTTTAGTAAGCTTAAATATGCTTTAAAGCTCTTTTTCTTAAATGCATTTACTGCTTCTCCTACATCTCATTATCAAGTCAAATCGACAAAAGTCTAATCTTGATTCTACCAGATATCCGTGGTGTATCAAGCAGAAAGCAAGATTACATCCACGTTTTTATAAAGGTTGGTAAGTTTTCCTTTCTACAAACAGAAACGTCTTAGTAACTAAGTTACTTGTTTTTGACACGTTGGGAGCAGAGAGAAAGTTAGAGCTAGTGTGGAAATGTATTAAAAGTTAAGCCTAAGGGATTTGCAGATGGATAATTTATTTAATCAGAATTATGTGTGAGCTAGGCAGATAGGAAGGATCTATTCAAAGGTGTAAAGAGATGATAGTCCACATGTATTCAGAGTAAAGGATTTTGGTGACACATTTAAAAAAAAAAATCACCGAATCAACCTTTCATATATATTAGGCGAAATTCCTCTAAGAACTCGCACTTCATTTTCTCTCTGCTTGTCCAACTTGGTTGTTCAGGATTATGCCATTATAAATCATTCAACATAACCTGTGTTGGCCTTAGTCTTCTAAAAAATATGTTGACTATGGATTTGGGGAAAGACTGGTTAAAAGGAATACAAGCTACTGTAGTATTCAGTACAAATATTAAGCGTTAGGTAGAGAAAGTGCAGACATCAGAGGCTTTGATTTAGAGCTTGGCATATCCATTAGGAACTCATGGATGCATGCATATATAAAATACTTTACAGTAAATAAGTTACAGCATTTGTTTTGTCACTCAGAGTTAAAGGTATTAATGACTTATGTGCTAAAATATATTTTCTTAATTCTATGATTAACGTTTTCTCAAGTGAGACTGCAGGAATTTTTGGTTTGTTTTTAAAATTTCACAATTAAAATGTAAATGTTCTTGAGATATATCACATGTGAATCCTTTTTATTCAAAATATTAATCAACAAGCAGGGATATTGCAACACATACGAGCAGATAAGTATGGATGAGAACAAGGGGGAAAAAAGGCTCCTAGGAATTCACTACTTAAACCAATGCAAGATTTTTGCCTTAAATCCTGAAAATGAAAGTATGGGTATTTTTCTCATGCCTTGGGGAAAACAACACTGGCTTGTACTAGTTAATAACTTTGTAAGGATAAGTCCTTCAGAAGTTCCAAAGAAGAATAGAAAAAGGAGTCAACCGAACTTCATTCACTTCTGAATTCAGGTAATGGGAAATGGCAATTTTAAAGTTTCATAGTTCAAGGATCAATGATTTTAAATGACTTTGTATTAACCAAAATTGGCTGATAATAATTGACTGATTTAAAGTTCCTTACCGTGTGAACATATATCACAGTTTCAGTCAAAATAAAAGTGACTTTTCTACCAAATGCTCTAAAGATCAATGTGAGTACTATCTTAGGAAGTTGAATTTGTTGTAAATATGCATACACAAACTGATAAAAGAGTGTGATGTTAAATTTGGGAAACTATTTTGAGTTTTAATGATATAATTAAGATTATAAACAACTATGTTGCCATTAACTTCTTGCTTGTAAACATGATATGGTATGTTTGTGAGACAGATGGGGTGGGTACTGGTGGCTTGTCTTTTTTTCTTAATCCTCAATGAATAATCAGTACTTTATTTTGGGGAATAATTAAAACAAAAAACTGTTAAGTCATTGCCTGAGTTGTCACATAAATAATATTTTCCCCTGTTTTATTCATCCACTCCACCACACCAGGAAGAGTGGAAGTGATATAAACTTTGAGGCTTAGTATGTTGACTATGTAAGGATAAGTCATTAATGACTTTTAATATCAGGTTTTATCCATGAAAAGTAGGTAGCAGAGAAATCTTTTGAAAATTAAAAATAATTTAATATTTTAATACTAGCATCTTATGTTTTCCTCTTGCATCTACATATTTTTCTATTTTTGCATTCCTCATTTTCTCCCAGACCTCTGCTTTTCATCTAGAACTAATATTCTTGTCAATACTATCTAAAGTATTTCCCTAAAGGTAATGTAAATAAAACTTACATCAGAAACATCCTGGAATGCTTGATTAAAATGTCTTGTTTCCACAGATTTCCCCAAGATTCAAGTTAGACATTCTGATGGCAGGACCAAAACCTTCGCTTTACCAAGCGTGCTCTGGGAAATACTGTGTGGTGCCTTTGCATACAACTTCTCTAAAGCAAGCTTACCCTGTGGATTTTAACAATTGTGTATTCTTATGTTCTAGCATCTCTTTTCTAAGTAAATCTTAATTATAACTGGCAGGCAATTTTCTAAAATTTGACAGAAAATAAGAGATACCATTGGGCAATGGAATTAATTTTACTTAGCCACAGCCTGGACACAGTTGATGGTATGAAGACTTTACCCATCACAGCATTTACAGGCATCTATGGTTGACTCTGCTTTATCTGACTTCTGGTCTATATTGTGAATTTTCGGTGTTCTTTCCCACTAAGCATGAATAAATGCACTGCTTTTTTTCACATATCTAATTAATTCATAATTTCAGGAGTAAAAAATAGCCTATTATCGTCTAACAATTAAAATGGATAAGGTCTACAATTAAGAAAAGTTTAACACTATTCTTTTAAAATTTAAGCCTTGTTGACAGTATAGTTATACATACAGAAACATAGTTATATTTGGTTGAATTTGTGAATTTGATTATTTCCCTTTGCACAGATTTATTATAAACTTTTCTTAGGAATGTGCCCAGTGGCTTTAAGTCTCAGAAAAAGAAATGTCTCCATTCTGCATACAGGAACCTGTTGCCTAAGTGTAAAGTCAGTCTTTGCAGATACAAATATACTGTTTCAACAAGATTGGCAACTTGTCATTGTTTTCATTAGCAAGGTAAAAGTTAAATCCTGCACTGTCTTCCTGTATCATCAGCACAAATTTAGGTCTGGACAACTAAAAACTAGAAGCCCCTTAACAACAATTACATTATTCATGCCAATGACTCCATGGCACTACCTATGTAAACTAAATTCAAACTTGTATTTATTGAAATAGCTCTGACCGAGTAAAGTATGGCAGGATGCTTGAGAGTTCAAATCCTCACTTTGATTATCCACAAACTCTTTGTCTAGCTATCATGAATACTTTACTTTCAGAGATTGTTATTGTCATAGATGAATGGTAAAACTGTTCATAATAATACATTTAAGAGGATATATTTGATATAAAAGTGACTTATTTCAAACTAAAAATTCTGTTAGTGGATGAAAAACACATACACACAGTCCAGTACTATAAAGACAATATTTGAAGGTTATATTATAATATTATCTAGGTCTTCAGTTATGCACTTATGTTCTCTAGTTACATATTTTATAATAATGAACGGAAAATGCTTTGCTAAGTAGTCCTTTTAGATCTCGTTTTGTTCCAGGAAAATCTGCTCAGCTGACTGGAAGAAATATTGCCTTTAACTTCCCAGTTTTCCATTATCAAGAAATTTAAGTTAGTTTGGAATATCTTGGTAAGCAAAGGACAATACAGCCTTTTAGAACACAATGAGTGAATTAATTTCTTTGTAATGTAGTTTCAGCAAGTAACATTGATTATATAATTAGACCATTCCTGAATTAAAGTTAAAGGTCATATGAAGTTCATAAAAGAACTCTTCTCTACTCTTCTCATTATTCTGGTAATGGGTACTCCAGAATGCGCTGGACCATTTACAGATGTGCTTTTTGGTTGTCAATCCTGTCTGTGAGCATCAAATAGCTAAACCTATACCATTCTAAAATTAGACAGGTGATTACTACTTGCCCTTACACTATGTTCCACTTTTATTCTCAGATGATTCTGTTGCATATATAGTGGTGTCATGGAATGCTTTTATTTTCAAATTACGGATGTTTTGTACATGTAAACATATATATTCCTAAATATGTTTTCAGATTTCTTTGCTAGCATAAATTATACTATTTCAAAACTAAATTAAAAGACGATGTTATCTGTCAGTTAACATTACAATATAACAATATAACAATAGTAACACCCAAAGGTCTTAAAATTAATTCAGATGTTTATTTTTACTTTGTTTTTATTCTTTATTTGATACAAAAACATGTAGATGATATTCATTTTTTTTTTACTTTACACAAATACTTCAGGGAATTTATATATGTAATAACAACATTTTAACTTTTATCAGTAGCTAAGAAATGACACGCCCATGTAAGCAATTACCATGCAATTAAAAATGTAAGCACAGCGCCATATCTATCTATATATTCAACATATCAATTTGGCAAAATACTTATTTCACAAAAATTCTGAAAATGGTCAATGAATTGTCAAGCGTTCAATGACTCTCTCCTGGACAAAACTAATGTTATTTTGCTATTGTTGTTACCATTTTATTTGGTATTAAATAACCATTTAGATACTTCCATAAAAAACCTTCAGTTGAGAAATGACTAGCGTACAGCAGAGAGTATACAAGGAATACATCTCTCAGCTTGGATTTTAATATAGGCCCTCTGTCTTGATAAACTACTTCTTGTCTTTAATTTTTCTGATAATACTCATGGATCTGATTTAAAATAATACTCTCAAAGACATGAATTCCCAATGCACATTTTCAGTTCTATGTAACAAGGCATCATTTCCACACATCTAAGTAAGTCCCTTTGATTCTTGTAATAATTCTCAACACAGTCTCTTCTACTCATGTGCACTTTTAATTGCCTTGATATTTGTGACTCTGAATATTACAGTACTTAAAAGCAGATATTTGAATACTATGTATATTTTAACTGATAACATTTATGTGAATAAAAAGCAAAACTATTTACATGTATAACTCAATCTGTATGTAATGGTTTCCAGTTTCTTAGGTACTGGAAACATTCATTTACCAAGCTAACTTTTACTATTATATTCTCTTTCTTCATCATCTCCCTAAAATGGGAAAGGAGAACTTTTAACTTTCTTTGAGCAATAAATTACACTACTGTATTTTTCTTTTTTCAAAAGGCTACTCATTTACTTTTATAATTAAAAATTCAGTACTAGAATTTTGGAGTGAATTTTTTTTCATTTTTATAAACACAATGAGAACAAATATATACAGAACATCGCTTCAAAATATCATGTACTGCTTATTGAGGAGATGTTACATAGGTTGTTAAAATAGATAATTTGGTTCTATAACAAATTGTTTTGGTAAACTCCCTAATGGACTTATCCTGACTTTGTTCACTCAGTATTCCATAAGGGAAATACCCAGGTGGAAGGGGATCTAAATCTTTGACAATTTTCATTTTAATTCATTTTCTATCTCATTTCCATTGTGAGTATAAGTGGTTCTCACCACTTATACTGGGCTATAAACTTGGTTCAACTTTCTAGGCTATAAATACCCTGGCACATCCCATGAGTGCAGGAAAACTATCCAAGTCAAAAACTTTTCCCAGAATAGTTAGAAAATATTTGGAGAGAAATGGAAAAAACAAAAGGGGGGGGGGAGAAGGGTCAATCAGAAGTATTTGGACTATTTATAGAATACAACATACTGAACTACCAACCACCAAAGACAGGATAGGTTGTTCCTCCATATGTTATTATCAAAATGTCTTTCTATCTACCTCTAAAGCAGAAAAAATTCTATTCATGTAGTTATCTTTGGAAGAAATAGCATGTTTAATAATCCTAGCATAGAGTAAACCTTTATTTTCATGGAGAATCCATATTATACTCGCAGAAGAATCCAGTGTTTATCATATACCCAGAAGTCTCTTATTTTTTTATACAAATAGATGTAGGATCATAAAATTATAGAACACAAAAAACTTAGAAGTAATGTTGTCCCATCATCACATATTATAAATGATCAAGTGAAAGCCAGAAAGCTATGCTCCCTGAAAATCTTACTAGATGGAAACATTCCCCTTATCTGCCTCCAGTATCTAGAAAATATCATATTCTTTCTATAAAAGACATATTTTGGGCTCTTCCGGGTGTCACAATGGGTTAAAGTACCACATTATGAAGCTCTCTGTAGACACTGCAGCAAGAGTTCGACCCCAGCCTGGGAGCTGACCCACATGGTGTAGCAGACCTCTCCTGACCTGCCTGCTGCTTCCCTCAGCAGTGCACTCTGTCAGTCTATCTGCTGTGCTCCCCACTCTGTCTCTGGTGAATCCTCTCACCCACCACACCTCTGGCCTGTACCCCAGCTCTATAAACATAAAGAAATAAAATTTTTTTAAAAATACCTCAAATTTTACAACCACCAGGAAAATGCTCTTCTAGACTCCTGTAGGCTTTTATTTATATCCTAGGCTCTCCTACAGTATTTGCCTCATATTCACCGATCAGCCATTATGCCTCTCCTTGGTTGTGAAGCCATGAGCAAGGTTTTTTTTTTTTTTTTTAAGATTTATTTATTTATGCACAGAGAACTGGGGTAATAGGCCAGAGATGCAGGGACAGTGAGAGGAATCATCAGAGAGAGAGTGGGGAGCAAAAAAGGCAGATTGATGGAGTATACTGCTGAGGGGAGCAACAGGCAGTACAGGAAAGGTCTGCTGCACCATGTGGATCAACTCCAGGGCCTGGGATAGAACTGGCAGTGAAGTGGTTGCTGCTAGCTTGCAAGGCTGCATCCTAACCCTTGTGCCACCAGGGAGGGCCACCTTGAGCAAGATTTATACATTCTCCTTTTCTCAGTTATACTGTGGAAGCAATAGTTCCTTTCTTTCAGGGATAGTGTAATGATAGCTCTAAAGGATTTAATATATTGCCTGTCATATTTTACACTTCAGTAGATCATACCATTGTTACTGGGTTGATTGGTAATTTTTTATTTTTGTCTTGGTGCTATCCCTTTCTGCCAATTTATCATGGGCAAGTTATAGGCTAATTCCCATTTCTCCAACTATCTTGAAAACATCTGAAGGAAATATGTTTTGCTTATTCACTTCTTTTAAGAGTATGCTTAATTCACAGGTGCTGTGGTGGTGGGAGAGCTATGGGGACTATCTACATGTCCCCATATTTACATGAGTGCTATTTACATGTCCTCCCCCTTCACTATTTGGACAGCTCAGAATGAGCTGCTAACCAATCTAAGCCCCAGAGATTTGCACTAGGTTTTATGCAGTTTACTTTGAGTAAGTCTATGTTAAACACATTAGAGGAAGAATATTTATCCAAGCTTGGTCTCTGATGAAATCATTTATTCACTCTTCATGAAGGTAAAATGTCTTCTAAATTTATGTATATAGTGTTTTTTTTTTTAATAATTGACCGATACTTTATGACATGTATCATGTACTTGCACACTATTTAACTTTGGGATTACACTTTGACTCCTCCAGCCAACCCTGTACATACTTCCCTCACTCTCCACCAACACTCCCCCCATTCCAAATTCTTCCCTTATTCCTCGTCCATGCCCACTTTTTCCTTCCTACATCCAGGGTATTTTTCCCATGTCAAAGGTTTCCTTTTACTGCTTTTTGCTTGTATATGCTTTTGGTTAGTTTTAATCAAGATTATTTCTGGAAGGTTTGTGAAAATTTGACATTAGTTGGGCCATTTCTAAAGTGAAGCTAGGCAGCCATCAAAGAGAAACTGCATTACCTCTCCCATTTGAACTGGATCAAAGACCTTTGGTCTGGATCAAAATCAATTAAAAAAAAAAAAAGCCAAGCAAACAACTGCTTGAGCACATGTCCAAATCAAGAGGACTGATAATTATGGACTTTTTGCCAGAGGATAGAATCAATAACCACTTATGTATAGCCTAACTAGTTTAAGTTTGTTAACACAATTAACTCTCCTTAAAGATAAAGCCTTGACCAAGCCAGTGCTTTTGTTCTGTGTGTCTTTAGCAAAGTCAGTTTTTGGTTTTACTAGAGAAATTCCATATTAACTGTGTCCTTTAGTTTTTCAAGAAGAAAATCAATTCTTCTCAAATACATTGGATTGCATTCTTAATTTATATTCTGATGCTATGGGCTGACCTGAATATTTTGTAGTTATCTCTCTATTTCATATGTTGGCAAATACTCTACAGTAGTATTCAAAATAA
Organism: Condylura cristata; assembly: GCF_000260355.1. NCBI lineage: Eukaryota > Metazoa > Chordata > Mammalia > Eulipotyphla > Talpidae > Condylura > Condylura cristata. The sequence goes on from NW_004567107.1 coordinate 46,279,974, forward strand.
TTTTTCATGGTTAGTCTTTTAAGTAACATTTTACCTGTAATGTCTGAAAGTTGCACTGGAACAACCAATTTCTTTATCTGTAATATGTTTAAGAACTATGGAAATTAAAAAATAAAAATATTTTGCATAATTTGAAGTAAATAATTCCACTATACTGATTAGATTACATAAAATTATATTTAAATATAGTTCATAGATGTTATTTTCAATTAAAAATGAAAAATGATAATTATCAATATTCATAATGATAAATATTTACTATTATTACAAATAGCTCACTATAAACTAGTGCCATCTTGAATAGATTAATATTATAGTGGACATAGATTCTATGAACATTAAAAATCAATCATATTGGGCCCTCCCTGGTGGTGCAGCGGGTTAAAAGCACAGCACTGAGAATCTAAACCCACTTCCGCATGAGTTCGATTCCCGCCTGCCCTGGAGGAGATCCACATGGCGTGGCAGACCTCTCCTGACCCGCCCGCTGCTCCCCTCAGCAGTGTACTTCCTCGATCTGTCTGTTCTGCTCCCCACTCTGTCTCTGGTGAATCCTCTCACCCACCACACCTCTGGCCTGTACCCCAGTTCTGTATACATAAAAAAATAAATCTTTTAAAAAAATGAGAACGGGGCCCTCCCTGGTGGTGCAGCGGGTTAAAAGCACAGCACTGAGAATCTAAACCCACTTCCGCATGAGTTCGATTCCCGCCTGCCCTGGAGGAGATCCACATGGCGTGGCAGACCTCTCCTGACCCGCCCGCTGCTCCCCTCAGCAGTGTACTTCCTCGATCTGTCTGTTCTGCTCCCCACTCTGTCTCTGGTGAAGCCTCTCACCGCCCCTGAGCCTCTGGCCTGTACCCCAGTTCTGTATGCACAAATAAATAAATCTTTAAAAAAAAAGATTTATTTAAAAAAAAAAATCTCCACTGAAGACTAGAACGTCTTCATTCCCTAGTAAAAGATGTCCAGTGCTAATGATTTGTTCAGTTTTCATACATATTACTGAATTACTAAAAGGGAGGAAATGACAGTGGGTAGGTGGATCCCAAATATGCTGCTTCAAGATGTAGTCAATTTCTCTATCTCTCACATACACACACACACACACACAGAACAGACACATCAGACACACACCATATCCTATAAATATCCAATACAATAGAAATATCAACAGAATAGTAATTACTAAATCTGTTAAAAGTTGCTATATATTTTGGAGTCATGCTATATTTTCTGTAATCTCCATCTTTCCCCACTGTCCAATTTCCTTTTAAAATGAGATTATTGTCTATCTAAAAGCAGTTGCCAAAAGGACTATTATATCAACTAAATTTTAATGTTAAACTTGTGATAATTTACTTAATGGATCAAAAGGGCCAAAAGGTGCATCACCTTATTTTCAGCAGATAAAACATCAACTTAAATTAAAATATGTTCACCTCTTTAAATTTAAAGCATACGGAACACCATTTATTTTTAAACTTATTTCAAGACAACAAAATGTTCACAATGACATTATCTTTTAACACCCCAGATTGAAGAAACAATAGTTAAAATTAATGAATATTCTAGAGTGCTTTATTTATTTTTAAAAGATTTAATTTATGTACAGAAGAACTGGGGTGTAGTCCAGAAATGCAGAGAGGTAAGAGGATTTACCAGACAGAGCAGGGAGCAGAACAGTTTCATGTAGTGAAATACACTGCTGAAGAGAGCAGCTGGCCAGACAGCTGGCCAGAAGAGAGGTCTGCTGAGCATGTTTGTTATGTCCCTGGCCAGGGATCTAACTCAGGCCATCGTGGTGATAGTGCTGAGACTAAACTCCCTATACCACCAGGGAGGACCCTACAACATTTTACATTAAAGGGAATATTTCCTTCATTTTAAAAATAACTATATATTGAATTAAACTTTCTATTTGGTTAACTATGTAATAATAGATTTCAAGCAAATGAAGAAGCTACTTTTTAAAACCTGCTTAAAAACTCAATTTATATTATCAATGGGTATTTGAAGTCTTATTTTCCTTGCTTTTGCCATATCATAATTCTTCACTTATTCATGGAAATCATGACTTCTAACTTGGCTAAAGAGGAACTCTTTGAGAAGTTGTATGACTCAACATCATTTATTTTCATTAATGTATCTTAATGATGGCTAAGTATCCTATGCCAGTTTCAAGGTTACAGTCATGGATATGCAGAACGAAAAATCACATCCCTTAGAGGTGATGATTTCATGATTGCCTTTTCCTTGAAAGGCAGTATTCACATTATCTCTATTACATAATGAGAAAGTATCAAGCTTTACTTAAATATCAGTGGATCTAAACTAAATATAAACATATCTAGTTTAGACTCTTTAGCTACAATGTGTCAGAATACAGGTTAAAGTGTGGTACATTGTAGATGTTCATAAATAATGACTAATTCATGTTTTTAAATAAGTGCAATAAGGCTAAGGCAGAATTGATGAAACATTTCAGACAACTTTAGGATGGTTAGCCCTACCTTCACAGATAAGCGGACATAAGGAAAGTCAAGAAAGTTTTGACTTTATCAAGTTTTAAACTTTATCAAAGAAGGTAGATAAGACATTATATACCTACTAAACGATCTTATCAATTTTCTTTGATAAACTACCAAAATGAAGATGCTTTAAAATTTAACAAAATGAAAGTTTTTCTTTTCATTTCTCTTTTATTAATTTGTCTCAAGTCAAGAGATGTGATTTTTTAGAGAATATAATGGTGATGACAAAGGTTTACAGAAATCTTTCACCTTCTACTTACTTCAGTGAACTTCTCCCACACTTGTCTATTTTCTCTTGTTTTTGGTCATGAGACGTTAAAATTACAAATTCTTTGCTCATTTCCTATTTTCTCACTTGTTTCTTCAAAAAATATGCATCTATTGTCTTTCCTTTTACATAATGATCAGACCTCACTATAACTCAATTTTAAAATTATAATACTTTAGAAATCTGTAGAATTATTTGTTCTCAATCTTATTCCATAGAAGACTAATGTTACCATATATCCTTACAGCTTCAAGTTACATACATGTTTTCAAAGATCAACTCATGAAAATTGCTTAAAATAAATAGGCTATCCAGGCTTGAATAAAACCTCAGAATCTCCTGCAGTTCTTATTTCCTGCTCCTAATTTGTTTTTCATTTGGAGTAACAAGGCAAATAACACTGAGTAGAAAGAGATAAGATGTTACACTCCTGTTACTAAATGGATTTAGTGAGTCTGTTCCTGGAATCTGTTTCCCACCTCCACCTTGATGACTCATTTCCTTACTGTATTGCTCAAATCTAACAATCATGTTTATTGTCTCTTTTTCTCTCATTCTTCAGACCTAACCATTTCAGTCACTTTGGTTTCAGCTCCAGTATAGGTTGCAAATCCATCTCACTGATTCATTTGTGGTTCAAGTAATAATATATCTCTCTCCAAATTCTGCAACTCTTCCTCCTAAATGCTTTTCCCATTTCCAGCCTTACTTCACATTACTTCATTTTCTACAAAGCACTCATCTTAAAGCATACATGGATTATCATAAATTTTGTTTAAAATATTCTGGGTCTCCTAATGGTATTTACAATAAAATTCAATATCCTTATCAGGGCCTACAAGGTTTAAATCCTCTAATACCCCCTCACTTTACATAATAAGCTCTCGCTACGCTAGCATTATTTTAGTTATTTGAACATGCCAAGTTTCCCTTTTTGGTAGTACCCAGTGATCTCTTTAATTGCACATGTGGTGAACTCTGCCTTTAAATATCAACTCCTGTCCCAATTAATCTTTATTTTCTTTGCAACTTACATAAAAATTGAGATTTATTTTGCTTGTTTTCTTCTCATTAGATCCATTATGAGATCAATATGTCATAATAAAAACAGTATTTCATTAAGCATTGTCTGTTCCATAATTATAGTGTAAGTTAGCTATTTTCCTAGCACATATTAAGATCTTCATGAATATCTGTTAATGACACAGTTGTAGAGAAAGGATAGTAGGGAGGGAAAGGGATAGAGAGAGGAAAGAATGCTAAGAAAGGGGACAGAAGAGGAGGAAAGGGAAGGTTCTACAGGAGATTTATTTGAGGACACAAATGTCAGCACAAGAACTGGAACTTCTCTGTTTCACATACAAGTGATTTTCTGCACCACTTAACTTTAGAGAATGTCTGCTATTGCCATATATTTATAAGGCACTAGAAAATGTTTTTTTACAGGAGGAAAATAAGCAAACATAGAACTTCAATATGTTAATGAAATAAATGTAAAATTGAACAAGAACTTCAAAAAAAGGCTATTTTGTGTATCCAATAACACTACCGTCAAATTCAATCTTCACTGATATTACCAAGACTATTATTTTTTTCTAATTGCATTTTGACCTGTTCAGAGTACTGCTATAAATTATAATTTTATTGTATACTTCAATCTTTTGATTTTGATTCAAATTATGTGTAACTTTCACGTGTTTATAATTCTTTACTTTCTACCACTTTCCTATATGCAGATGTTAACTACATAATTTTGAACTTCATTTTTCACCAAGCCTCCACCTCTGTAAAAAATGAAGTAAAATATATTTAAATGTCATCAATTTCCTGTATCTGTAATCTCATCAACTGATTTTTACCTTTAACTATCATTTTCTTTCAGGGATATCTTTATTATTTAAACTATGCACTACTTATCTATATAACCTGCGCTGTATTTTACAGATAAATCCACTATTTAGTCACTTGAAAGGCTCCTAGGAGGATCACACTTATCCATGCTACACCAGACCAAAGAACCAATATTCAAGACACTGTTCTGTTACCCATTTTCTCCTCCTCCGTCAATGTGACACAGATATTGGTAATTTAGTAAAAGTGCAAATCACTTAGTTGGCTTTTAATTAGAACAACCTATTTGATCATCTTTGGCAACTTAAACAAACACAAAATTCTAAAATAAACAAAACACATCTGATAAAATCCCATACTTTCCAAATACATGAAATTAAATATATTTTATTTCAAGAATTTGAATTTGTAAGCCATTTTCTCATAATTTCCAATATTTTATAGATAGGACAATACTAATTATCAAAAATATGATAGAAATCTATTGTTTGAGTGACTCTGAAGCCTATTCAACAACATCGAATAATCCAGTATGTCTAAATTTGATATGTGTATACTGTACTAAACTATCACTTGAAAATATTAAATACCACTGTTTCCTTGCATCCCTCAAATATTCCATCTACTACAGAAAAAACTGAATGCATTTACATCAAGATTATTATTTCAAGAAGAAAAAAACATGCAATTCAAAATGCTTATATAATAGAACAATAGAAGCTGTGGTAAACATAACCCATTTGCATAATCGACTCAAGTTTTTAATGAAGAATAATACTGATTCATATCAGGAGCAAAATCCCATTATTTTGAAGGAATATTATAGATAGGTAGGTACATACATACATATAAACACATTCATACATACATATATTAATTAGAAGGGAAACAAAATCTCAATGAAGAGCATACTGTACTGAATGTGTACTGTAATGAATTCTGTAGTTAAGACTTATGGCTATATTTATCATGGCTGCTATATGCCTATGGAAATTATTAAACAACATTTGCAAAGACACTATATACTTTGTAATAATGTATTTGAATGCGTATAGGTTAGACTAGTACTCTGAAATTTTAAGTGATTTTGTAGAGTATCTTGCAGAATTTTGGTTCACTTAACATAAAATGGAAATAATTTTTGATATATTTATAGTGAAAATCAAATATTAAGTTTCTTATGTTACTGAATATTTCAAAATTATGGTTACATAAGTGATGGAGGTATGTGAAACATAATGGACAAAGCATAAATATAAATTAACTTCCATAATATTATAAAATATATTAAATTATTAAATAAACTATCAGTGCCTTCATATTTATGCATATTTCTACTTTATATTAAATATTAAAAATATACAGGAAAATTATTAGTATAATGAAAAACTGTCTTGCTCTCTACCTTTAATACACAGTGCAATAACATAAGTCGAAATCTTTAAAAATTGGAAAGCAGTATTAATGTTTAAAGAATAGATTTATAAGAGAAGCTACATGAAATTATTTTAGCACCATGGCAAAAGCAAATACTTCTTAAGTGGGACACAAAAAGATCTAATCATGTAAGAAACAAATCTAATAAACTAGCATCATCTAAGAAATTCTGTTTATTGAAAGACACCAACATGAGAGTAATGAGAAATTTCAATGAATGGTTTAATATACAATATAAATATCTGGGGGTGTGCTGGTAAATGTTTAACACCCACCTACCTCTCCAGATGAAAAACACAGAGGCCTGGTTTTTAGTGTTTGCCAATATATACATTGTAAATACTCCTACCAAGCAGTTTTCAAAATTGTAGACACTGAGTTAACTCCTGTAAATTAGTTTGAGCCAGCTTCAACACGCCACTGCAGTTACACGCGAGAACGCAATAGCCATTATAGGTCACATAAAAACAAAGAAGAGAGTCTAGAGTGGGGAAAGGCCAAAAGTGCATCAGGTGACACAGCAAAATAGATTATCCACATCATAGTTATGATAATAACTATGACAATTAATAATAAAACAATAATAAAACAATTGCTTGATATCAGTCGTCTCAAACTAAAGTATCCCTTTACTCAAAACAGAAGAGCTAAAATAGAAGGAAATAAATCCCATAAATTTGTGAGTGTATGGGACACCTAAACTGTCCCCACACTTTGGCAAACTGTCAGTATTGGTCAAAGTATTGGTCAAAGAAGAACACTGCACATTCTGTATACTCAAATAAACACACACACACACACACACACACACACACATATATATATATACATTCCCTAAAGAGCATGTTCCAGATGCCCATGTGATCATTATTCACAGGGATGAGGATTTGGTACACTACTGACACAGCTGAATACTACACAACAATAAGCGAGCTACACTACAAACAATTTCACAAATTTAATACAGTCATATTTACTGGGGGATTCCATATAGAAAATTTTATAAAGAAAGCAAAGCATCTGCACCTCTGGAAGTCCAGAAAGTGTTTTGTTTCTGTGGTTATAGTCACCAGAGAAGAGTAAAAGCTGTGTGTATATGGGGGGAGGAATTCAAATAGACCACACTGTAAGATTTTAAATACATAAAATTGTCATGTGCATCCAAAGAACTTTTTTACACTGAAGTTATGTCAGGTTTTAAATGTATGTGAGTAATGGTATATGGGTGACAATCCACTGAAGCTGTACTAAAGGCAAGAGCAATTTTTTTTCTAAATGTGTGTGTATACATACATACATAGTTCCTACCTTTGTGTTTCCAGGGATATTACTTTCACAAAAACATAAAATGCATGATGCAGATGTCCCAAGTATTTACTATTACATATAAACCTCATGATAACTCTTTATCTTCATCAATGTTAAAGCAATGATTAAAATTATAGTATTATAAATATTAGCTTCACAACATAAATTTTAGTTACTTTCATTTTATAATAATTACAAGGATGAACAAGATATCCATTTTTAAGAAATGTAGTTGGATACATTTAGTCAACTGATCAATGAATCAATAAAGCCCAATATCACTTTAGAAGTCATTGTTTCCATAGCTACACATTTCACTTTCAACTCTTTTCTAAAGCTCTCAGCTCATAGGTGAGCTGAATTTTGATAAATCTTTTGGTGATAAAATAAATGTTAGATTCAATAACTAATTGTTTCTACTCATTGGCATCAAACAGAACACACTGTAAGATTTTAAATACATAAAATTATCATGTGCATCCAAAGAACTTTTTTTCAGTGATATAAATCTTTACCATTATGAATGTCTTCAAATTCATTAAAAGCTATCAAAACTATATAAAATCCTATACCATCATCACCCAGGAAATAAACATTTTAATAGAATATGCATTTTCTCCTGCAATTAAACAGTATGATAAAGTGTCAGGTGACTATTAAAATTCAAATTTACTGTATCAGTGTATTTACAGGACACTAACAAGAATGTGTAATAAAGGAAAAATATTTGAAATTGTATATATTACTAACTTACCAGAAGCTCACAGGTTAGGAACTCAAAGAAAAAGTTCACCACCCTGAGACCTAAAAGAGCAATAGAAAATATTCTTTTATTAGTATTGATGTTACATTTTAGTTTAAGCTCCATAAAATTTTAGTGACAAAGTATTATGAAACTTTTATTGCATGAATGATATTGTACATACAATTTGACAATTTGGAATGCAGCATTTTTCTGAAGTAGCACTGTACCTATTCAGCTCACACCAAACTACTGTGACTTAATCTAATTTGTATTCTATAAAGGAGGGAGAGATTTTTCATTCTATAATTCCTATAGGACTATTGGTGATAGAAATATTTGAAACTAATTATATTTTTTGCATTTATGATTTTATAGAACCTTAACAGTTATATCCATTTAACACAGTCAATAATACATCTATCTATCTGTCTATCTATGTATACATATACAATTATACATAGGTACACACTGATGCACAAATGCAGTGAGCATTTAAAAGCCTTTATCAGTTCTTTGTTGTAATCATTAGATAACAGTCCCCATAGAATACTTACCATTTTATTTTACATTTGTTTTTGTGTTATTTGTATTAGGCAAAATTGTCACATCTGTGTGTATGATTTAGAGGTAAATCAATCTCATCTCTTCAGATACATGTTACGACAACACACATCACCATAGCATCCATAATCCTCCACATATCCACTGGGTCCCTTTCTTCTTTGTTCCCTACTCACACTCTACTTTTCTAATATTCTCAATTCTATGGTCAAAATTTTAAGTATTGTTTTGGTTTGACTATCTTCACTCCTTGTTTCTACACCCCACATAGTATCAATAGAGTGAAATCATCTGGTATTTTCTTTCTCCTTTTTACTTATTTCACTTCATGTAATCTCTTCTCGTCCTATCCAGATTGTTACAAAAGGCAAAAAAATCAATTTTAAATAAGTAGTATTTTGTCAGATGTACCTAAAAACACAAAACACACACAAGCACACACATATGCTTTATAATCTTCACCTATTTATCTTACAAAATTAAATCAGGAAGAAATAGTACACAAAAACATATTAATTGAAAGCAAGAAATGTAAATAGTAATCAAAAGCCCCCCAAACAAAAATATTCAGAAAGACAATTTCACTAGTGAATTCTATAAATTTTTAAAAGATGACCTAATATGTTTTTAGTACTTAACTTATATATATATATATGTTTTTTAATACTTTATACACACACACACACACATATATCACTGTTCATTTTTTTACAATATTTGCTTTCTGTTCTCTGCATAAAATTTCCACCACCAGTAAATCATTGCCATAGACCCTTGTGATCTTCCCTCCACTGTTTTGACCCCTCTCCTGCAGAATGTTTCTGATTTAAAGTTGCCTGTTAATTTGCCTTTTTATTTATTATTGTTATTTTTTACTGATCCCTTATTTTATTACCCTATATTCCTCTCATAAGTGAAACCATATGATAGTTTTTATTTTTCCTTCTGACTTATTTCACTGGGTATGATCCCATCCAGCTCATCCATGTTGCTGTGAACGGCATGAGTTTATTACATCTTCTTGACCCAGTCATCCTTTTTTGGACATTTGGGTTGTTTCCATGTCTTATTATAAACAGTTGCAATAAACATGTAGGCACATGTATCCATTTTTACTAATGTTTTTGTGTCTACGGGTAGATTCCTATGAGTGGAATTGCTGGGTCGTATGATAGGCTCCATTTTTAGTGGTTTGAGCAACTTCTACACACTTTCCACAGTGGGTGGACTATTCTGCATTCCCACCAGCACTCTACCCTATTGTGAGAGAGCATTGTTAGAGAGTTATTTTGCTAAACAAGCAAAAAAGAAACTCTTGAGGTATGAAGTAAAATGTTTGCAATATCCGGCCCTCCCTGGTGCCGCAGCAGGCTAAAGCACAGCACTAAGAAGCTAAAGCCACTTCCACGTGAGTTCAATCCCCGCCTGCCCCGGAGGTGACCACATGGCGCGGCAGACCTCTCCTGACCGGCCCGCTGCTCCCCTTAGCAGTGTACTTCGTTGATCTGCCTGTTCTGCTCCCCACTCTGTGTCTGGTGAAGCCTCTCACCCTCCGCATCTCTGGCCTGTACCCCAGTTCTGTATGAATAAATCTTTAAAAAAAAATGTTTGCAATATCCTTCTGATGAATAATAAAAGTTAAAAAAATAATCACTTATGTGTAAAAGTTCATATTAAAATATACTGCTCTATTCTGCAAATTGAGATTCATCATTTTCCACAATGAACACTCAGACTTTCTTAATCAAAGTCACTGGCTAATTAGTGGCAATAACCTGACATTCTCTGGTACTCACTTCATTTTGCTTTACTGCAAGTAATAACACTGATGCATGTGTTTTGTTCTTAGGAGATATGGTTTACTGTTCTTTCACAGATGTCACCCATAGATGCTTTTTTTTTTTTTTTAACAAATTCTCTATTTGTATGTATTTGAATGTATTGCGATCTGAACACTCTAAAAACCCAAAAGAGGAACTATAGTGAATTCCACCTTGCTTTTTCTTAATCAAGAAATATGATAAGTTAAATTTTTGGCACATGTTAAAAAGTTCAATTAGCATTCATCTGATTTAATAATAACCTCGATGGGTTAAACTTCCTAGAAACACAAATAAAAAGTAATTTCTATTCCATTTGACTATTGAATACTTAATCATTTGATGTTATAATGCAGTAATTGTCATTTCTTATAGCACTATCATATACCACGTTACTACTGGAGGCATAACACCACATATTTGCCGGATTAAACTGATGCTTTAACTGAGTAATAGAATTTAATGTTGAGAAACTAGGATGAGATGGAATTTTAAAATAATTTGGAAAAAAAAGTTTTAAAACATTTTAAATTATAACTTTAAGTAACTAATTGTGAATAATTTAAAAGACAGTTTATGGGGTTTTACCCCACAGAGATTAGCAACGGATACATAGTACTGTGTTAGGATTTCTACACTTTATCTCAAGTATCTTTAACTGATACTCAATTATTTGAGTATTATTATATTCACATTTTCAGATAAGAAGTTGAAAGTTAAACACTGCCTTAATAAACTCTAAAAAGTCTTTCTTACTACTGAGATTAAGGATTCAAAGTTCAAACCAGTCATAATTAAATTCAAATCTCACTTAAGTCATGTACTGGGATAGGGAAGTATTAATAGACAACATTTATTGAATATACCATATGTCAAGCACATATATATACATTTTCTCTCTATCAATTCATTTATTTTCACAATTGCCTCCCTGCTTTATAGATGGACAAACCTAAGGAAGATGTCCTTTACAGATTTTTTAAAAATTAATTTATTTATCCATACAGAGCTGGGGTACAGGCCAGAGGTACAGGGG
>NW_004567107.1:46292088-46305611 GCF_000260355.1 Condylura cristata
TGGCACACAAAATTAACAATTTTGCCCAAGGGCACGTAACTAATAAATGATATAACTAAGCTCTGATCAAAAACTTGTTTATTAATTAAATGTAGCATGGAGATTTTAATTCTTTTATGGGGAAGAAATGTCTAAGACACTGGGAGCTTCCATTTTAGTCTATTTATAAATTAAAAATTTCAAATTCATAAAGAAGAAATATGACTATACCCACAATTATAAAATAAATCTACAAGAGAACTAACTAAAACCTTTTTAGTCTTACAGTTCCGATCTAGTATGACTAATGTCTTCAGTGACAGCACTACAGTGCCCTGCTTGTTAAGTATGAAACTGAAACTGCATTATTTATCAGACATGCCAATTTCAAAGCATTTTCTGACAATAAATTTTAGATTACATAAAATTTTATAAAATATGTAAATTTCATGTAATATATGCAAACTTTGGGTACAGTTTATCAGAAACTCTTTCTTGGAAAACGAGATAGCCTTCTCTCCAGTTAGAAAAATGCAAATAAAGTCATTTCAGCTAGAAAATCTTTGAACTTCTTTCAAGACTACCAAGCTTATCTCAGGAACACAAGTCTTACTATAATTTAGTCACACATTTGGAGAAAGAGAGTCTGTTTCAGTGAAATCTTGCATATTTTAAACTCTATAAATAATGAACATCTAAATGCTCCAATTAACTACTGTGAAAACCCTTATAAGAAACTATCAATCATTTCAGTCTATATTTTACCGTAACTTAGCAATATTCATGACTTCTTAATTCCTACTTAACATCTACATCATGTCTTTTAAAGCAGACCTTAAATAATGGAAAATATGGAGTAGTAGGCAGTGATGGGCTTTGAGATTATGAAACCAACTCACAATTAAGTAATCTATGTAAGTTGGCTGTGTCTATAATAGGCTACATATTATAATTCAGTAACTATTCAATACATATTTATTAAACAGCTATGTGCTAGCCACTTTAGAATAAGTGGATAAAGTGATGAACAAGAGAAATTTAGTCAGCACTCAAACATTTTATATTTTGGATACTGATATAATAGTTTTATATTCCATCCTCTTCATACAAAGTCACTAGACATTCTGCCATAATAGACTAGCTACTATAAGGATTGCTCCATAGCTATTCTGAACAGGTTTAATAAGCTTCAGTAAAATTTAAGTATGTATGACACTGTAGAAAAACTTCTAGTTGTTCTCTAGTATGTATTTTACCTTGCGGACAGTAATATGAAGCTTGGTTTTTAGCTAGATTCATAACCACTTAGAATAACATTATGTTACTCAGTCTTGGTGTCATGCAACTAAGCTCTGGAAAATTCTCTTCATAGCAGTGGAATGAACAACTTTTAGAAGGTGTCAGAAAAGGTAGAAAAATATGAATATCTTTGTTCCATGCTCCCAGTAATTTCTGGCTAGAATAAAAAATTATGCTTCAAGTTCCAGCAGTTATTTTGTTATCACTAGGGGCTATTCCCTGTTCCCAGTTACTCCAAATTCCCAGACCAAGTAATAACAGAAGAGAAAACTTGAGCACAGGTAACAGGCAGTGTCCTCTCTGACTTCAATGTATTATTTCTTGAATGTGAGTGAGAAATACAATTTCTAGAAAAATAAATTAGACTAGTATTTGCTGGGAACTGAGAGGTGGGAAGAATGGCATATAATTAGTTGTTGGAGGATGGAAATTATTTAAAATTAGCTACTGAAGATGGTTGCATAATGCTGAATAAGTAAAATCTGCTCTGTACACTCTAAAAAATTATGAATAGGTTGAGTTTTAAGTTATATGAATTTTATCTCAATTAAGGTAGAAAAAGTGTGCCTTATTTGATCTTATTAGATTAGTTTTATCTCTTAAATAATGTTTATTTTGTTCAAATTAACTTTTCAGCATTTTGTTTTCAAATTTGTGTGAATTTATTTATCTCCAATGCTTTGACTTGTTGGTAGGTTTTAAGAAGTAAAAATAACAAAAACTGTCAATCTATAAATTAGCTAGTATAAAATCTATTGATGAAAGGATGTCCCTCAGTTAGCCAAGAAAAAACATTTATATACTTGGTGTTTTATGAGAATCTAGTTATATAATTGGAAGTTATTTGAAATTTCTAAATAATAAAGTATTTAAAAAGATAGTTGCCAATAACAGTACAGGGTGAAATTTATGTTTTAATATCTTAGTAGTGATGCTTTTGATATCTTTATGACAAAATAAATGTCTATTTTTAATTTATGCTTGCAAAAACCCAATGCTAAAACCCATAGTAAAGCTTATGTCTCAGTTAAAAAAAAAAAAAAAAGGTGTAAGATGACTTATGGGTGTCAAAGAAATGCAGAATCATTTTTTAACAGGGCCCTTCCTGGTGGTGCAATGGGTTGGGATGTAACATTAAAGCTGGCTGCAGCTGCTTCAGTGCAAATTTGAGCCCCAGCTCCAGAGATGACCCACATGGTGCAGCAGACCTCTCCTGCCCCTCCCACTGCTCCACTCAGCAATGTACTTCATCCATCTTTTCTGCCTCTTCTGCTCCCTACTCTGTTGCTGGTGGAACCTCTCACCTCCCTGAACCTCTGACCTGTACCCCAGCTCAGTATGAATAAATAAATAAATCTTAAAAAAAAAAAAGAAACATTTTTAACAATCCATTTGGGTAGGGGAACTTACATCTTTGAATATAAATTTTGAATATAAAATTTATTTTATAAATATAAATTTTGTACTCTTACATGTCACTATTTTTAATGAAGTTTATCTCAATTTTTCAAACTATTAATTTTTAAAAATATTATTTATGCATACAGAACCAGAGGTGCAGGGGTGGTGAGAGGATTTACCAGAGACAGAGTGGGGAGCAGAACAGGCAGATAGAGGGCACACACCGCTGAGGGGAGCAGTGGGAGAGACAGGAGAGGTCTGTTGCATCATGTGGGTAATTTCTGGGGCTGGGTATCGAACTTGCAGTGAAGCCGCTGTGGCTAACTTGCAGTGTGCATCCTAACGCACTGTGCCACCAGGGAGGGCCCAAAGTATTTTTTTTTTTTAAAGAAATGCTTCCTATTTCATTGACATGTTTGGCAACGATAACCTCAAAGTATAAACAGAAAATTACAAAGTGATGCTCCAAACTCTTTTTCAGGAGAGTTATTGGCATAATTTTTAAAAAAATTATTTATTTATGCATAGAGAACTGGGGTACAGGCCAGAGGTATGGAGCAGTGAGAGGATTCATCAGAGACAGAGTGGGGAGTAGAACAGGCAGATAGATGAAATACACTGCTAAGGGGAGCAGCGGGCAAGAAAGTAGAGGTCTATGACGTTATGTGGTCACCTCCAGGGCCAGGGATTGAACTCTCACTGAAGTAGCTGTGGCTCGCTTGCAGCGCTTGTTTTAACCCACTGCGCCACTAGGAAAGGTCATTATTGGCATAATGTTTTAAAACCGACATTCAGCAAAACTAGTAAGTAAATCTTCAAAGAAAACTGCACTCATCGGGCTCTCCCTGGTGGTGCAATGGGTTAAAGCACCGCATTATGAAGCTCTCTGAAGCCACTGCAGCACCAGTTCCATCCCCCACCAGGGAGGTGACCCACGTGATGTGGCAGACCTGTCCTGACCTGCCCGCTGCTCCCCTCAGCAGAGTACTTTGTCAATCTGCTTGTTCTGCTCCCTATTCTGTCTCTGGTGAATCCTCTCACGTGCCACACATCTGGCCTGTACCTCAATTCTGTAAGCATAAGTAAATAAATTTTTTTTTTAAAGAAAACTGCACTCATCATACAAGTTGTTGTGTTGCAGATACCTACACTTTTAAAAGAGATTTCAATTGTAAATTGTAGCTTCCAGCATAATATAATCTTTTAGTTACTGAAGATGATTATACTGGAAATCTCTAAGAATCTGTTAAAGTTCGAAGAGTTGGTTTAATCTTCATGTAAATTAATCGGTAACTAATTACATTCTGTAATACATTATGTAGCTCTTATGTGTATTATATAATACTAACACTAGCAAACAACAGTAATACTGAAATATATGAGTTCACTGAATGTCACTTAATACAACAAAAATTATAACTGGATAAAGGGAATCATTGCTGACCTGGGCACCACACTTTGAGAAATAATTGGGTTAGTGTTTATGAACAAAAATACACATAAGCCATCTTGACTTCTCAAGCTTTTACTCTAATCAAAACTCTAGCTTAAAAACAACTAAGACTTTACAAAAACAGAACAAAAACTGAAGAAACATCAAGACTGGTCAGGAAAATAGAACCATGCCTATTATGAGGCCCTCCCTGGTGGTGCAACAGGTTAAAGCACGGCACTATAAAGCTATCCTCAGCCACTGAAGCACAAGTTCAAGCCATGACCAGAGGAGGTGCCCCACGCTTGCTCGCTGGCCTGGCCTGCTCGCTTGCTCCCCTCAGCAGTATATTTCAGTGTATCTGCCTGTTCTGCTCCCCACTCTGTCTCTGGTGAATCCTTTCAACCCTCTGCATCTCTGGCCGGTACCCCAGTTCTGTATGCATAAATAATAAAATAAATATTTTTAAAATTCCTATTTTGCTATTTACCTATTTAGTAATTAAGTCTGAACTTTCTAAAGTACACATGGAAATAAAATTACTTTGTCTAAACACATTATTTCAATCACTTACCATGAAATATTTGTAATTTTCTACTGTTAAAAACATATTAGTTATAAAGCAGTTACCATTCTAGAATCCATTTTTTACAGTATGATAATTTTTTTTTTATATTCTCTTGGAATGTAAGTTTCACAAGGTCAAGAATTCTTCTACTTTTCCTTAACATATCCCAAAGGCATACTACATAAAGTCTATTTCCTTTGGTTATGAGAAATAACACTGTCAAACAATAGAATGGATTTATTTTGTAGGGTTGACACAGCCAAAATGATTTCCACCCCCTGAGTTCTTATACCCATTTCCCTTTTCATATACTTGCCAATGGTAATGATTATAGCAACATGTGTTTACAATATGTTATCTTTCAACTTTTAAACATGTCTAAAATCTAGATGTATATCCGATAGAAAATTTTTGCATCTTTCTCCTTTTGTAGAGTTCTATAAAATAATGAATTTTTAAACAATTTATGACATTTAGAATCAGCAAGAGAAAAACCCAGCAACATGATCCTTGTGCTGTATTTGTAAATAATAGTAATAATTACCTCCAAAGCTATCTAATATATTTAAGCATTTTGAAGTACCACTGGAACAGTATGTATTGTTTGTTGCCATAGGTTACTTATTACCGCCTTACGAAATATTGTATTTTCAATGAATTTATTGAAGAAACGAAATACCCTGTCTTAATTGCTCTAATGGAAACCACCTGTTGTATATTTAAGAGCTAAAAATAAGCAAAAGTATAACCTGATTTAAATTAATAAAAAGAATTATAAAGGAAACAAGTGTTAGAAACTATGAAAAAGTATAATTATTAGAAACTATGAAAAAGTGTAATTATAGATGCAACCAAAATCTGCCAATTTTTCTAAGAAAGGTTTAAGATATTTTAAGAAGTTGCCATATTTTAAAATTTGTTGCTCTGTACTCTTAATATTAAAAGTTAGTTATGTTAACATATCAAATTATTATTGTATAATTTCTCACTATTACATTATTAACAATCTTTAAAGACAGAAAATATTTCTATAACAAGTTACCTAAGAATAAGAAAGATTAAATTTTGTAAGGAATGCTTTAAACGAGTAAGCATTCCAAAATGGCCATATTTATTAATAAACATAAAAGTAAAATTGGATACAATTTCTTTCCATATAATTGAATATATATAATTTGAGTGTATTTTAAAAGCTGTACTATTAATATTCTTCAAAGCCTCAACTTTTCAAATGGAGATACAAAGAATTCATAGGTGATTACAAGAATTAACTAAAATAAGTCAAACGCATAGAAAAAATATTGTCCATAGTAAGTACACAGTAAATACTAATATAATAAAACTGTTTAGAAAATATATTAGTTTCCCTTTTTTCCCACAGGAGAACAAAAATGAATCAATGTGCATATATGTATGTTTACCTAACATTATATCTATATTCACCTGTTTAATTTTGAAGAAAGGGAAACAGTTCTTTTGTTGTTGTTGACTTTATACACTTTATGTAGTTGATTATTTTTATTAAGGTAAACTTGATTTACAGCACTGTATATGCCATAGAGTTATAAGGTCACTTCTCTTCAGATACATGTTATGCACATTATACCTGTCATCCTTAATAGTGTATTAAGGATCCTGTGAGATAATAGATGAGAATGGGGTTTCAGGGAGCAAGAGGGAATACATCTGAGGAAAGGTTGAAGATGTAGGAGGGAGTCACTGTAGATTAGAAGAAGATGAAAAGGCCAATTCTATGTGAATGAGCTTGGGGGCATGTGGAGTGTATATCCTTACGATACAAAGGAATTTTCCTAAAGACCCTCTATCCTGTAAGTAAGACTACGGGAGAAACAAAGTGGAGGACATGGAGGAAGTTTAATTATTTTCATCTGATCATTAACCTTACTTGAAGTGAGAATCTCCTGTCATCCAAAGTTCACCCAAATTGTGCCTCTGTGAGCACAGTATCTCACCAACTATGACAGGGGAGTTGTGACTTCATAACTTTGTTTAACTTCCTCTTATCATGCTCAGAAGATTTATTTTTCTTAAAACTTAAGAATCCAGCAACTTGAGTAAAGGTAGTAGAGTTCTGGCTGACTACTGGGAAGGTGCTATAGGATAACATTGCTATATCTCTGCATGAACAAGGACAATGAGTCTATGATACAATTATTACAATTCAATAATATTCCTTTAGTAAAATTATTAGTTACCTATGAGTTACTGCCAAATACAAATGAAAAGCACTTGATAATCTAGAATAAGAAATGTAGAGGAAAAGTATGAGCTAAGAGCCATTTTCTCCATCACAGGTGTTAGTGTTTTGTAAGTTCTCAGGATGGGCTATATAATGGGATTAATATAAAAAATCATTATTATTAGCTTCTGTGGCAAAGGACTAGCTCTTTGAAGTGTATAATTCCATGAACACAAATGTCTTTTGAAATTGTGAGTTTTTAGGTAAAATGCAAAATACAATATGCAGTGTTTATTTTATATTTGGGTTAAAGTATCAAGTGAAAAAAAGGCAATTGATATTAAATACAGCTTAAGAAGATTTTTAAGCAATGAGGGCAGAAAAATAGCATGTCAGTGGGATAAATTCTGAAAAATAATTTTTAATGTATTGCTAATAATACCTAGCTTTGGTCAATAAAATATCTAGACATACATTTGTATTTCCTTAATGACTCTTGGTTCATAGAATATTCTCTCCACTGTATACTCTGTAGAAAAATTTACCATATTTATGCATAGAGGTCAACTGTCATTGTTAATACACAGAAATGTTTTTAAGCCATCACCTAGTAATTCACTTGTGGTATTAATTTCATCTAAGACTACAGAGATGTGAAAGAAATGATTGATCACGTAATTCTATTTTGATGATACAGATGAATAAAAAGCTGAAAGAGTGTACTTTAGGATATGACTAAATATTAAAGATTTTATTGCACCAGTCTATATTACTCAAACCATTCTCTAAACTGTCTAACAGAACTAGGTGTATGTAGATAACAATTAATTGACCAATAAATTTGTTTTCAATAATTGGATATAAATGTCAAGCACACTGAGACTTCAATTTAAAAGGACTTTCAAAATTATAAATTAGCACATATTATAATACTTAAAAATCACATGTAAGTATACAAAAACTAACCATCAGTGATTTTGGAATCTATTATTTTGGCAATATAATTTTACTATGAAAAAACTATATGTGTCAGAGAAGAGGATGCCTCTGTACACAAAAACAATTAAGTGATTATGCAAGAAAGAAGATGAAATGTCATATGTCAAGGAAAGGGTAGGTGAGAAGCTCCCAATGGTCCCTTAAAAGCTAATGAATTGGTGGGAAAGAGAGAGGCCTTAAATCTGCCTAGTCACTCACCCTAGGTTAGGGGTGTCAGTGAGGATGACAAGGAGAGGATCAAAATCACTGTCCACTAAAAAGAAAACTGTGGGTAAAGATAAAAGGTAATTTCCCACATTCTAGAATACCAGTCCATACACATGGGGAAGGGAGAAAATGAGTACATTTACAAAGTTAAAAATTGTATTGACATATTTAATGGCAATTAAAGAACATCTTATACTAGGAAGTGACTAAAATGCCACAGGAATGAATTAAATTCCATTTAGGTATAAAGCTGAGAGTGAATGATGGCAGATGAGTGTACATTTGACAAATTTAGGCAGAAAACGTACACTCTAGTATGTTCCTTTTCTGAACGATGAAAAGTACAGACATCATAAACTCTTTCTCTGAGAACACCACTTAAAAATCGCCATTCATGCAGTCTGTCAGTTAGGGCTGTTTCAAGGATTAGGCATATCATGGAGAATAAATGTTCCAGTCTGACTACTTGCATGTGAAGAAAGTCGTTTATTTCAGTGTGAGGAGTATCTAACAGGGTCCTCTCAGTGCTATAGAAAAAGAAGCAGTGCACAGTTTTGACATCTGCCTATCTCCTTCTATCTGACAATACAGAAGCTCCCTTTAAGTGCTCTTTCTTCCCTGCTTATTCTCAGGCTGAGTCTCCTAAGTCATGGCTAGTATTCTGTAACAATTATAGTTGAGCTCTTCATCTTTGTGTTCCTATACACTGACTGATAATTTAGCTATATAAAAAATTTGCTTTGCACAAAAATTTAATGAATATTCCCTAACTGCAAACATTTTTTTTTCTCTTCCAAAATCTGAACTCTCTTCACACATTTTATCAGCCTGATTTTTAAATTGTAACTATGACAAAGATTTATAGGCTAGTGATGTTACACTCTTTTTATCCACTTATATGTGTCATGATATATTTGGCTATTTCAGTGGCTTTTTTAGTTCATGGTATATAGCTAAAGCCATCCATCCACTGGTAATGATACCTGAATATTTTAACTTATAAATGACCTAAAATATAAAAGACAGAATTCTAGAAAACCAAATAAAACAAGGAAAAAACAATGAGCATCAATCAACAAATAAAAGGGAAATCATGAGTGTCATCCAGGGTAATCATAGGCAACAGTGAAGGAATTTGTCTTCTTTCATTCTGGATCAAGATGTGGTATATATATATATATGTATATATATATATATACACACATATACACACACACTGGAGTACTACTCAGCAATCAAGAAAAGATAAACACGTCATTTTTGGCAACATGGATGGAGCTTGAAGGGATTATGCTCAGTGAAATAATTTGAAAGAAAAATACTGGATGCTTTCAGTTATAAGAGGTACATAGGAAAGCCACACAAGGGATCAGTTAAAAAAAAAAAAAAAGACATAACTAGCCAACAAACTAAAAAGAAACATTAATCAAGGGTGGAAGAGGGATCAAAATAGAGGGAAGAGCACAGAAATCTATGGATATGGCTCATGGATGTGTTGTTGGTGGTAATTTTATGTGGATAAAACCCAAGAAGAGAAATTAAATATTGTACAAAAATAAGCAGTGATGTAAAATATACATAACAAAAAATAAGTATAGCCTCAAATAAATGATTTGGAAACAGTTTTTTATAAAGCTCTTTCTTAATGTGTGTGCTCATGTATTATGAAAATTGGTGTGTTTCCCATAAACAGTGTTTAGGATTATGATTTAGACTGCATCAGATAGGCAATAATGAACCACTGCAGATATACAACCATGCAAATTAAATGATAAAATTTGTGTCTGATGTAATCAACACCAAGAATAAACTAGAAGGAGTAGAGACTGGAATCAGGGAGAAAAATTAGGACATTAGGGTACAAATTATATCTAAATGGTCTTTGTAAATTTCAAAATCCTTATAAATTTTAGTAACTAATAATGAGATTAATGCTTCTGGTAATTAAACATTCTTGGATTAGGTGCACAAATGATATGCACTGGACAGATTTCCTACCATAATGAGGTTTCTCAGAGTGAGAATTTATAAGTAAAGGCCAAAGTGCAGAATAAGCTGCTTGCTGTTTTGAACTACTATCATCCAGATGTCTATGTAAAAGCCCTTTTACTAAAAAGGAATCTGTTATTATATTTATGTTTCTCAGTACTACAGAAAACCATGTAAAACTGTGCCACAATGAATTTCTGTTAAGAGCAGGCTTTCCACATTGACTGAAGTGGATTTTCCTAGATATAACCTAATTTAAACTGCATATAAATTTGCCAGTTGCTGTGTAGATAACCATACATACCCTAATAAGAAAATGTAGGTGTCATTACACTTGGTCAAATTTACTATTAAAGGACTCACTAATAGATTTGGGAAATTTTACATCCTTTATCAGTGGAGATGCCATTAAAAACAGCCCTTGCAGCTATTTCCTGAATTTCATTCTAAAATCAAAGCACATTATCATTATCTCCTTCTTTCTCACTATAATTAGTTTGGTCTTAGTACAACATCATTTCTTTAAAGTTTATTCTGTATTAGAATGGAACCTGAGTTTTTTTTTTTTTTTTACTATAAATAGCTTTCAGATATCCACCTCCTCCCCCCCCCAACACACTCTCTGTCCCTTTTGATGTTCTCCATTATTAACATGGTTATGAATAGTGTGGTGATCTAACAATATTTGGGAAGTTATGCTATTTTAATATCTGATCTTAGAAAAATTTCAATGAATTTATATATTCATTTGATGAATTTATATGCTAAACAAAAGAATCTCTAATAGAAAATTTTTAGGACAATGTCTAATATTCCTGGATTTTAGCCTGTAGAAAGGACTGTCATATTTTTACAATAACTATCATCAAGGGGCAATACACATCCCTAAAGTGAAAAGTTATCTTAACAAAAGAAAAGTGAATGCCATAATAAAAAGAGCAAATAGAGTAAGACAGTAAAATGTCTTAAATTCCAGGACAACTAATTACCAAGCAAACACAGATTAATTCAGTGTATCCTCCAGCACAAATGCAGGCTCTAAGTTTGAGAATAGTGTTCTTCAATGGTTAAACCAAAGTTGTCTGGAAAGCTCATTTTGGTGACAAAATCTGACTCATCAGTACTGCTATAAAAGTGTTGTTTCTGAATATTAAAAATCCACAGAATTCAGAAGACTTTACCCTCCAGTAGAAGTTCCCCAATTCAAAACACAGGACTGGTAACACTCTATAGACTAAATGTAGTGGTTTATTTATTTATTCATGTCAAAAAATTTTTGGAGTGAAACTAAGAATAACAATATAATTTCAATGATTTAGTACATAAACTCAACAAACCATAAGTAATTCAGTCCCACAGGAAACACTGTTCACTGTTGGGCATTTCTATTTTAATTTAAGAGTTTCTAATCTGCATTAATCTCATTGTAGAGAAGATCATAACATTTAAATTTTTAAATGCTCAAAATATGCACTGGGCATTAAACTATATGAGTTTAGGTAAGTTTCTTATCACAGAAAGTTTAATAAACGGCCCTCCCTGGTGGCGCAGCGGGTTAAAGCACAGCACTGAGAATCTAAAGCCGCTTCCACATGAGTTCGATTCCCGCCTGCCCCGGAGGAGACCACATGGCGTGGCAGACCTCTCCTGACCCGCCCGCTGCTCCCCTCAGCAGTGTACTTCGTTGATCTGCCTGTTCTGTTCCCCACTCTGTCTCTGGTGAAGCCTCTCACCGCCCCTGAGCCTCTGGCCTGTACCCCAGTTCTGTATGCACAAATAAATAAATAAATCTTAAAAAAAAAAAAGTTTAATAAACAATGTATGAATACCTCTCCTTTTCAAATGAGAAAAATAGTTTTAGCCCACCATTACTGGGAGTTGGGGTTATTTGATGTCTGATCACCACGTCAAGCTTCCCTTAAGATACCAAACGATCAAAGGTGAATAGTTCTTTCTTTGTTTTTCCCAGTCCAATTTATGAAAATAGGCTGGAAATGATGTAAACTTAAAATACTTGGAAAAAGAACTGTAACCTCAGTAGTTCATGGAAACTCTCACATACAGACACACAGAATAGAGAAATGTCACTGGTGAGTGTTTTGAGGCAATTCCCTGATAAATTCAAAACATTAGTACCAGGGCTACCAGGTGACAAAGGAAAGAGATAGCTGGGTAGCTACAGACAAAACAAAAAATCAAAATGCCTATGAGGCCCCCAGATGACATTGGTCTAGGACACAATGTCAAGAGTCCTTTCTTGCAGTGGGAATGGTTGTGTAGTATGCACATCTTATTATTAAAATGTGTAGATACACTCCCAGTCTTGAAGCAAGTGAAGGAATTTTCAGACCTTTTAGTCATTACATGCCTGATTAATGGGCTCCACTTAACTGTCCTGTATTCCCTGGTTATCCTCAGACTAAGAGATTCAGTCTGTGGTAACTTGGCCAAATGGAAAGAGTTTAGAAGAGCAAGAGATCTGGATTAAATATGGGTTAGAATTAGATTTTATTGGGTGCTCCCTGTGGCACGATGGGTTAGGATGCAGCAGCGCAAGCTAGCTGCAGCCACATCAGTGCAAATTCCATCCCAGCCCCCCTAGGTGATCCACATGGCACAGGTGATCCTAAATGGCCTGCTGCTCCCCTCAGCGGTGCACTTCATAGATCTGCCTGTTCTACTTCCCACTCTGTTTCTGGTGAATCCTCTCATTGCCTCTGCACCTCTGGTCAGTATCCCAGTTCTGACTGCAAAAATAAATAAATCTTTAAAAAAAATAGAATTAGATTTTATTGTCTACCAGTCAAACATTTAACCATGATGCAACTCAAAGAGACCAAGATCACAGTATTTTCAGAGAATGACTGGTCAGCTTCAATCCCCGCTGTGCCACGTACTTTGTACTTTCATATCTAAAAAATAGATGTAATGATAGTAGCTCTCTCAAAGACTGATTTAAAGATTAAATAATGAGCTTTTGGGAGGTATATAGTTCCTGGCATGGTATTACCAAGGGTAGGTTTATATTATATGCTGTTAAATTATATTATAATATAATACATACTTTTTGCTTCTATGTTATATACTATAGTACTGTTATATACTATTAATTATGTTATTATCGCACTGGATGAACAATAAATTTTATATAAATGTTGATTAATTAGGTAATACATATAAATTCAAAGCATAACAGCAAAATGATTACCTATTTATATAGAAACTTTGGTCTAAAATTTCTGTAAAGACTTTGAATTAAGACTGTCTACTAGAGGACACTTATCCATTCTTTTTTTAATTGTTTTTTTTTTTAAAGATTTATTTATTTGTGCATACAGAACTGGGGTATAGGCCAGAGGCTAAGGGGCGGTGAGAGGCTTCACCAGAGACAGAGTGGGGAACAGAACAGGCCGATTGACAAAGTACACTGCTGAGGGGAGCAGTGGGTG
>NW_004567107.1:46306951-46315852 GCF_000260355.1 Condylura cristata
TTTTAGATTTTTAGATGCAGTAGAGTTTGCCGGATGCCACAGGATATTATTTTATGCATTTTTAAGAATTACCATTTTCCAAGACTCCTTGCCTTGCAAAGATTTGGTTTATTATTTGTCCTTGATTTGCAAATAATTGATGTCCTTTTGTAACAGGGTGGTCCCCAGGAAAAGGGGAAGTTCCAGGTTCCTTGCCCCACCCAGAAGGAGGGTGGAGCTGAGCAGAGAAAAGAAGAGAAGAGAAGGAATCTGAAGAGGAAGGAAGCAGGATGTAGAGCCAGAAGGAGAACTGAGGAAACCACATGGAGCAGAGAAACATGTGAAGAAACCCTGCATGTTTCTTGGCCCTGGACTGGTTGAAAGAGATGTGGGTGAGGTAACTATGGCAGTGTTTATACTGATTTTGCTTTTGCTTTTTTTCCTCGCAGACTTGTCTGGCCATTTCTGACCCTTTTCTATAGATTCCAGCCAGAAGGTGCTTTAGTCTTATTGGGGGCTTTCAGGCCTTGCTTTGGGCCAATCCCTTTTGGCTTGGCTTTTGACCATGAGGAGATGTGTAACTTCAGGTGTTTGATTTAGAAATTATATTATTTGTCTTCTGTATTGTATACTCACTGTGTTAAGTTTCCTTTTCATTGACGTCTTATATGTTTTGTCTTGATGGGCTGATGGCAGAACCTATTTAGAACAGGAGGGTTTGGGGGTTCAGTAGTGCCCCTCTCTCCCTGCCCTGTAACACTTTGTTCTGTTCTTTTTTTTTTAATATATATTTTTATTTCCCTGTCTACTTTTGAGATGCTAAAGCAATGTTTTTATTTCTAATATTTGAAATTTAGATTATACATTTTACATTTCTTTAAATAAAAATCCGATTATAGATCTAAGAGTATACAAAGCTTAAGAAACAGGAAGTAGGTGTGTACTTTATGCACACAATCTTAATTCTCATAGTCTTATAGTGTTTACTAATGGCATTTACAAAACTACATGGATTTAATATCAAAGTGTTTAAGCAAGCATGTATTTTAAATATTAAGCTTAAGATGGAAACATCTGCTGGATCACAAATTTGATAATGTAGGCTGAATCTGTTCCTTTGTACACACTTAAAAATTCTCCATTGTTTTAAAAAATCTATTTTACCACACTATCTTAAAAAAAAGAAAAAAAAAACAGGTTGGGAAGAATAGAGTAATGCAGTAGTGAAAACATGCGAGTTTCTAAAGCTTGATGTTTCCCTGTGAGAAAACAAAAAACAGTTGTTGGTATCTTGTTTTGGTCCATTCAAAACTTGAACAACAACAACAAAAAAGGTGAAGAAGAAGAAAATTTAAGTTAAAGAATAGATTTCTAATTTTTTAGAGAGCCATAGTGGTGTGGGCCAGTTAATGCATGCTGTCTGCAAGGTCTGAGCTTGTGGGGGCACATTCCTAAAAAGATAGGGATCCCAAAACTGACTCCTGCTGGTCCCCTTTATTTTGTTTTGCCACTCCTTAATTGTAACAACTTCTTCATTTGAATGTATCTGATGAAGACAAAAGTGATTTTACAATTGGCTATTATAGTAAACTCAGTGTTGTAAAACAAGTAAGTACTAGAAGATGTTAAAAAACAACCAGAGTTCCTTTTCAGCCTGGAATTCATAACCCAAATCCCATCACTCTACTACCTTACTTAAATCCTTTCTTTGTTCAGTCTTTAAATGAAAGTTACTTAAGCCTTTTCTTGTTCAGTCTTAAAAGGAGGAACTCTATTATATCTCTTTTAGTAAAGAATTCAAAGTAAACTTTTCCACCCTAGCCCTAGGCTTTACTTCATCTCTTTCACCTACAGGATGTCTTAATGAGAATGAAGTTTATTAAATAGCAACTAGGGTTAAAGGGGTTTCCTTTTAGCTAATCTTTCACTGTAGTAAATATAGAAATGTTAGTCTTAAGTTTTACGTATTTATGTGCCTGTTTTAACTTGAATAGATTGATTTTAAGAATAATAAAGGGTTATACTCTTAGCTAAAGGTCAAAATGATTCTAAACTGTAGTAAAAAGGGGATGTTTGTGATCTTTCTGTTTAACTCATATGCTAATGATATCTCACCCTTTGCTTGTAATGTATAATAAAGTCCTGCTGAGACCAGAGGCAGGAGACACTTGCACCCAAGACTGACTCTGGTCTCCTTGCTCCCTCTCCCCCTGCCCTCCAAAAATCTCCTTATTGCCCAATGCTGATTGCGGGTTTCCACCTTTAAAGACCCTGCCCTGCTGTTTGTTGGCGCTGGTCCCCAACACCATACAATTTACAATAGTACAACAAATTTGGATAAGGCTGAATGCTGATGGTCCCTTATGCACATGGCATGCATATATATATATTAAAGATTTATTTATTTATTCATATAGAACTGGGTACAGGGCAGAGATGTGGAGGGTGAGAGTATTCACCAGAGACAGAGTGGGGAGCAGAACAGGCAGATAGAAAAAGTACACTGCTGAGGGGAGCAGCGGGCGGGTCAGGAGAGATCTGCCTCGCCATGTGGATCTCCTCCAGGGCAGGCGGGGATCGAACTCATGCGGAAGTGACTTAAGCTGCTTTGTGCTGTGCTTTAACCCACTGCGCCACCAGGGAGGGCCCTGGCATGCATATTCTTAAGTGTCATATTCTAAGTGCCTCATAGCCTCCTCCTTCTAGTCTTCTCTACTCCATGCTGACCTCCAGTCTCTGTATATATGTATGTTTGGCACCAATAACACAGTTGCCTAAGGAAGATGTACCACAGTCTAACAATCAGCAGCAATCTAGCAGAGCTTGGTTAGAAATACTTCAAGAGGTTTAACACTGCAAATATTTCAATTCAATAATAGCCAGGATGCAAATGAGAATAATTACCCACTTAGCACTTGAACAACTACAACATTATACAGTCATTAGACAGGATGTTTTCCAAAAAATGTCAGATGCAAATATAAAAATAATTTAGTTAAATGACAAATCCACAGATTATAGAACTGCAGGTAAATGAGCAATGAGTTATAAAGACAATTCGAACTAGGTGTGCACTAATGAGGTACTACTCTCAGTGGATGGATAATCATTTGGATATGTAGTACTATGGAGCCAGGGAAACCAATTCTAGCCCAAAGATTCATATTTGTGCCCTAATTGCTACTAATTACATTTTCAATGAAAGATTTAAAAATAAAAAAGCAAAACTGGTAAGACCAGATTTTTCCTTTAGAATAGAAGGGAAAAATTCAGAAAGATTATTGCCTAAGTAGTGTGTGAAGTGTTAGGTCAAGATAGAATGGCCACATACTTAAAAAATGACTAAAAACATTAGTTACCTCTGAGACTAATGAACACAGTGCTATTTAGCAACATTTTAAGTAGAATGATCATTTTCCTGATTTTTTTACAAGTATGAATATTTGTTACCATAAAAATAATTCACTTAAAGTAGGTGACTTGAAGATAAGGTATAAATAAGAAATTACATACCATCTATCCAAAAAATTAGGATTTTACTATTAAAAGTTAGAACCAGTACTTTTTTTTTTCTTCTTCTGATTCTGTTCCTGCAAAACCATCTGCTATATGAATACCAGACACTAAGTTGGTCATTTGTATATTTAAATGCGTAGACAATGCTTGGCAAAAAAACAAATCAAGAATTAAACATTCAACAGATATCAAACATATGATTTCAAAATTATGTTCCTATTCTTTCAATTTTTTGTCTTTTGCTTTCATCTTACACTGTTTCTATGTATTTTCCTATAAATGTTCTAAAAAAAAAAGGTACCTTTTAAAATGGCTGTCAGAAGCCAAATTAAGATAATTTGTTTCCAATTTATAACTGACATAAAAATGCATCAGTACTCATCTTTGAACATGAAGCTGGTAAGTATATGATTAATTGTAACTGATAAAGGACAAAGGAGATATTGTAGTTCAATCATATCAATGAGCTATTTAAGGCTTTCATCTATATGCTAAACATACATATTTACCAGTAGTGAGCCGAGTATATTAAGTATATATTATAGTCTTTCTATGTTTAATAAGCAAATTAAATGGTATAATTCTGGATTTGTAGTTGCCTGATTATTAGTAATGTTGCATATTAATATATAGATCAATAGCAATATGTTTACTTGGAAATATTGTCACTCTAAAAATGTAGTAGAAAATCTGATGTATACAAGGTTTTGCCTCAAACTGTTTATGTTTAGAAACACTAGCATATATAGTCTTCTGAGATATAATTATATTTTTATTGATAGGGCATTAGGTTATTGTGTTTTCAGAGTCAACATACATGCATGCACATAGATTTGCTTGCGAATTTTTGTTATATAGTGTTGTATCTATTCATTGCTTGATGTTGCATTCATATTAACTGAGGTATAACTAAGTATAAAAATATGTTGGTGTAATAACTTTATAAGATATTAATTTCTGGTCTAAAACATCAGAATGCATTCATGTCTCATTAGATATTAAAACTATGACAATTATATACAAATAAATACACAGATTTTGAAGTGGCAGTTATAGCTACCTTAGTAAATCTGCATATGTAAAACTTGACAAACACTCAGTATTGTCACTAAAAAATAAAGATATGACATGTTTTTGAGTACAGAATTAGAAAAAAAATAGTACATGCATTGAACATATTTAAAACTTTTAGTTGTGTTAAACATAATTTATGCTGCTTTGGTAAACTTTATATATGCAATATATAAATATATACAAAATTTTATAATATTATACAATAAAATTAAATATTTATATCTGCCTTTTTTTTTTTTTTTTTTTTGCATTTGGAGAGAGGTGTTTAATTATACCTAAGTGCAGAGTGGGAAATCAGTATTCAAGCTTCTGAAATGAAGTTGGAAACATGTTCGTGATTCAGTGTTGAGACTGAAATAGCGGGACCTGTAGGTATCCTCTCTGTTCAAAGTCCTCTGCACCTCCACCCCAGGATGCTACTCTGCCTCTGGCCATCTTACAAATTGAGACTCATGCAACCAGTGGCAGGTGTGGCTACCTGTGACTGAGATGAAAGCCATCTGCAGTTTGCACCTGTTGTTTTGCTGTGGCCAGGGTAGAGATACCAAAGGGTATGTAAATAGCAAAATTAAGAAAGTGCTTTTTCCTCTCATGATCTGTGTTTCTGTTTTCTTTCCTTTCACCACAAAGGTCATGAGGCTGATGGTTAATAACCTATGACCAGGGTCAGTCAATTAATTTAAGACAGTAATTACATATATTTTCACAACAATAACTACAAAATTAGAAGGATGAGGAAGAAAATGTGAAAGCCAAGAAAGAGGAGATAAACTTTTCTTCAAGGGCATATTTAGTTTGAGCTATTTTGAGTCATACTGATAGACACTCTTTGCTATCAACGGAAAAACTGCTAGTGTGTGACTTCATATTTATTATTTCCTTTTTTCACAAACCAAGTTTGTTTTAAATATATTTTTTACAAACCAATACTGATATGTTCTTTAGTCCTTCAGTGGTTGGTGCTAGTATAACATCAGATCTTCTCAAACATTATGTATGAAGCCACTTGGGACTCCCTAGTGGTGCAGGGATTAAAGTCTCAGTGCTATCAAGCCTTTGCAGCAATCATTCAATCACTGGTCAGAGAGCTGACCCACATGGTGCAGCAGACCTCTCCTGGCACCCACTGCTCCCCTCTGCAGTGTATTTCAGTAGAGCTGCCTGTTTTAGTCCCCCACTCTGTCACTGGTAAATCCTTTCACTCCCTGTATTCTGGCCTATACCCCAGTTCCTTATGCACAAATAAGATAAATCTTAAAAAAGTAACACTTTCTTGTACTGTTAAAATTCAGATTCTGATTCACTTGGTTTGGATTTGGGCCTGAGATTTCTCATTCTAGCAGGCCCTCAATTGATGCTGATGCAGCTGCTGCTGGTGGAGACACTGCACTTTGAATAGAAAGGCTGGAGATCATATGTATGTGATTTCTTAATATAAAATCATTTTGGAAACTGTATAAGAAAATGTTAAGCAAATATAAGTAATTTAATTACTAAAATACTTGTTTATTTTTTTAAAAGATTTATTTATTTATGCATACAGAGCTGGATGGAGTACAGGCCAGAGGTGCAGGAGGCGGTGAAAGGATTTACCAGAGACAGAGTGGGGAGCAGATCAGGCAGATCTACAAAGTACACTGCTGAGGGGAGCAGTAGGCAGGTCAGGAGAGGTCTGCCACACCAAGTGGGTCACTTCCCATGTGGGTCACTTCCAGGGCAGGGATTGAGTTCATGCTGAATTGGCTCTTAGTTTCTTAGTTCTGTGCTTTAACCTGCTGCACCACCAGGGATGGCCTAAAATACTTATAAGTAGACTAACAGACAACTAATGTAACTATACTAGCAACAGTTCAAATCTAATTCAAGTTATTCTGTTAGTAAGTTACTATATTGGTATTTTAAGCATTCTCCAGAAATTTGACTTGAGTTGCAGTAATTACTTTCTTGATCATTGCTTCCTCTACATGGTAGGTAAATAACTATCTTTTCTCTAGTCACCTTTCTAAAACAAAAAGAAAAACCTTGATTTTAAAGCAGCTTTAGATTTAAATCTAAGAATTGAGTATTTGAGTGGAAAATACCCAAATTTCCTTATTTCTCCTGCCTTGCTTTTCCAGAGCCTCCCCTGGCGATTATAAAGTTGTTATATGCAGGTTTGTGTGGATATCTATTTGCAACTCCTTTTAATAAACACTAAGAAATGTGATCAGTGGATAATATGGTTAGACTATGTCCACTATTCTTCCAGTGACTGCACTGTTTTCATGTCTACAAGAACACAGTTTTTTTACCCTAATCCTCACCAGCATCTGGTACCATCAGTGTGCCAAGTTTTGACCATTCTAATAGGTGTGCATTTATATAGTATGTGTGAATTTGCTTTTCTCTAGAGACATATATAGAACATATGTTCATATGTTAATTTACTGCATATCTTATTCCATGAGGATATTGTTTGGGTGAGACAACTGTTAAGATTGTAGATTCATTTTTGAATCAAGTAGTTTGTTTCTTATTGTTGTGTCTTAAGAATTTTTTGCACATTTTGGATAAATGTTTTTCTATCAAAAATCCTTTCACAAATGTTGGTTAATGCTGGTCTACTACAGTGAATTAGGAATTACACACTTTTTGCTCCATTCTTACCCTTTTTTTGAATTATGTTTAAGTAGGATCTTACATGTTCCTCATTTTTTCAATTCCTGGAATTATACATCCTGTCTTTCACTGATCTGTAAATTTCTCTATTGTTAGTTGTAGAATTCTAATCTCAGTTTTGATCCCAGTTCTACTGGCATTTTGGTTTCTTCTAATCAAAGTATCCTCCTCATCCTTTTCTATGATACATATAGTTCATGGACTAATAATATGGGTGCCAAATAAGGGTTTATTAGAATCTCAGGTCTCACCACAGGCCTACTAAATTAGAGACTGCATTTTATAAAGATCCCTAGGCAAGTTGTGTGTAGATTAAAGTATGAGAAGGAGTGTTGTCAATTCTAACATTTTGATTATGGTGTATAAAACGCCACCTTGACCTTGAGTTAGAAACACACCTAAACTCAGCCTTAGATTTGGGGACAAATAACTATTCAAATTCCGGCCCTTGTAATTCCTAGCTCTTATCTACAATAATGCTCTTGAAGATGTAACTTAATTCTCTTCACTGTCTACATTTTAAAGCGATGGCAATACCTCCTTTGTAATAAGAAGAGTGTTGTGATGAAAACAGAAAGTATTTAACATAGACTCTGGCATTTGGTAAATTACAATTGGTAAAATTTATCATCAGTGACATAGAAATTAAAAGGAGAGGTTATGGTTGTCTGAGATTATAAAGTAGTTAGTTGTAGATCTTTGTAAATCAACATTGACTTGGTAACCAGTATGAGTCATTCTAATAGTTCACTATGTCATAATATAACAATTCTCAGCAGCTCAGCTAATTTTATATTTTCAGGGATTCTTAGTGCTCCTCTGGTGTCACACTCAGTATAATAATTTTTCTTTTACTATACTTTTTGAAAAACATTTTTAGGTAATGGAGAAAAAATGAGGCCTGTCTTAAAATATATCAAAGTAATATAAAAGACAGCTTAAAATAGATCTCTTTGCAACACATATTAAATGGATCTTTATTTACATGAGATTTTTAAAGTCATTATGGTCTATTGTACAATTTCTAAACTGGCATTGGATAGGTAAATTATGGTAAGTCAGTCTTCAGAGATGGATTATTGATCTAAATACCATTGCTGCTCTTTGATGTTTTATTTTGTAATTCGTTATTTTCCAACAATATACATAGCTAACTATCATGATGCTAACGATAGTCATTTGTAAATTACAAACTAAAGTTACTTTATAACTCTACAAGATTATTTTTCATGTCAAAAAAAATTGGAACTGAAAGATCTATAAAGCAGAATACAATATTTGAACACATTTTTATGGTGGTGTGGTTTCTAGATTACTCCGTTATTTGTCAAGCAGATCTGCTATGCCATATATCAACTTATTCACTTTCAACTCCAAGTGTACACTTCTGTGTGATAAACAAGATAAACTGTTTAGCAGTTCTCCTTTAAAGTTCATAACAAATTGCCTTAGTAGAGGAAGTAGGGAAATATTGCATGAGTTTGAACATTCCTACAATTTGGAGTAAGATGCAGGTAAGTCAGCAGTGTGGTTGAATCATCTAGAAGGTGACTACCCAGCAGTCAGCTATCTAGAATGTGGTGCTTTGACCTGATAGCTGCAGCTCAGTGACAATCTCCAGGTAGCTTGGGTATCTTTGATCAATTCTGCATAGGCTGCATGTGGCCTCCTGTG
>NW_004567107.1:46315952-46338097 GCF_000260355.1 Condylura cristata
GGGGGGGGTGGTCAATCCTTCTTCAAAGAACTGGCTCAAAATGCTCTCTGCCCTCACCCCCACACCCTGGCACCTGGATGCCCACTGCATTCTTAGGCACAACTTGCTTATCACCTTCCTAACAGCTTACTGCTGACAGCTCTAGACTATTGCCAGGAAGCCCATTCTAGCCATCACATCTACTTCTCTTCTTTTGAGTGCCATGTAGAATTTTCTTATAGTTAGATTTACCATGGCAACTACTTCTTTATATATTAGCCTACCCTCCCTTTAACATACAGGGATCATTTGTTACAATAAGGCATACTACTTATTTAGGTAAACTACTGTAAACTAGGCAACCTTTCATCTCTTTTTATAGTTTAGTATAGTCCATTGTGTATATATATCATGTCTCCTTTATCCACTCACCTGCCACTTGACTAATATTTTTCCCCCATAACATGATTCTTACAAACAGCACATCATATAACCGTTCACATTACTGCATTTGTATTCTTTAGATATCATTGGGTGGAAATGCTGGATCATATGGTAGATTTCTTTTTATTATTTAAAAAAAACTTCATACTGTTATCCATAGAAGCGGGGCCAGCCTACATTCCTGTCACCTATATACAAGGGTTTCCTTTTCATCCATACCTTCAACGACATTTACTTGTCATTTTGATATAGGTGATTCTTCAGATAACTTGAGGTTTTAATTTATATTCCTTTGATGATAACAGATGATGAGAGCATTTCTTCATGTGCCTGTATTGTTGACTGGATGTCTTTAGAGAAATGTCTCTGATGTTCTTCTGTCTTAATACTGAATGGGCTGTTTTCCTTTAAAATATTACTTCTTTTAGATACATGATTTGCAAATTTTTTCTCATTTGGTAGGGTGTCTTCATTTTAATATTTTTCATTTTATTAATAATTTAGTAAATGCTTTATTACAAAATATTTATAATTTATAATTATTGAAAAATATTGTATTTTGACATTTATTTATATTTACTTTAATTTTTCTTGCTGTTGCAATCTAGTTCCTAAGAACCAAAGTCAATATCACAGTGTATTACTTCTTTTAGATACATGATTTGCAAATTTTTTCTCATTTGGTAGGGTGTCTTCATTTTAATATTTTTCATTTTATTAATAATTTAGTAAATGCTTTATTACAAAATATTTATAATTTATAATTATTGAAAAATATTGTATTTTGACATTTATTTATATTTACTTTAATTTTTCTTGCTGTTGCAATCTAGTTCCTAAGAACCAAAGTCAATATCACAGTGTATTTTCTCTATGGGTTTTATGGTTTCAGGGCTTATGACAAAATTTGAAAACATTTTCATTTAATATTTATGAATAGTGTGTGGTGACAGTTTAGTTTCATTATTTTGCATGTAAATGTCCACTTTCCTGATACTGTTTGCTGAAAAGACTTTCATTTTTCCATTGTAAATACTTGGTACCACTTGGTAAAAAATTGCATACACCTATAAATTTTGATTTATTTGTGTGTGTGCTCATTTTTCCTCAATGGCCTGTGTCTGTTTTTATCCCAATACATACTACTTTTATAACTACAGCTTTGTAAGGTAGGTTGAAGTTTGGGAATATGATACTGCTTTTCTTTCTTCGTCAGAATTTATTTGGCTATTTTGTGTCTCTTGTGGTTCTACTTAAATTTCAGTCATATTTACTACATTTCATTGTATAATGCTATTGAAACAGATAGGAAATACACTGTATCTATACATTGCTTTGTGAAATATGGCCACTTTAACAGCATTAATTCTTTGCATCTTTGAGCTGTGAAAAATTTTCCATTTGTGTCTTTTTTTCTGTTTCTGTTAACTGTATCTTAAGATTTTGATTGTATATGTCTTTAAGTCCTTTTTAGGTTCACCTTAGTTTTTTAATTATTTTTGATGCTATTGTAAATGGGGTTGTATTATTGGTTTCTTTCTCCTCTAGTCCATTATTTTCATATAGGTATGCTACAGACAGTTGTATATTGACTCTCTAGTCTGCCACTTCACTACTTATTGGATGCTTCTTGTATCTTTTCTTTGCTTAGTTGTTCAAACTAAGGCTTCCTTAAATTATTTTCATAAAACCAGAGTAAAGAAAAGAAAGGTAAGGTGAAATTGTGTGGGATGGTGTGGGGCCAGTAAGCTATATAGATTATATGCTTAAGTAGGATGTTAATCATAATTACTAAAAATAAAATGTAATTATAAATAATCAAAATATAGTTATAAAAACTAGAAGCAATGTTGACTGTTTTAGAAAAATAATTTTGTCTACAGACTAGAGAATAACTATAAAGTGGCAAGACTGTTAGAAATGGAAATATTTCTTAATAAAAACTATCTGCACATACTCTGTGATAGGTACTGGTCTCAGGATTTATGTATCTGCTCTCTTCATGATGCCACCTAAATTGAGATTTAACAATATCAGACAATATCAATATCAAGGATTTAAAGATGAAGCTCTATACTAAGTTATTTTTTTTAGCTACGGAGTCAGAAAACCCAAGAAATGACATTGCATTTTATTATTAGCTACATCAGAAATTAGCTTTATGAAATAATACAGGTGAACACATGTTGAAGGAAGTGGTAGTGATATCAAAAAAGTAAACAGATGGAAGGATGCTAACTAAGAAGAGAGAATCAGTTTATCTCACTGTACAGAAGAAGGGAAGAAATAGGAAAAGATCCTAACCTTTTGTGAAGTGCTGCTAAAGAGAAGAACTAGGAAGAAGTGAAAGGAAATGATATAAGTTCTCTGGGATTGGTTTAATGTAGGATGACCTCTAGATATTCAAATGTAAGTATCAAGTAGGAATCATGAAACATTTCTAAGACTCAGAAGAGAATTTTAGGTGAAAGATATAGATTTGGAAATTATGATTTTTCAGGTTACACTTCAAGTCATGAATATAAAAGAAATTACCCAAGGGGAACATAAAGAAAGAAAAATGAGAGGGTGAGCAGAGGCCCTGGGAAACACTGTCATTTAAGCAATTAACACAGGGAAAGAAATCTCTAATGGGAATTGATAATTGAGAATATATGAATAAATCTACCCACCAAAGAGGTAGAAATAAAGTAAGAGAGAGAGAGAGCAGTGTCCTGGAAGCAAAGGGACAAGCCTTTCAAAAGAAATGAAATGCCACAGAGAAAACTAGAGCTTGAAAAATGTTTGCTCTGACTTTAGCAACTTAGAGGTCAATGATTAAAAAAGACTGTATTGGTGAGGGTATAATTCAGAGCATAGAAAGGTGAATGCACAAAAAGTGAGTAGATACAAACTTTGAGCAAAACAACTCTTTCAAGATGCTTGACTATGAAGAAAAAGGTGACATCTCTAAAAATACATGTGGCTAAGTTGAGATTTTGATAGTTTGCTTTAAGTTCAGAAGACTTGAAAGTGTTGAAACTGGAAGATTTTCTGAACCAGAAGTTGAAGGCAAAGTTTAGGCAAAAAGAAATAAATGATAAAACAAAAGCCTCAAGGAAACAGGATATAGGAAGTTTCAAACTGCATATAAAATGGTTCAACTAAAACTTTCTGATTCTTGAAGATTTTAATATCAACATTGACATTCACTGATTGACATTGAGCCTACTTCACTAATGCAACCCAGTTATTTGTTATTATCAGTTTATTATATAAATATATTATTCAAATTTATGCATTGGTGGGGATATAGAGTGTTTTGAATATGTAGATTTAGCATTATTAAATTGCAAGGTTTCCTTGGGTTCTGGTTAAAACTCCTTTAATAGAAAATTCCAGAATCAGGGAGTCATAAATGTTTTAAATTTCTGATTTCCTACTTAATGTGTGATCTTCTGATTCTCTCAATAGAAGAACTGCTGGATACACATACATGTTCAGATTAGGATAGTACTAAAGTCATAATTGCAGAGGGAAAAAAATGGTGTATTTATAATTAGAACAGAAAATTATGTAGATAAACATCAATTAGACTGTAAGTTTCTTGAAGGCAAGAGCTTTTTCAAATCACTTTTAGCTATTAACTAACGTATCATATCACACTTAGAAGGTACTTAATTTGATTTTAGTTGGCATACTGAAAGGTTTGACATTCACAATATTCTTTATAAAGAACTATATATTTATCTATCTGAACTGGCTTCTTCATAAATAAATACTAAGGCTTCTCATCACAGACTACTCCAATTGTCACTATATTTCTCATTGCCTTTTTATAGCCTTTATTCCCATCCAATCAACTTCTTTTATCCCCTGCAGTTATCAAATTTGAATTTTCTAACTAAATTTGAATGTTATGACCTATTGTATATTGTGGTAACTCTTTTTCACCATTTTGACAAAATCAAATAGTTTCTGGCTTCAGAAAAAGAAATACATTAGCTCTTTGTTTCCTTCTAATTTTTGAGATTCAAGTGATGACATAGTACTTTTTTTTTTTATCATTAGCTACATCAGCATTTAGCTTTGCCAAGTAAGGTTCCTAGCTCTTCTAAATGCAAATTAAAAGAGAAAAGGAGCGAAGCATTAGCAGGCAGCAAAATGATATGGTACATGGCCAACAAGGTAATAGCCTTTTTGTGCAAATCAGTGCTCCAGAGATGGAGGGTTATGTTGTCAGTGTTAAACTTAAGACCCAGTTACCCTTTTCTTGGGATCTGTGGCAAGCAGGGCTTGTCATGGAGGAGGAGATAGGACTCTCTCATGAAGCCAATTATCAGTACAGAGTGAGCCTTAATGCCTGTGGCAGCAGTCACTGTCCATACTGGGAGGATCAGGAGACGGAGGTGCATCCTGTTCATTTCTTTTAACCATGAACACTTTGGCAACAAAAGGGAATATGCAGTGCTCTCTTCATTCACAAAGGATGATATGACTATATATTATCAAACAGTGGCTATTAGAAGAACATCTAACCTATTTTTAGAGTTTTATTTCATGTTCATGAGAACATTTCCATTTTTATCTTCCTGAAAAACACCTCTTGAACTGAAACTGCCAGTGCCTTTCCACATCCTTCATCCAATTTCATTACAGAAACACTCATAAAGACACAATTTTCTTCTATCAATAAATATGTTTGATGTTCCACAGAAGTTCTGTGTAATGCATGCACAACAATGGAGTTAGGCTCTGGGATAAATTATCAAAACAATCTGAAGTGATGAGGCTGCCTCTGGATGTTCTCTCTGACTGGGAGGAGAGTCACTCCCAGTGTGAAAGCAGAATAAGCAATAAAGCCTATGCGTTATAATCATAAATCCCAAACAAGCATCACCCCTTATTAAAACATTTTAAAACTCTTTGAAAGAGAAGATGATAAGGTGCAATCTCCTTTTAGAAACACCTATACATTATACATTCATTTTTTTATATACATATGTACACGTGTATGTGTGTTTTAATATATTTAAAGTTCGAGTGGCACATGCCCTTACCAGAGTACTTTTTCTGTGCAGTACAACAGACTGGCAGTTACACTCAGCTTGTCTGGTGGGATGTTAAAGCTGCTTATGCTGCTAATGAAGCTTTGGACAGGCCCTTAACATTTTCTATACTTGCTTTATTTTTACAACAGTTTCCTTTGACTTCTGTAAATATTCTAATCAAAAAATGACTCAAAGCATGGAATCTATATGGACATTATTAGGGAACAAACTAATTTAATGTGATGTTTGTCAGACAGGGGACACAAAGGATGGACATTTTTCAAATTAGACCATTAAGTCTGCTATAGTCACTCGGCTCTCTTTTTAGCACTCACTGAACACAAACTTCAGGGTAATGACTGCCGAGAAAAATAGGTTTATTTTTTGTTTTTCATATTTTTCTCACAGAAGACACATAAACCACATGAAATCAAGCAGTAATTTCAGAACTAGACACATTGTGTGAAAAATGTCATGCTGGATCTATCTCCACTTACACAATCTAGATGAGCGAGCCCTTGATTAATATACAGAAGATTAAAATTTCCTCCTTTTCACTGCTTCATATTATTTGCATGTGGCACAAATAAAAGTACTATATCTCAAAGGGGAACAAATGTATTAAAATATCTGTCAAGTAAAACTCCTAGTAATTTACTTCTGATCTGCTATATTTTCCATGAACTTTATATAAGCTTAGTGGGTATAAACAGAATCTACCAAATGCAAAGTTTAATTATTGCAGAGTGCCCAGAAAAAAAGATCAAACTTCCCAGTCTGCATATTTCTATTGTTCAAATAAACACCAGATAATAAGGATACATCATGGTAATTATTAAAGATTTCCTTACCATAGTATGTATTTTACATGCATGTATAAGGATGAAATCTTTTCAGACATTTTGGGACAGAAATCTTTATTTCTCCTAGTTCTATGGATTACTCAATAGCTTCTAGAGCTCACATGATAAAAATTCTTAAAGTCCATTTTAAAATGATATTAATACATACCCAAAGGTCCCATGTATTTAATGCCACAAAGTCAGACAATATATGCCTCCCTCTATGAAAAATCAGATAAGGATGTTCAATGTGTACCCTGTGGAGTAAGGGAGGTGAGCTGAGGTATCCTGTCACTTACTGAGTGAAGCTATGGAGCACTAATTCTTTCTATAAATGGATAATATATTGATAAATATAGTATTGTTGCTTCTCACAATTTATCAACTTACTTTCATATAATACACCTAACTTAATAACATATGAGGCAAGATGTAATTTTTGTATTTTTATAGTTGAAAGTTTTCTGTATACTGGCTGCTTTGATATCACCTAAAATGTTATCTTCAATAATGTTTACACTTCTCTCACCCCCTTTTTAAAATTTCATGCTCTTTGGGATTATGACAAAGATTTATGATTATTATAAACCCTGCCTACCACCTGCTGATCAATAGGGCAACATAACAGTCACTACTAGGTGACTCTTTTTCCAGTTGAACATACACACATACAGTACACACATACACACAATGCTGTGTCCAGTAAATGACAGCCACTCAAAAAGAGCTGAAACAATGAATTCTGAGTCAATGCTAATATATCACACTAACCTGTTTTAATTATCACTTTTGATTATTTCCCACTGAACACCCAGCTCTGTGTCACACTGTAGATATGGCACAGCAATATTTAAAGGTTACTCCAGTGTGTTCCAAAGACCCACTTGCTGCCATGCAGATGCTTGTTCAAGACTCAAATAGCTCAGCCCCACCCCAGATTTCATGAATTACATTCTCATGCATGCTGATGTTAGAAAAGTATTGTATAATAAGTTATCAATTTTCTTGTGCAAATAATTAATTTGGAAAATCTGATTAAAGAAGTAGGCTTCTTAGAACCAATTCCCCATTTAATAACTCCTAGTTACAGTTTAGCTAAAACTAAAATTTATAGGAAATCAAAAACTCAGAAGAACCTTCAAGTGAAAGCTGAAAACCAACATAAGTGATGAGCTCATTTAGTGGGCCTAGACCTTCACAAGGGACAGCATCTCTGGGACTCATGTAAGACATTGCTAACATACAACTAATCAGGCAGAGGTTAAGCAAAGAAGGGGGTCATAAATAAAATGACACTTCATGTGCCTATCTAATAATTTATGGTTTTGTAGAAAATGAATATACTTATCACCATTAGGAGAAAAAGCAAGTGTTTGTTAACTAAATTGTAGGCTAAAATTGGCTTACATTGATTTCCTTTGTGTTATTTACTATTTTCTCTTCCTGCATCTATTGACAATTCTTACTTATATATATTCTAGTAACTAGTGTTTCTAACTACCGTAACTGGTGTGTTTGTCAGAGTTCAGTTTGTGGAGAAGTCATGCAGTGTTTAGAAAGCCCAGTTTACCCCCAACCACAAATAGCTTTCAGTGTGATAGGATCAGTATTAGCAAGTACAGTCAGATTTGAGATTTAGTTTCAGTTCTCAGGACCCTGTTTATGTTAATGTGGGGTGAGTTGCTACAGATACATGAGGCAGATTAGCGGTAAAAGCAGAGATTTTAGAGGCAAGAGAAGCTGGAATTTAACTTAGCTGTGCTGGTAACCGGCAATGTGACATCAGACTACCCACTAATATTTTGTTTACTCTAACAGTTAGTTACTCTAACACAGTATTAGAGAATTAATGCAAAGAATAAAGATCAACCTTGTTTACCGCCTGCTGATCAACAGGCAACATACCATTCACTGCTACTTACTAGTTGACTCTAAAAGCCATAGTGATGACTCTTAGACCTAGAAATATTAATCAAATTAATTGAAATTGCCCAGTGTTTAGTCTCTCCTTGTTGGCATTCTTTTCACGCTACACTATCACCTACTAAATTCTTACCTGGGTCACAGAAAATATGGACAGAGATGAGGAAAAGGGAGCCTATGCTATAGCTAGGAGATCTCAAACAGTCTTGAAGGATCTACTGAAATGTGAACACGCAGAGCTGTCCGTATCTCATCAGACTGGAGTATCTCATCAGAGACCCAAGAGGGTGACGGCCATGCAGCGCAGGCATTGCAGAGTTCCTGTCTAGACAGAAACTGAGGCAGCTATGGCATGTGGTCAACCTCCACTAAAACACTGACTGCTCCCTATTGGTAAGGTGATTTTTCTGACCATTGTTCCTTTGAAAGAAATTAACCCAAAGGAATTTGAAAACATAAGTTCAGAGGTTAGGATAGTGACAATTTTGAATAACCACTGGAAATCCCTTAGAGATCTCTTACTAGATCTCTTAGGTGAGCGCAACTGTGTGCCTGAGTAATCACAAGAATTCAAACCCAAAAGGTCTTTTGGAGAAGTTACTTCAGGGCATTAGCAGAGAAAGTTACGTTTGGAGAAGCAGCAGAGCCAAGAAAAATGCTAATTGTCATGAAAATAGTGCTAGCTCTATAATAATGTGTTACTGGCATGTTTAGAGAGCCACACTCTGATGCTTATAATGTAGAGACTTTGCTCTAGAAAAGGAATCAACAGACTTTTTCTGCAAAGGGCTAGAGAGTAATATCAGCTTTGTGAACAAAAAAGTGTTGTCACAATGACTCAGTTCTGCATTTATAGCACAAAAGTAGTGACAGCTCTTGGTAATGAATGAGTATGACTGTATCTCAATACAATTTATTTGCCAAATATGGTGGAAGGCTGAATTGGGCCTACCAGTTATACTTTATCTACCCCTGATCTAGAACAGAAATTCAAAATGAGAAGACATTCTTATTTCTGGTGTTCTTCCATATCAACCAGTGGGGATGGCTTTTATTTTATTTTATTTATTCTATTTTATTAATGAAACAAAATCTCTTTTACGTAACTCAGAAAATACCTCCATGCCTGAGTGCAGTCTTTTGGTGATGGTAAGACATTGAGAGTATGACTTGCAAAACTGTTTAAAGCTAAGACTGTCTGATTTTAGACCCTGTTGTTTCTGAGCAACTGACATAGTAATAAGTCATAAGATTTAATAAATTATTAATAGGGCAAGCCATTCACAAACATGGAAATTCATATTTCAGAATTACTGGTCAAGCATTTGTTTTAAATGGCTTTAAAGGTGAAGCCTGCCTCACACTGTGTAGCTGAAAGATTTGATTAATAAGTTTTAAAAGGGAGATGAATTGAGATGAGAGGATAGGAGGAGAGAGGAGAAAAGGGAGAAAAGGAATGTAGAGTGAGTAGGAGAGAAGATGGATGAAAAAAGGTAACAAGCAAAAGGCAGAAAAATGTGATTTACACCCACAAAACTCCATTGTATATTTAAAATTCATTGATAATAACTAAGTTTTTACAATAGTTATAAACTTTACATATCATGTTCAATTTGAAACTGAATTAAGCTCTGTGAGTTAAGAACCACAATTTCTTTTGCAGAGATAATACGTTTTAAAAGGTAAAGTGAAATGTCTTGCCTAAAATAAAATATCTGATAAGAGTCAATGAGGACAAGAGTCAGTGAGGAAAAAGACATTCTTTTTCTTTCTATGAAATCATAATTATATTGTTGGGTGGGAGAGAAGTTTCAATGGGAAAGATAAGCTAAGTGAAAAATTTATGAACATTAAGAATTAATCAAGATAATCAGTGAATTCTCTAAAATGGACCTGATTTCTTAGAACACAGGGAAAATTAAAATCTTTATAGAGATAGTGCTGAAGCTTGCTGTACACTTTTAGTCAATTTTAGTCAATTTCTTTGCCTAATTTCTTTGCATACATTTTGCTTTTATGTTAATAACTTTTTTCTGTGAATTAGAGAAAAATTAAATGAATTTAAGTCAATTTGATAAGGATTACTCTAAAATGTAAGCAACCTTTTGTAATGGTTAAATTTCACAGTTCACTCATCTCTGCTTGGTAAGCTGAGGATGGAGGGTAAGATGGCCATTAATAGTGAGAGACAAAAATCAACAATGTACTTTGCACAGTTAGATAACTAAAGCCCTTGTATTTCTTCCAAAAAGACAATAGTCAAAGGTAGAAGAGAGGGGTTTCCAAGTAACTTTAAGACGAAGGCATATAGGGGGGAAACATTCATAAGTTACATTTTAAAATTTGTGATTTATAACATTAGTTTATTCCAAATGTAAGAAAAAATGTATAAGATACAGTAAAATGGAAACAATAAAACACTAGAGTAACTAACTAAAAACCTG
This sequence comes from Condylura cristata, assembly GCF_000260355.1. Lineage (NCBI taxonomy): Eukaryota > Metazoa > Chordata > Mammalia > Eulipotyphla > Talpidae > Condylura > Condylura cristata. The sequence continues at coordinate 46,326,615 of NW_004567107.1, forward strand.
AAAATAACAGATTGACACAGTTTTATTGAACAATTATTTCCTTGGATAGTTTCTCCAGTTACATTGTTTCTCACTGGCTTGCATAGTACTTTGTCCTCATTATACTCTAAAGAAACACAAGCCTTAGATGATGGTTATGCTTCTTCTATATGTTCCTTCTCTGTAGTCTCTCCAATGACCTCAAAGCTTTGCTCAACATGTATGGGGCTCCTATGTCTATGCAAACCCTGACAGCCAACATGCTAACTTGGCTCTTGTAAAGTAGTTGGTACATTTCACAGGCAGCTCAATATCATTGTGTCAAAAACCACAATTATCTCCAAAACTGCACCCATGTCCCACCTTAATTAGAGGTCCCCTACTCCTACCTCCTTTTAGCAGTTTTCATTGAAGGCAATAAAGATTTAGAACCAATTTTCTAGATTTTTTGAACAATCATATAATGGTGATACTTCAATGAAATGCAGGATTTAAAATTTAAAATTGTTGTGTATATCTGTGTATGTGCATTTATATATATATGGATATATATATGGATATATACACAGCTATACCTACATGAACAGAAAATTACCTTTTAATATATGTATAAAATATATAGCTTATTTAGCTCATGTGCTTATTCATTTAACTCTTTAACTATAGATCATGCATGATGAACTGCCTTAAATATGTTTATCATTATTCCTTATTGCAAGATGACTATCTTAGTTCCTCTAATAGAAAGTGTGAATTCCTCCTCAACAATTCCAAAGGACTTTCTTTGAATTTTATTATCATAGAGGTAATAGGATTTTATTGACAGTTTGGGAGAGTATTAGACTTGTAGTGGAAAACTATAACTGAGAAATTAAAAGCACAAGGTACTTTATACCATTTAAATTCCAAGACTCACTAACACTGATGGACAGCCTACTGCACAAAGGAATGGCTGAGAGGTGACAGATCAGAGAAATGGCTCTAGCAAATTGCCCCAACAAAATTCCTGTTCCTGCCCTCCCTGCACCTCTCCTTCCCTCAGTGCAGAGACAATAGGAATAAGAAGGGAAAAAAATGTTTTGGGCACAGGAATGGGTTGCTTCCTCTCCTAAATTCAAAGCATTAGAAGGAGGGAGTATGGAGAGAGTTCTATAACACAATGTGGGAATCTCAGAAGAAGATAGAATTCTGTATCTCAGTTGTCTGATTAAGCAGCCTTGTCTCTGCATGTTGCAAAAGAACAGAAGAAATGAGAACAAATGACTGGACATAGCAAGGAATTTGCAGGAAGATATTAGTCAAGAATGTAGCCTAGCCTGTCCTTAGTTTCTAGTTTTGGGAAGTAAGTGCTTTTTGAGGGATCTTTCTCTGCCAGCTGATGCTGATATTATCCAAAAGCACCACCTTGTTTTTTTCATAGCATGCAGAGATACTGAAGGGAACACTCAGAGATACTGGGGTGGGGGGGGGAGGGAGAATGTGAAAAGATCTTAAATATTACAAAGCACTAAGATTAGTTTCAAACTATCAATTGAGAAACTATTACTAAGCCAGAATCACTGACAATTTATAAAATCTGAGCAGAATGCCTTTAAACAAAGTTTTACAAAGGGGGGAGTTAGAATGTAACACCTAAGAGGAAGACATTGACTAGAAAATGAACATACTTCATTGTCATACTTCAAGTAGTAAAGGTTTTTCGATAAAATCATCTTTACAATATTCATACTGCATTATAGCATACTTATTTGCATATATGTTAATGTATCATTAACATAACTGTCAAGATCACATTTGGACTTCATACAATTTAGTCTCTCTGAAACCTGAAATGTACTGATGTAGTCGATAAAGGTTAATTGATTAAAATGAGGAATTCAGAATAATTAGAAAGTATCATCAAAGTGTGTAAAATACAGAAGGTTGTAAAAATCTAGAAATAGATGCAGATTATATAGTCAATCATTGTTCTGTCTTTAGTGAAAGGAACAATAGTCTACTAAGAATGACATACAACTCTGCCATTATGTCAAAGCATATAAGCCAATTATAAAAAGTTAAGAACAAAACATGTGCAATCACATGAAAAGGGTTTAATTTTCAGTCCTGACACTGCTTAGCAGATTGTTCTTATACACAACACCTCATTCACAAGGAAACAAAGAACAAAGACTACTTAGACTATAATTAGTAATTATTTTCCCAGGCATAAACACATACAAACATTTCATGAAAATTAACATTTAGCAAGATTAACAACCATAGTCATTTGTTCACTTGTCCATATTAGTACTTCCACTTGCTATGTACCTAAATCATGTGGAAAGTGACACAAATTATTCTCTCAAGTATTAAGTTACCTCATTTGGATTAAAAACTAAATTTATCAGGGCCCTCCCTGGTGGTGCAGCGGGTTAAAGCACAGCACTGAGAAGCTAAAGCCACTTCCGCATGAGTTTGATCCCCGCCTGCCCAGGAGGTGATCCACATGGCGCGGCAGACCTTTCCTGACCCGTCCGCTGCTCCCCTCAGCAGTGTACTTCGTAGATCTGCCTGTTCTGTTCCCCATTCAGTCTCTGGTGAATCCTCTCACCTTCCACATCTCTGGCCTGTACCACAGTTCCGTATGAGCCTGTACCCCAGTTCCGTATGAATAAATAAATAAATCTTTAAAAAAAAATTAAATTAATGAGTTTTCCTTCACTCTGAGTTCGCTATTCAGCTTGTGTTATTCACACACTACAGTATTAATCTTATTTTTGTAAACATAGCCTTTAAGATACATCAGATTTTAGGCTACTGTAAGGGAATGAAATGCAAACCTAAATCAGAGCTGACACAAGTGACACCAGGTAATGAGCAAAAAAGAAGCAGTCATCTCTGTATTCTAAATGCATAATCTCCTGTCTGTGTTGATGACATTAGAAACAGCAAAGCATAAAAACAATCATCTGAAATTAGCAGGGAACATCATTCTACAATAGAAAAACAATCAGAGTATCATTTATACCACAAAAAACAAACAGCCCGATTCAGCCATTTGCTGGGCAGTTAAAACAAACTTTTAATTACTGGAATATATAAATAATTAGAAAAGATAAATCATTGCAGCTCATTAACAGCCCAATCCTGGCATCAATCCTCCGTAAGAAATTCACCAAAATGACATAAAAAACTAAAGCTTACACTGGAATTCAGTTTGGTTTAGTTGTAAAATGAAACCCTCAGATAATGACAAATTGGTTATGCTAACAAAATAGATATGAGGGTTCAAATAATACTACAACAAAAAGAGTTAATGGAATGTTGATTTGTCTAATTTTTTATTTTGATATATTTCTTGATATAATGGGAGCTTCCAAACTAGTATGTAGGTCATAAACCATAAGCTCAATATTTCAATTGGAGTTCAAATGGATTCCTGAAAAACCACACCATAAGTGAGAAGGCACATTTGATGACAGATAAGTAGTTAGGTAGACAGACAGACAGACAAGTAGATATAAATTCAGCATTCTGGAATCTTGAAGGTTGTGGAAGATTTCTCAGAAGTGATTTTGAGCAAGGCATTGATGAATGAGAATGGATGGTTAGTTTTAATGGACGTGAAATGTTTCTTGGAAAAGTAGCAAGAACCAAGCAGTAGATAGTCCATGACAGACATGACCAGGTAGGGAGATATGGAGAAAAGATGAACTGGAAAGAAAGGTTGTCACCTATGGTAAGGAAACTCAATATCACACTTTATAAGGAGTCTGAAGAGTGTATTATAAAGTTAGCAAAGATCTCATCTTAATGAGCAGTATGAGATATACAATCTCATTCTGATCTCCTAAGTTTCTATGGCTGGAGTTAAAAATGAAACTGACATAACACATATCAAGAGGAAAAGAGTGCGTAAAATTTTTAAAAAGTGAAACAGACTCAAAAGAAACTTTATACCCTAAAATGTTATACGCCATGTAAAAAACAAAAACTGATAAGATATCTGGAGGTAGTAAAACAAAGGCTTGGCTATGAAATTGGGGGAAATTGATAGAAGGTAAGAGCTATTTTAATAGTTTTATTTGTACAATTCTATTTTGGTGTTAAATCCCAGTCCTTGGTGATAGGAACGTCCTTCTCTTTCTGGTACAGGGAAATAATCTTTCTTTAGTTCTTTTTTTTAAGATTTATTTGCTTATGCATACAAGAACTGGATACAGACCCGATATGCGAGATAATTCATCAGAGACAGAGTGGGGAGCAGAACAGGCAGAAGTACTGAAATATACTGCAGAGGGGACCAATAGGTCAGACAGGAGAGGTCTGCCATGCCATGTGGCTCACATCCCTGTATGAGGGTTGAACTAGTGTGTCAGTGGCTGCAGACAGCTTTACAGGGCTGCACTTTAACATACTAAGCCACCAGCAGGGGACCAGGGAAATGATCTTTCTCATGGTAATTTGTATGTGCCTTTCAAACTTATCTTGCAAACAGGGAAGAAACAGATCTTCCTACATTTGCAATCTCCCAAATGCCATCAGCTCAAAATAATCAATATGCCACAGCGAGAAATTGTGAACACAAATTCTGACCTGGTTCCTAAGGGGTCAAAATTCCAAACTACTAAATATACATCACTTCAAATAATGCATGCATTAATTCTTTGTATCACTATTCTGTATAGAATGTAGCAATAACGTTCAAATAAAGTAGAAATGTTTTTATAGCTATCAATATTGAGGAATAATAACTATTCTTAATGAGAAACATTTTTGCCTCACCCCCTGAACTTGATCTGAATTATATGATCTTGTTATCTTTGTTCTAAAATATATATTAAAAAATACACAAAATGCTTCCTGAAAGTTGTAAGTTATTTTATGTATAGTTAAAGGGTAAGGCTCAATAAACTTAGAACAGGAAATAATCTTTACATGAATCACAAGCACTTTTTTTGGTAAGACCATCTGCTTGAAATTTAGAAAGTTCATTTCCCCTAAGAATATTTTTAGATTATGCGCTGTCTTCTCCAGCACAAAAATCATTAGCATAAATACACTGAATATACACAATACTTCTATCACCCAAACAACCATGCACAAACAAGTACTAAGTCAAATGTGGGAGTCTATATGGTTGCTAACTGCCACTGAAGAAGAAACATGCTGTTTGAATACAAAGCTTTATGAGATAATGTGCAATCGGAACTTAGTATTTTTAAGAATAACCCTAGCACAAAAGTTGCTTTCTGCATTTAGAGTTCCGAACTGCTTAAAAGTGGGATTTCTGTGGGCATTAAACATAAGAATTTAAAGGGAAAAGAAAGCAAGGATAAAAATATCTAGAATCCATATGGCTCTAGCATAGAGAGAATGCATTATTATTTGATTATGAAATACTCCCCAAATCATAAACTACAGTTACCCTTCCTTTAATGTCTTAACTTTTATAGCAAATGAGATGGAGAAAGGGGGTATTAATTTCAAAGCTAGAAATATCTGGGCAATACAGAGCTTATGCAATAGATGAAAAGAATGTAAGGAATACTAATTGTGAGTATTACACCAAGTGAGGTTGTGTATCTATTTTTACTATGGCTACTTCAACAGACAAGTTGCTACTTACATACATGGACACAACTGTTTGCAACACAGGAGGAAAAAAATAAAAGCTTTATCTGACCATTCAAAGTAAAATTCATGTTACATAGTACAACCATCAAAACCTAGACACAACAAAATGCTAACTTTCACAACCTTAGTTACTATTCACAGCAGTCGGTTCCAAAACTCAGAAGTCATAATAGCTGATTTAAGGGTAGATTTTTCTGCACAGTCCATCTATACCCTTATTTGAATGGTGGTGGAGCTAGGTGTGTAAATCCCCACTGTGTAAGTGGGAACAGTAAGTACCAGCACTGCAAAGTGGGGATTACAGCTTACTTATATGTTGAGTACTTGTGCTATTTTGAATGTTAGTCATATTGTGTGATAACTAGTTAGAGAGGTAAGACTGTATAAAGCTATAGGATAAAAAGAGAAGATTTAAAATGAAATGAGGAAATGTGAAACACATCTAAATGGATGAATTAGAAGGATCTGATGTTTAACAATATATGGAGTGAATGATAGTGTCTGAACAAAACAACACATTATTACAATTTTTTTTTAAAAAAGACCAATGATGCAGTACTGCTTGTCTCTGGCTTAGAAGCATATTTGCAGCCATGCAAATAGTTACTTTCCTTCAAAATGTAAGATTATCAATAGAGATATAAGATCATCAATAGAGAGATAAGATTATCAATATAAAGTGAGGAGGAAAACCTTCTCATGTGGTAGATTTTTGCTTTCAAATAATATCAAAACTTAGCTATGCATTCACTCACTTTTCTAACAATACACTAATGAAAGATTCTGCTCAATGATGAAATACCAAACATTCTACTAAAAACTTACTTGTTTTTTTACAAAGGGTGTTTCCAAACTTAATTTTAGGTCCTATACTTTGCATGGAAATAGATCCTATCTTGGAAGATCATGATTTCATTTGGGCCAAGCATGACTCCCCCCACCAATGTTCTCAATTCTGGTTATGTTCTTATAGTGGAAGGAAGATCTCTGGCCTCGGAGTCATTGGCGGATTAAAGTATCACAAACATTGGATCTCTGTAACTGGTCAGCCAGGTTGCCACTTCTCCCCAATAGTCTCTTACTTTTTGCTGTACAATTTCAACTTGAACCACTTCACTTGACTCCCAGTTACTTCAGCAAAGCGAAAAATCAGAAGTCACAGTTGATAATGTCTCTTTGTTTCATGAAACATTCCCCCAAGCCATATCACATCTATTTCAAGTATCATCAAGCTTTCCTTCTGTATCAGCCCACTTCTCTGTTTTCACACCAAAACCTAATTCAAAGTACCATTATCTTTCACCAGGCAAAATTTTCATTTTCCTCCTTTTATTCATTTTGGGTCCTCTTTACAGCAGGAGTGCTATCTTTATGACTGTTTTTTTACAGTTCAGTGTTTAGACACAGGGCATTTTCACATGTTCCTTTCATTGTCCGAAATACTTATGTACCCCTTACTCATTTAAATATTTTTAAAATTTATTTATGCATACAGAACTGGGGTACAGTCTAAAGGTTCAGGGGCAGTGAGAGGATTCACCAGAGACAGAGAGGAGAGCAGAACAGGCAGATCTACAAGTACCCTGCTGAGGGGAGCAGTGGGCGGGTCAGGAGAGGTCTGTCAAGCCATGTGGATCACCTCCCAGGCAGGTGGGGATTGAACTTTTGCGGAACTGGCTTTAGCTTCTTAGTGCAGTGCTTTAACCCACTGAGCTACCAGGGAGGGCCTCTATACTCCTTACTCATTTAAATGATACTCATCTTTTAGTTGTCTGTCCAAGTTCACTCAATAAAATGTACACACTATATCTAGTAGAAAATTTCAAATGTAATTCTCCTTCATAATTATATTTTTTCAGTAATTTATTAATGTCTCTAGCAGGAATTTTTTGGTTGACACTAACCATCTATATAATTTAGACATAGATAGGCAAATTGTAACCATTCTACCCCTCTTCATAGTGATGGGTGAAGGGTAATATACCTAATTTCAACCTGGCTGAAAATATGTAAGAAGCAATCCTATGGGAGAATTCTGAGGATCTGAGCTTCACTTCTATGGTGGAGACAAATGGATATCCCTTTCCCCTCTGTCCAGATTTTGTGTTTGAATACAGCCTTTTATAGTGTAAGAGACATTTTGTAACTTGCTTGCTGGCCACTAATTATGGCCTATTATGGAGATAGAAATAAAGGCATTTAATGAGACATTTTATAATTTAATCTCTGATCTTTTCCTGCATCTGTCGTAACATTTTTATGAGTTTGTTTTCTAATTATTTCCAATTATTAAACCACTTTGGTTTGGCATACAGGCTTTATCTGTCTATTAAATATTTTTTGAATTGGGCCGAGTTCTCTGGTAGTACAAAGGGTTAATATGCAGTGCTGGAAGCCAGCCACTGCAGCCTCAGCTCCAGTTTGATCTGCAGGTGGGGAGGTGAACCACATGGCAGGGCAGACCTCTCCTGACCTGCCAGCTACTCCTCTCCGCAGTGTATTTCAGTCCATCTGCCTTTTCCATCCCCTACTCTGTCTCTGGTGAATTCTCTCATTGCCCCTGCACCTCTGGACTGTACCCAGTTCTGTATGCATAAATGAATAAAAATTAATATTTGCATAGATGAATAAATACCAATGTTTGACACATTTTTTATATATATTTCCCCATATAGGTTCTGTCTATTCTTATCTATATTTGGTTATATATATAGTTATTTCAAAATGCTATTTTACCTGGTCATTTTCCTATGAGCAGACTCTCTTTATCTCTGTCACTCTGAAATGACATTACTAGACAATGTCTTTTTGGTATTCACAGGTCAGAAAGAGAATGATATTTACTTATATGTTTGTTATATACATGCCCTCTTGGTATTCTGTGGTCAGATAGAAAATAAATAAAACTTTAAAGATATATTTTATAAGTGTGTCTTTGGAGTAAAAATGCATATGCCTGTATTTCACCTTTGAAAAATTTGGAATGGTGGATCTTATATTTAACTGCTATGCCCTATTAAATAATTCTGATTATGCTTCCAGATGTCAGACACTTTGTGGTATAGAGTAAACCTCTGCTAATTCATCTTAATTTTGCATTAAAACTTTAGTTATCCTATTGCATTAAATATTCATCCCAAATTATAACTTTGAGGAAAAAGAAGCAACAGGTTGCAGAGGAGATAAATAGCCTTTGTTTTATAGAGCCTGATCATTTAATTGCAGATTAATGAGAGAAACCTATAAAAAGATAAATTTGGTTTGACAAGAAGACACAGACATCATTTGCTTTTACTTCTCTTGATAACTGAATTTTGATATCTACTAAGAGACCCACCTAAATCCATTCAGCCCACAGGGCATGATTTAGAATTGATTAAACCTTTATACAAAGTTAGATATGAGGCACTCATTGAAATGAATCAGAATTTTCCATTTTTTTTTCCTCTGGAAGGATGGGTTTAGTGATGTGCAGATTACCTAAATGTAGCCAGTGAGGTGTAAATGAACTGTCCCAGGAATGCTGAAATAGTGGCTAGACTTTTTTCCCTGAATTTGAATCTTTTGTGAGATCCTAAGGCATGTGCAGCTATTTTATGAATTTAAGGAGAAATCCTGTCTGGAAGCAATAAGGCAGAACTGAGAGACCATGAAAGAGGAACAAGGGCCCATGACATTGTTTTTGATCTCTATATTCTGCCATGCCTGAAGCCTCTTGCACTTTTCATTTAGTTGGGGCAATAAATCACCCTTTCACTTAAGACAGGTTAGATCAGGTTTTCTGTTACATGGAGCAGAGTCAAAATTCACCCTGACTCTTTATAACTGATACAATGAGGAAGAACTTTTTAACTATTAAACATTTTCACATGAAATGTTTAATGTAAGTCCTTAGGTATCATGTTTCTAATTATTAAAAATACATTCATTCAGGCATTGGGCAGTTACTTGAAAGGGACAATTTTAAATGGACCAAGTATTGGGATGGAGATTGGTTTTATGACATTTATGGGGTTAGGAAGACGAAAGGTGATACCTAGCAGCAATAAGTCAAAAAGGAGGAAGAGGAGAAACTTAAGGGAGGGTGACGGCCAGCCATTTGACAGATTCTGCTACCGCTAAAGAGGCTGTTGTAAATAATGGATACTTAAAACAAACACATTACATGCCAGGCACTGCTGGCAAGAAGTGATTTGAATCGACTAATTTGATCTGAGGCAACAGAAGGCAACAGAAGACCACATTCAACTGGCTTACTGCCAAGATGTCTACATGCTTAACAGGTTGTGATGTTTCACACAGACAATGCTAGATCAGCACAAATTTCTAATGATTTTGGCAGTCAAGTTCTGTGAGGTAATAAGGAAAGCTATAGCTTGAAATAGCTTGGTGGAAAAATGCAATGGGGCAGAAGGGAATTGCAATGGGCTCCCTGAACTGTTTTGTTGATGTTACTGAGCAAATATAGCTCCTTGAGTTGTTTTGGTTTCATCAAAATCATGATACTCTGGAGTGTTGGCAAGGAAGTACCAGGTAATGAGAATGTGGTGAACATGTCTTTCATCAGCTGAAAATCTTTAATTGTAATTGCAGCATGTAATGGTGTAATTAGTTGTCTAAGTGACAGGATAGGCTCAAGTCTTCCTTGCATTTTGAAAAATAATAATAATAATAATAATAATAATAATAAAGTTTTCTTAATTTAACTTTTCTCAAGTGGGGTGACAGGCAGAAAAAATGTGAAAGGGATTTACCTTTAACCCCATGAAATGAGCAGTCTCACAAGTGAAAATGATAAGACACTATATAAAAGTAGAGACTGAATCCTATTAGTGTTCAGACAAGTGTGGGTTCCAAGAAAGCACACAGAGGTAAATAGTTATACCAACTTTTAATCAACACCAGGCACTAGCATGTACTCTCTGAAACTAGACACAGCTTTGCTAGAAAGTGTTATTAACCCCATTTATAGATGAGGTTACTGGGCTCAGATGGTTTGACAAATATACTTAAGAGTCATACAGCTAACATATTGGAAGAATATACTGTGATTTGCAGGCAGGACAAAATCTGAGCCTTTGAACCATCTAAGTCTTGTTCCTTAAAAATTTGCTTTTAATTTTCTACAAACCTTTAGAATACTGGTTCTCCAATTAAGTGAAGTTGTCTAAAATGTTGGCTATCACAAAGATATATTTGAGTTTGTATGTTATAAATGTCGGTACAAAATTTGTGATTTAAAATAGTACCTCAGAGAATTTTAAGACAGTTGTTTCCAAACCATATAATCTTTGTAGAAGTCCCTGTGACAGGTTTGGAGGCTTTTATACAGAGGAATCACAAAATGAGGATTCCAGTGGTATCTTGATGACAAAGTACAGCATGTAAAATCACAGATATACTTATTTATAACTACTCACAAAGAAAGCTCTAGGCTTTTTAGAATTACATCAGGAAAAAAAAAATAAAAATGAACAGGGGACTCCTTAGTGGTGCAGAGTTAAAAATCATAGCACTAACAAGCTATTGACAGTCATGTGGCATGAGTTCTCTCCCTGGCTAGGGAGCTAACTCACATTGCATAGCAGACCTCTCCTGTCTCACCTGCTACTGCCCTCAGCACTGTGTTTGAGTAGACCTGCCAGTTCTGCTCCCTACTCTGTCTCTGGTGAATCCTCTCAACCCCCTTGTACCCCCCTATACTCCAGTTCTTATATGCATAAATAAAATATACCTTAAAAAAGGTAAAAAAATATTATATAGTTAATCACTGAAGTTAAACTACATATGTAACTCTGGGACTGTTAAGAGCTTTTTTTTTTTTTTTTTTTTTTAAAGATTTATTTATTGTTATTCTTTCACCCCTGAGCTCTATGTATTTTCTG
>NW_004567107.1:46338197-46372735 GCF_000260355.1 Condylura cristata
GAGGGGAGCAGCGGGCGGGTCAGGAGAGGTCTGCCACGCCATGTGGTCACCTCCAGGGCAGGCAGGAATCGAACTCATGAGGAAGCGGCTTTAGATTCTCAGTGCTGTGCTTTAACCCGCTGCGCCACCAGGGAGGGCCGTTAAGAGCTTTTTTATCGGCACCTGCTAAAATGGAGAGGATTCTGGAACGATCCAGCAGAACCTAAGAACATTTTCTTCCTGAAGGATACATATAGAGCTCTAGGCAACCATAGCTGATGTTTGGGACAACATAGATTTCCTATGCAACTACCCTTATAAAATAAATATCATCCTTTCTTTAAACATATTACAGAAAACAGAAAGGAGAATAAAAGCAGCAAAATTTAATTTTTTGAAATTAAAGTTTGAAAGGCCCCCACCTTCCTTTGTCTGTCATTATATCATTGAATCACAGCCAAATCAGAAGCTATATGAATGATTGTTCTTAGAAAATAGTCCCATTCAGTAAAAATTAAAGCTGCTTTTCCCAAAACTCAATCATGAATTTTAGAAATGACATAAATCCTAGTTTTCTAAAATAGATGCTTCATTTTGAAACAAATTTTGCTGTAATTGCAACCATTGTCTGAGAAAGAATTCTATCTGCGAAACTCACATGCATTTCAATATTCTACAACTATCACCATTGTGTAAGTGCTACTGTCTATTTAGTTATCCTGCCAATCATTAATTCTAATAGGAAGACTTAGATATTGCAATGGTATGACTTTCAAAATGCTCCCACCTCAGATTTTTCATAAATAAATGTAAGTATTCCGTTTATTCAAATATTACAAAGATATTATTGCTAATTATTTTTATATATAAAATGGTTATAGAAATTTCTGCTATAACAGATAGTATGTATTGCTGTAATCATAAGATTATTGTTATTATTTTAAAATTTATCTTGTACAGGGCAAGGGGAGGTTTTCTGTGATAAGAGATGGCTGGACCTGGGAAAGGAAAAATATCTAGGACCAGCAATACTTTCCACTTTTAGGGACTCTTCGCTAGATGACTTAATAACATACATTAGATAACCAGTTTGTTCATTGTTGTAACCCCTACACTTTCTGCCCGTATTTTTAGTTTGTTCTACTTGTATTCATTTTTTAATTAACTTCTCGACACTCTAGACTGTAAGCTGTATTTTAGGATTTTTTGGTATCTTCAAAATCACACATTTCAGAATCATACCCAATGATGGTATGGAGGGGTCACAATGTAAAGCAGACAAAGTAACCTTTACTTATCTGTTCAAACAGGATAGGCTCATTCCTACTTGTATCTTAAATTATTATAATTAGTTATTAAGAGTGTATTAATCAGTTCTGTCTCACTTTATACTGGCATAATGATTTACTTTCACGTTATTATAAAATTACAAATGTATTTCTCTGATTATCCTCCAAGTGTAACAACCTAGATTTACGATTAAATCTTTTAGCTTAATTTTTTTCTAATAGTTTAAATTTTATTTTGCAACTTATGGATTTATTTGCTTCTAATTGCCTAAGTTAACAATCTATGTAAAGTATTTGCAACATGTATTAGAAAAGGGGCAGCCTATTGTGCTAAATGGAGGAAAAGGCCAAATGAGAAGTGAGGAATACTGAAATTGTACCTGCTTTATCTTTATAGCTCACCATTGTGTGATATAGTGTATTCAAAAGTGTCTAAAGAAAAAAACCTTAAATATAATGCTTTCAACCTAAGGTTCCATGTCACCATATTGTTCCAAAGAAGTTCTGCAAGTTAAATTTAAGGAGGTAGAAAATTTGTCAGCATAAAGTATGTCATTTTGTATAAGGCTCATCTTGAGTTGATGTTTTAAAATATAATACAGACAAGAGAGAAGCTTTTTGTAAGAACTATTCATAAGTTTTTACTTATAAATCTCCATTTACAAAAGTGTTTCCCCCCTCTATCAAGAAAAGGAGGCAGATTCTAAATTTCTAGAAAGCCTAATCAAGACAGGAGGCATGGGTTTAAATCTGTGTAATCTTAATCTCACTCACTGTGTTTTTTCTACTAATCTCCCTATAACTGGTTACCTCTTCACATCCAAACATGATTTATCCTTAGCTGGAAATGATCATATAGTAGTATGTTATGCATTACTAGAGTCACTCTGTTTTCCAAGTCATCTCTCATGTATGTGAGGGCTATACATGTTACTAAAATTTTGTTCATTTTTCTCTTACCAATCTGCCTTTATTATAGAGAAATTTATTTTTTTCTCCCTTACATGTAAAAATATGGAACTTGATTCTACTTCATGAGCACAATTACTGTTTTCTTCCAAGAAAATAATACTGTTCTTATTGTACGTGTTCACTGCTTCTGTCAAAAATATTTTAATTAACAGTAGTGTAATATAGTAAACCAAAAAAAAAAATACACACACACAGAAGTGAAAATTAAAGTAAGATTAATTTTGTGGGCCATAATAGCAAGATAGTAGCAGTGCCAACTCTGCTGGTGTTCTTGAGTGGTATATTCTGGGCTATCTCTTCTCTACAAATTATCTACTGAATTCAGATATCACACATTCCTATAGGATTTCTTTTTTGTGTTAGATTTTTTATCTCTTGTCCAGAACCTCTAAAATCTAAACACATTTATAGATGGAGAGTAACTGCACAACACCTGAGGTATGCATAACTATCAGTTACAAGATTTAAATACATAACAAGATGTATAAATGTAGACAGGTATAACTATACACGGATATCTATATAGTGATTCACATAATTAAAATAGATTGCTCATATATATTTGATCTTCATCCACAGTTCCCATGTCATACCTTCTGTAATTTCCTGAGCTGAGGGTAGGAAAGATGTCTTTTACTGTATTAATGAAGGTAACTTTCTGAAAAGACCTGAGTGTTTGGGCCAATTGCCAGGAAACGTGATATGAATAGAAGATAGGTACCTTTAACCCCACTTCCTGATTTGTAAAGAGGGGAGAAGGAGCTGGAGAGGGAATTCAACTAGCAGTAACTAATGATTTAATTGCTCATGTTTATGTAATAAAGCCCAAGAGGAAGGAAGGAGTTTGAGAGTGAGAATGGCACATTAAAAAACAAACAAACAAAAAAACCTAGCAACAGCACATTTTGGCCAGTATGTAGAGAAAAAGGAACTCTCCTACACAGCTGGTGGGAATGCAAACTGGTCCAACCACTCTGGAAACCTGTTAGGAGGTTTCTTAGAATGCTAAAAATGAAGTTTCCAGATGATCCAACAATTCCACTCCTATGGATCTACCCAAAGGACACCTGTGCCCCTGTGTTTATTACTCACTATTTACTATAGGGAAGATGTGGACTCAACTCTAATACCCAAAAAAAGATGACTGGATCAAAAAGATATGGCACATACACAAAGTGGAATATTACTCAACAATCAAAAAGACAAACTTGTGCTATTTGTGGCAACATGGATGGGGCTGGGAGGGATCATTCTTAGTGAAATAAACCAGAAAGAAAAAGAGTAATTTCACTCATAGCAGCATAAGGGATCAAGGAAAAAAAGTAATTGTTGTAAAGTAATAACTAAAATTAACAAACAGCTATAAACCAGCAACATTCTATAGGGATAGAGGGTAATAGGATCAAAACAGGGCTGGAAGACCAAATGGGACTATGATGATGACACATGGGTAAAATGGTGGTGGCAAGTCCTCAGGGTTTGCGACCAAGATGAAAAAGCATACATACAAATATGATGAACGATGTAAATACACACACATGCACACACATTTTTAAAAAAGAAAATAGTATTTATATTAAAAAATAAACTTAGTTATCACACATGCAGAAGCAATTGCACTTAAATATTAACAGAAAAGTCTCATATACATTGTATAATTATGTTCTATTATAGTCGGGATAATACTTGCACAAATTTTACATATAAGTGTGATACATGTATGCATATATAATTATAAGTTTGTATTTGTGAATTATCATTTATAAATAAGAATTTTGTGTGTACAAATGGCACATCTGCAATGTTTTAGGGGAAATTATATAATTTATATTCACAACAATCTATATTAGGGGTTATTAACACTATTATATGGATAAGGAAATTGAATCTATGAAAATATTTAGCAGAGTAGTGTACCTAAGCCATGGTCTACTCCAAAACCACTGTAAGACAGCAAAAGTAAAATAAATTGTGAGCTCCTAGGATGACTGACCACAAGTCCTGTTTGAACAGGTATACTAAATCATAGACTGAGAGCTCTGTCTAAACAATTTGGCCCACCTCATGACATGAGCAAAGTAACCAAAAACAGTATGAAGCGTCTATTCTAAGTGAACTTTCTAGTAGGCTATTTTACTTGTTTTTATAGTTAGCTACTGCCCTTAACAGCAGAAAAGTTAATACTCAGATTTCATTATATAAAATTAGTGTCTGGAAGAAGTAACCCAACAAAAAGTTTTGAACTGGCTTGTCTATGGAAACCAAGATGAGTGCTGAAATTGGCATTTTGGACATTCTAGTATTTGGTACACTAATAGAGCTCTTTCCCCTAAAGAGATTTGGTTTTGATGGACTATTAACTAAGGACACAAGGTATGTGTAGTGATAATGACAAGTTAGAATTCTGTTCTTGCTTCTTTTCAAAAGCCTTGAAATCTATTATTACTTTCAATAGGAGACTTATTTAAATGGTGTTTTGGTAATTTTTATTATATATGAACTTTTAATTTTTGCTTTGATGTAGCTAAGATATTATAGACCTCACTTAGAACATGATGAAAGGAAGGTTAGTGTTAGAAAACTGAAATTTTGCAAGGCCACTGTCTTAGATCAAAGACTTCAGCTGAAAATAATGGGCTGGGTTCGGATGATTCATTCTTACAAAGGAATACACATTTTATCCAACTCCAGGCTGTATTATAATGTTTCTTTGTAGTATCATGTAAGTAGGCAGGAAACAGCAATGAAAGATTTTTTAATATACTTGTTGTTCCCTAATCTTAGTAACTTCAGTAAAAGTCAGAATTTATAGAAATACTAAAATGTGACATGTATAATTTCTTGAGAAGTAGCACAAGTAATACTCTTTAAAAATGTTAATGATTGAGATAAGCAATTATTTCATTATGAGCAATATGTAAATTATATTTATACACATATCTAAGCATATACTTTCAAATCAATTATATGTGTGTGTGTGTATGAGCAATTAAACATGAGTAATTTATACAAACATAGTAACATAGTTAGCTGGTAATTACCTACAGATTATAAGCACTGTCAGGAGCACAGAAATAAAAAAAGTCCATGAACATTCTAAATAAATTTTGAAAAAGTCTATAATCAATGATAGTGTTATTCTTAATTTCACCAATAAAGTTTGTTTGTATAATTTTTTAGTCTTCAGAAGAGTAACATAATGTGATTCTAAAATTGAATAAGTAGGCACACAAACATGTAGCATACATACCAAGATTGTCTTCCAGTATTAACAAACAACTGAACAGATACTAGATACATCAGTATAGTAAAGCTTCAAGAACTCCTTAGCTGTCTGTCTCTTTACTTCTCCATTCTACATATGACTACACCAAACCAACAATATCCCCTAGAAATCTGACTGGAATCGAGGTTACAAGTAAGTTGGGGTTTGGGGATAGCGGAGAAGTGGCACATAACTATGTGGGAGGATAGTGGGTGAACTGTAGGGGATCTGGCATGGCAAAATGCCTCTGAATCACATAAAATGCCATAAATCAAGTTCATACTAATAACTAGCCTTTAATAGAAAAATAAGTTTTTAAAAGATTTCATAAAGTTCACATTGAAGGGTATGCATATAGTTTACAAAAAATATTTTCCTTTCACAAATAGTTAATGAATTTTGAGGCTGAAGTTTGCTTAGACATCTCTGAAAAAGACACCACTTACCCCTGAAACCTCTGACTAATTCTCCTGTAGCTGGGGGACACCCATTCACAGTGCAGAACACCCACTGCAAATCAGTTGTTATAAAAACTATTATCAAGACAATGAGAAGACAAGTCAAAGAAAGGAGAAAATATTTGCAAAAGACAGCTGGTTACAAGGTTACTTTCTAAAAAATATAGAGAAATCTTAAAAGTGAACACTAATAAAACCAACAAACCAATTAGAAAAACAGGCAAAAGTTCTAAACAGACACCTATAGATTTTTATACAAATGGAAACAGGCATATGAAAAGATACTGAACATCACATACCATTTAAGTTTCTATAATTAAACAATGAGATATTTATATAAACATACTAGACTAACGAGAATGCAAGACACAATACCCATTGATAGCAGGGGTGTGGAAAAACAAGAATTCTCAATTCATTTCTGACCAACCATTAATAGGCCAACCATTTTGGAAGGAGGTTAGAAGATTTCTCACTAAACAAAGCATACATTACCATCTGATCTAGCAACTGAACTCTGGTATTAACCATACAATGTAATATTCCATATATCATGTAAATAAAAATAACAAAATGAAGTAAATGTTCTCGCCATTATAAAACTTTGAGAAAATTATAATTTCAAAGTTTCATCCCATCAAAATTAATTTACCAGATTTCATGATCCTCATGGTTTAATCTATATATTGATTTGCTTTGGGTTTTGCCAGATCTTTCCCTCTAACTGTACAACCTAGAAGGTTGTGGACAAGTGCACTGACCATGTACCAAAAGGCATACCGCACTGCAGTAACCAAACGTGCCACCACCCTCCCTCTGATAGTTATTGAAACAGCATGCTTTGGAGTAGGGTGCATCCACAAATACTTCATAAACTACTTAATTGGGCAGTGGAGTGTAATATGGTAGTATTTTTCTCCTTGAACTAAAGAGAGGAAGGGACCTAACTGCCTTTTTATATTTAATCTGGGAAAATGGACATTTATGCTCAATTTTCTTTTGAACCTTGTCAAACAATTTGTTTGCAGAAGTTGTCCAGCAATACTTCCTGTAAGATCACAAGTTTGAAACATGTGTTATCATTTTACATAATACCATTGCTGTCAAAATTATTTGAGATAGACAACCTATCCAACTTAGTAACACTATCCAAAGCAATGAAAGAATTGTTCAACTGGTCCCCAAACTTAAAAAACACAATCATGTTTGTTTATATTATCATAAATGGGTGTCTGCCTTTTTATTAAGCTTAATTGTGATATGATGAATTATTTTATACTTCAAAAAACTTCATATGCACAGATCAATGGCACAGAGTTAAAAACATAAAAATAAAACCACATACAGACAACTAATCTACAACAAATGAGCCAGAAGAGCAAAGGAGAAAGGAAGCTTTCTTCAATAAATGATGCTCAGAAAACTGAAAAGCCTCATTCAAAGGAATGAAACTAGACCGTTATCTAATACCATACACAAAAATTAATTCAAGGTGGATTAATAGTTTGGATGCAAGTCCTGAAACCACAAATTACATAGAAGAAAACATAGGCTATCAGGTATGTAGACAGGGATTAGTGTCCAGTAGCAAGTGAAGCAAAATAAAAACTAAACAAATGAAACTACATCAAACTAAAAAAAAAGAGCTTCAGCACAGAAACTTGCATCAAAAGCGGGGGGGCGGGGGGAGGAAAGGAAGATAACCTATTGAAAGGGAGAAGATGTTTGCACATCATACATCCAGCAAAGTGCTCATATGAAAGATCCTCCTCAGTTATGCAGAACATTTAAAGTTGTATTATCATACTTAAGGGCAAAAGTATGAACAAAGGCCTAGAAGCATGTGAGGAAAAGAAAAGTGAAAAAGGGAAATATTCTGGGTGATTCCAAATAGGATGCCTTTCCATTATTGGGAAACTTCATTACAAATGAGGAAAGTATAGAGTCAGAACTGTAAATAAGAAAATATTTAAACTGTAACCAACTTATTTTTCTACTAATTTTGTTAGTGGACCTCACTATATGTCTGTAGCTCCCATAGATGGCATTTTGAGGATTTTACCAGAGAGCAATAAGCAAGCTATTGCATTTTCAGGCATTTGGGATTTAAAAGGTATCTCACATTGATTGTTTCCACTATGCTTGCAATTTTTCAGTTGTGCAGAAGGACTCGCTGGGGACTAAATCAAGATCTCTGAAGGGAACAAAGCACAATGCTAAAGCTATAGAAGTGGCAACTCAGTCTAAAATCCATTGATCCAGGCATAAGGACTCCAGTGAGCAATCCTACTCAGCGCATTATCTGTGCAACACTGTTTGTTCCCACACTCCCCATGATGGGTTTTTATAGCTATGGCCAAAAATGATCACCATTGTTATAGTCTGACAGTTGTGTCTCCCTCTACCATGCATGTGTT
Source organism: Condylura cristata (assembly GCF_000260355.1). NCBI lineage: Eukaryota > Metazoa > Chordata > Mammalia > Eulipotyphla > Talpidae > Condylura > Condylura cristata. Next base: position 46,346,578 of record NW_004567107.1, read on the forward strand.
GGAAACCTGGCAGCCAAAGTGATGATTATTAGGTGGTGAGACCTCTGCCATCAGGGGTAGAACCCAGGCCCTTAAAAAGCCTGGCAGCAGGCCCTCCCTGGTGGCGCAGCGGGTTAAAGCACTACACTAAGAAGCTAAAGCCACTTCCGCATGAGTTCGATTCCTGCCTGCCCTAGAGGAGATCCACATGGTGCGGCAGACCTCTCCTGACCCGCCCGCTGCTCCCCTCAGCAGTGTACTTCGTAGATCTGCCTGTTTTGCTCCCCACTCTGTGTCTGGTGAATCCTCTCACCCTTCGCTTCTCTGGCCTGTACCCCAGTTCTGTATGAATAAATAAATTAAAAAAAAAAAAAAAAGCCTGGCAGCAGAGCTCCCCAAACCCTTCCACCACAAGAGGACACAAGAAGTCTATCAGCCAGACGAGGGCCTTCCCTAAGCACATGGGCATTGTGATTTCAGAATTCCAGTGTCCAAATGTTGGCATGGTTTGCTACTTATTTAAAAAAGAGAATTTTTTTTTTCTACTTTGAAAAGACAATGCCAAATACTAATGTCTGAAGTAAGTACCCTGTATGTGGGGCCCAAGTAAAATATAAATGGATGACTCATGTTTTCATTGGGCAAACATTCAGTTATTTTCTAAAGAATCTTGAAACTGCCCCATGCTCACATCTACAAATCACAAAACTTAAGTTCCCATTTTACAAAACGACAAACCAATTATACAAAAAGAATGTGCAGTAACCATAAAAAGGAATATCTAAAAACAATATATAGGTAACATTAAAATTAATGTTTTAAAAACAAAGTTTCTATATTCAGTCTCATCTCGATCTTTTTCAAATTGCATCATTTTAATGCTTCAATAAAGCAGCGATTTTATTTTCTATGGACAAATGATGGCATCTAACAATTGGACTACACTATCTTATCCTTTGACAAAGTAGAATTCTTATGACTCAATCTACCTTTCTAGAGCACAAATAAATGTGTTTATTTACTCACATTTGTCTTTCCAGTAGGGCAAGTGCATTAAAACCAGCAAAACACGCTGAATTTGTTGTGTATACTCCTCTACTTTCTTATATATAGTATGAAGCATATAATAAAATTGGATGAGCAATATAATATATTTTACATTTTAGTCATCAAAGAAGAGAAGAAAGAATGGAGGGAAACAGCAGGGAGAAAGAAAAAGGAGAGAAATGAGGGAAACAGGGAATTAGATCTTAGTGTTTCAGCTAGTAAAAAAGGTTACATTGAGAATAGCATTGCTCTGATGCAATGGTGATTCTATTTGGATCCTGAAGTTTTATAGTTTATATTCACATTTTAATATTAGTGATACACTTAGAACTGCAGGGACCCACAGTATAAGATACATAGGTTTCTTGATATTATATACATCAATGTCCAATTTTTAATGTTTTAATTTTTTGTGTGTGTTTAAGAACTAAGTGTAGAACAGAGGTTTGTGACTGAAAAGATACTTTAAAGAGTGGAGAAGAGAATAGGCTGAAATATACTGCTGAGGGGAGTAGCACCTGAGACAAGAGGTTTGCTTTTCATATGGGTCAGCTTCCAGCCAGAAATGATAGTGCTCAGACTTAACACCTAGGCCCTCAGGGAGGGCCAATCAATGTAAAATTTTATGAAAGTATTCAAATATCATGGCAATGTAAACAATTATATATTATAGAACTTTTGATATACAGTGTCATAACACACCTATTACCAATTATGAAAGTGACATTCAATGCCATGCCAGCCAAAAAGAAAGCTGTCAAATATATATCTTACATCACAAAGGGATGTAACTGGAAATCAGCAGTTTCATCACAAAGGGAATGTAATCGTGATCATTTTATTTGCACATTACAACAGCAATAGCATTCTCTCTAAGAAAAAACATTCTGTGCCATAAATGAGTAGTAATGTATGGAGAAAACCATAAACAAGGAGATTAGAACTAAGTTTTGTTGTGGTTTTGCTTATTTTAGGATGGATATAATTATAGTATTTCCACCTCTATTAAAATATCTGTAATATTATCATGTAAGCTGAATTCTCAATCGTTATTTCATTTTTTTTAAATGAAGAGAGAATATATTCCTCACAAATTAAGATTCCTAAATGGCAAAGTATAATGTCCTAAAATAGCTTGACCACGCATATCTATTCTAGCATTACATAAATTCATCCGCAAATGGGTAGGTCCAAGGCATCAAAACCACTTATAACTTAATGTTCTTCTCATAATGCTCATTTGGTCTTCCTTGTTCCATAGTTTGCTAGGCACATACTTTATCCCTCACTCTATAGTAGAGTGCTTGAAAGCACAGCTTTTTAATTGTGACTATTTTCCACTGAAGTTCTAATAAGGATCGGTTTCTTTAACCATAAGATCAATCAGATTTATCTTATACTTTATTAATTTATTTATATATTATTCTGCTTCTAAACTCACTGTAATCCCCATAGTGCTTGGCAGTACACACAAACATACACATCATCCATAAATTTAATTTGATAATAACCTGAAAGTAGTATATGCATGCTTATATAATGGAAACACTATGTTAGCAATTTTATACTAAACAAAAGCTCAGAACTGAAATTGAATTTTGGAATATGTTAATATCATTATTATATTTTTAATTTAAATTAAAAATGTTTTATTTTAAAGAGGTTTGAATAATACATAGAAATTGAATTGAATGATTACACATTTTTATATGTGGATATTTTAATTATATTAATAACTTATTTTTGTAACATATCGTCAGGGCATAGATAATTCAGAGTCAGCAAAAAATAAATAAATAAATAGTGACATCATTAAGAGAGTTTTAACACAAAAATTAAGTCCCGAGTAATAGAGACAGTTATCTTCTAATAAATAGCTCTTTCATAGGTAGCTCACACTAACCCTAAACAAAATTATACTTTCAATGCTAACAAAATCAGCTTCATTTTTTTTTATATTAACATAGAAATATGTACTACTACCCAACCACTTTGGTAAGTTCAAAAATGTATTTCTTTTTTACCTTCACTTCTGAATCATTAAGACCAGAGTTTTACCTTTAATATATATTTTTGACAACAGTTACTTGATAACTAGTTTTTACAGAGCTGCAAGTTTGAATGAGAGGGAGATATATATCATTACCTAACATTTTCTAATAGTTTTGATTAATAGTTATTACAGCTGACTGAATTCATACATTAGATGTGAAAAGCAATGTTTCATGTGTAATTTTAATTAACAGTGTTACCAGTAAAGTAGCTAGGTTAGGGCTAATTTAAAAGATAAAGTTTTAGAAAATCACACAGAAATTCATTATACTGATACTGCATCATGCATTTTTTTTTTTTAAAGATTTATTTATTTATTCATACAGAACTGGGGTACAGGCCAGAGATGCGGAGGGTGAGAGGATTCACCAGAGACAGAGTGGGGAGCAGAACAGGCAGATCGACGACGTACACTGCTGAGGGGAGCAGTGGGCGTGTCAAGAGAGGTCTGCCACGCCATGTGGTCACCTCCGGGGCAGGCGGGAATCGAACTCATGCGGAAGCGGCTTTAGATTCTCAGTGCAGTGCTTTAACCCGCTGCGCCACCAGGGAGGGCCTGCATCATGCATTTTAATGTAAGAACTTATATTTACATTACCACAGACTATGTTAACTAATAAATTATGTTTTCATTATCTATATGTATGAATATAGATACTTACACACATGTAAAAAAAGTCAAGTTCTGCCTCTAAGGAGAAGACAAGTTATAAATGGTAAGCACCACCATATAGTCTATTTAAAGTTAAAAATATATGACTCAATAATTAATATATTCATCAATTATTATTGATATTGACAATGTCTATGGGTTAATAAGTATCACTGAGTACTAATTGTTGATACAAATATAAGAATCTTTTTCTAAAGCATAGTGTGAGGCAAATATACCTCTAACATTTCTTCTGCCTTTAAGAATCATGCTTCTTCTCATAGATTAACTGCATTTATAAACTATGCTAGAATTCAATGCTCATAAGAAACCAGTTTTGACATATCTGCTTGGACATGCAATTAGATCAGCTCTTTTTTCCATTTTAATCCTAATACAAAGGTTTCTAATTTATCATTCAAACTAAACTGAACCCTATAGGGTCCGTCAATTTCAGCTACAAAGCTCTTTTGTTAGACAGTTCCATCAAAAGCTAGACAATTCATTTTACTAGGAAAAGAACTGATCAGTTTAAAAATAAATTGTATCCTTAATGCATGGACAGATCACTGGATTACTGCTAATGTATTATTAGTCAAGCAGAATCTCCTTTTGAAGGTGCCTTGCAGCCCATATCATAAACTGATTAAAAATCACTGAACAAGTACTTTCTACCTTTGTTGTATATTAATGAGAAATATTCTATCCCAGAAAGCTTCCCTGAACTAGTAACTGTTAGTTTCTGGAGCTAGAGCATACCAGAGCTATTTAGTACAAGTATCCCCAGTAGTCTTTAGTATGGAAAATTATATTTTGATACTGCATTTACTTCAATTATTTTCATATATGATTACCAGCCTTCATAGTCAAATTCTTATTATGAGCAAGTTATGTTACAGGGTCATGTTGATATGAGTGCATGCATATTTGCTTATATTAACAAAATTATTAGAAAGGTCATTGTGACTGTATTGAGACAGATGGGAAGGAGGAAGCTAGAAAGAAAGTTATTCAAAAAGTGACAACTATAGAAAATAACAGCCTTTCTCAAAAATGGATAATGGACAGAAGTCTTTAATGGATTATTTATAAATCACAAATTATTGATGAATTTACAAAATAAGGTATAAATACACAGTATGCATTCATATTTCTATTCAAGTTGTTGCTTGAGCTGTACATACTTGCAAAAAGTTGCTCAAAAAGAAAACATGAAAATAGAATACTCTTGGAAAACAAAAAAATAATATATTTTAAAATTTAGTATAAATATATATATATATATATATAAAATTTTGATGAGGTTAGAACATGGAGGGGAAATGAACATTGGTCAGATTTTTACCACTTTCTATTTCATTTTTTAATGAAATACATCTTCACAAGTTCCTACTTTACCTCTGTAAGGTAATTCTTATTGCCAAGAATTTGATAGACATTTTGATTGAAGTGATATATTCCAAACATTATTTTACTTGTTTTAATAATCAGAGAATAGATATAAATTCCAAAAAGAGGATTGTAAGGAATTATAAGGGACTAAGTCATTCATCTTTTCATTTTCAATAAGTATAGTTTTGTATACAAAATTAAATGTTGTTGGAACTCCCTGGTGTTACATGGATTAAAGTCTCAATACTACGAAGTTATTACCAGCCATTGCAGCATGAGTTAGCTCCCCAGCCAAGAAGGTGACCCATATGGCACAACAGACCTCTCCTGTCTTGTCCTCTGCTCAGCAGTGTTATTTCAGGTCTACTGAAATGCACTCTGTCTCTGGTGGATCTTCTCATGACCACCCCACACCTCTGGCTATCACCCAATCCTCCCAGTGCTTATATGCATAAATAAATAAATAATGAATCTTTAAAAAAATGCTGTCATCTTGTTAATGTAAGTTCTATGGGCAGGATTCTTCAATAGTCATCCAGTTGTAAAATGTTTATAAACTGGCCCTCCCTTGTGGCGCAGCGGATTAAAGCACAGCACTGAGAATCTAAAGCCACTTCCGCATGAGTTTGATTCCTGCCTGCCCTGGAGGAGACCACATGGCGCGGCAGACCTTTCCTGACCCGCCCGCTGCTCCCCTCAGCAGTGTACTTAGTCCCCACTCTGTCTCTGGTGAAGCCTCTCTCCGCCCCTGCACCTCTGGCCTGTACCCCAGTTCTGTATGCATAAATAAATAAATCTAAAAAAAAGTTTATAAACTAACACAAAAGTTTTGCATCTCAATATTTGTATCAATCATACCTGAAACTCTATTCATAACTAAAAAATACCTCTGAATCATATACAGTGTAGTAAGCTAATATTACCTTAGTGGAAGAAAGTAAATAAAGATGCCAAAGGTCTTTGACAATGGACTGAATAAACAAACATTTATAAAATGGCATCTCACCTACCCATTCAAAAGGGTAATGTGTATACATATTTCTTGAATTGTGAATGTGTCTATGATACTACTAAGTGATAAAACCATTTCAGAAACAGTTTATAAACTATCATCTCATTTATGTCTTATTTCTTCCTTTTAAAAGTTAAATTTTCAAAGTAACAAATAGTTCAATTATATAAAAATGAACAATAATTAAAAGTAATAAACTTTAGCTATTATTACCCCTCCTCCTAATAAACAAATGAGACTGGTTTTAGTCAATTGGCAAATTATGTTAATTCAATCTTTGTAAGTCTCTTTGGGGTTGTTCTGTTCTAGCAGATGCCTTTATTTTATTCTACTATACTGTGGCATTAGTCCAGTATCTCTGCCTTTAGTTCAATGAATACCATATATCACCAGTTTCAAAAAAATAAATTGGGTGAGCTACTATTTAATGATTTAGGTATGACAATACTAAGGTCACAGTAATCTTCCCCTCCTGTGTTAAGAAAACATTGTAGATGAATTATTCAACTTCAGAAACATGGGTAAGTGTCTTTTGAATCACTGATAAACATTTTTACTGCTATTAAAATGCAAATAATGGGCCCTCCCTGGTGGCACAGCGGGTTAAAGCACAGCACTGAGAATCTAAAGCCGCTTCCGCATGAGTTCGATTCCCGTCTGCCCCGGAGGTGACCACATGGCGCGGCAGACCTCTCCTGACCCGCCCGCTGCTCCCCTCAGCAGTGTACTTCGTCCATCTGCCTGTTCTGCTCCCCTCTCTGTCTCTGGTGAATCCTCTCACCCTCTGCATCTTTGGCCTGTACCCCAGTTCTGTATGAATAAATAAATAAATCTTTAAAAAAAATGCAAATAAAACCCATAATTTCTCTTTAAATATATGAATACACACAAATGGCAAACATATGGGATACAAATTCCTTAGCATGGCTTTATGACACGTTGTGACACTTTATGACATTTTATCGTATTCCTTTATGACTAAACCTCCTTCATTCCCTTTTCTCCATGTCCTGTGGACAACTGATTATTCATGGTGGTAAACCTCAGCTCATCTTCTCTAAATCCCCATAACTTATTTTTTTATTTTTATTTTTCTTTTGCAAGCACCATTTCCATCATCATTGAAATTTCAAATATTTCTCTAAACTTCTCAAATACTATTATTTTCTAAACTTTTAATTTTTTCTATGGATAATAAAACTTGCTCACTTTCAATGTCTTGTTAGATGTTTTATTTGTTATAATGCTGAACAGTATTTTAAAGAGATGATTTTTAAAATATATATATATGTAATATATATTTAATGCTTTGACATGTTCCAATAAAACTCTTTTACTTTAATGCTTGCTTCCATATCCATGAATGCCATGGAGCATTACATGCTCATGCTTTTACAAACTGTACAATAGTGGGAGAAACATACAAAATATCATTTGAACTATAGATAATGGTATTGCTCTTACTCCTTATAAACTGCTTCTATCCTTACAAGTGAATTCATTCAACAGACAAGTGATTTTCAAAGAGATTTTAGTGCTAGCAGTGTAGCTCAAATCACCAAGAAACAACAGGTGAACGTTCAGATAATATGGAATAGTTGGTAACACCTGGTAATTGCCTAGCGAGCTGATGTCAAATATTAGTATGTCTCAGAATCATTTGTGATTGTTTACCAAAATGTTTATTTCCAGCATACTAAGCAGAAATATTTATTTAGAGGTCTGCAGTGAGAGGGGAAATGACAATCTGAATTTTATCAAAACTTTTACATGTCTCTGCTGCAAGGAGTCTTGGGGTCCCACTTTGCAAAACACTCACTCAGCAACAGAACACTTACAAATATTCTGAGCTACAAAGATCATTAGAACAAACTGGGGCGAGGGGGGGGGGAATGAATTCTTATGAAAATAACTTTTTTCAAACAAGCTTAACCCAAGAAATAAACCTATTTGTCAAAGCTAAAAACAAAATGATCTTCCTCTCTTCTGAAAGTAATATTTAAGGTTACTAATGGAAAGCAGAAAAAACAACTCTTAAAACAAGAGCTGAATATAAGAACAATTGGCAAAAGGAAATGCATTCCATTTTTATGTTTTTCCTTATGACACTATTGAACAATCACCTGAATGGTCTTCAGTAAGACTTCATACATCCTATCCATGAAAGAAATAATGTAATACATTTTTCCATATAATTTTGATTATTAGCATTTTTTTCACTAATTGTAGTCTTTAAAATCTAAATTAAGTCTGATTTGCTTTCCCTGAGACATAGAATATTAGAGTATATTGTATTAATCCTTAAATGCCTTCTTAATTACTACAGACTTTTTAGTATAGTGTTTATCTTTCCTCTTCTAAATGGATCCAATTAAGTTTTTGATTGGCCTTTCATTCTCCCTGAAATAATAAACTAATTCTTATCTTTTTTCCTCTTAATAGACTTGTTCATTCAGCATAAAGAGAAATTCAGTACTAATAATTTAAAACGTAAACTCGCCCCTGGCATTTATTAACACTATAAAGGTATTTGTACCTTATTACTTTTATTATTGTTTTTAAACTCTTAATTAGTTCAGGTAATTTTCTTTTCCTGTTAAGCTGGTATAATTTTATAAACTCAGGACACTGATGTGAGTAAATATTCCTACAAAATGCCTTCACTTTCTTCTACATCTCTCACCTCAGTAATTTTATAAGGGTTCATACTGGGAAGTGATATTTCCCCCTATTTTCACTTTAAAGAAGTGTCAATGATAACCTTAGGGCTGATGGACATTTTGATTCACAAGTGTCTTTTAAATTAACTATTAGATGCTGTAATAGAAAGTAATAGTGAAGTGGCATATTAATAGCAGTTCTATTTCCCTGTTTTGAATAATAGCAATAAAAGATAATTTTAACTTCCTCAGTTGCTAAAGCAGACAAGGAACATAATAGCCCTTCCATTGATATGAAGGATAGTAACAACTCCTCCTGACTGTTATGAAATTAATTCTGAAGTACACATTTTCTACCTTTAAGAAATTGATTTTACAAAAAGAAAAGTAAACTAAGTGGTACATAAAATACAGTTCTTAAAATCTTAGGTACTTTTTTTTTTTTTCCTTTAAGGAACGGATAAACATCTGTTTTTCAGGTGCTATTTTAAACAAATCAAAAATATAGATGGTCATTTTAGCAGATTGCTTCATATATCTTATCCAAAAAAGAATATTTTGTTTGGAATATTGAAATATAAAGATTTGCTAAACTTAAAAGATCACATTTATTGGAAGTTCTGAAAATAACTTCAGTAATCATTTCAAAATCTAAAAATTAATGTTTTAATTGTGTGTTTAAACAGTTACAACTAAAATTTATAGATATTTGGCCATTTGAATATTCTTCAATAAGGTCAATATTTTATTTATCATCTTTAAGATTCCAAACTGTAACTGAAAATGTTAAGGAATTTGATAATTGCCCCCCCCCTTCGGTGGCGCAACGGGTAAGGATGTAGCACTGCAAACAAGCCTCAGCCACTACAGTGCAAGTTCAATCCCCAGCCACGGAGATGACCACATGGTGCGGCAGACCTGTTCTGACCTGCCCGCTGCTCCCCACAGCAGTGTACTTCATCAGTCTGCCTGTTCTATTCCCTACTCCATCTCTCGTGAAAGCTCTCAACATTCACCTCTGCCTTGTAACCTAGTTCTGTATGCATAAATAAATAAATCTCTTTTTTAAAATAAATAAATAAAAAGAAATTTGATAATTACTTTGAAAGTCATGCATATACACTGAAGTCAATAGAAATAATTTAAATACTGAATATATGCTTTCAACTGCAATAGTGTTATTTCTCATTAACTTCATAAATATAATGTTATGCTTTCATTTAAATTTTCTCAGATGAAAACAACTAAAAGATAGTCATGAGACATAAAACAAAAATAGTATTTGACAAGGATCTGGAAATAATTTGTGCTGGACTAAAAATAAATATAAGACACTAGTAAAGTGTGCTTAAAATGGAAGCACTAGAAACCATAAGATGGAGCAGACTGAGAGGAGAGACTCAATGCTGCCACAAATAAGCTTGCACATGAAACATCCAAAGCAAAGATAGAAATTGAGATTATGATTAAGAGATTTTATTAGATTTAATAGGGAAAATAAATTGCCTCACTGCATTAAACCTTCAGGAATTGTCAGGGATACATTTGAGAGTATAAACTAACCTTTACAGCCTGTGTAGCTACTTTGAAAAATGAATTGCATACAACTGATAACCATGGGGGAGGAAATGCTTTAATTAATGTAAAAAGAATTAAAAACAAGCAAACTATTATTCATTATCAATAAGTAAAAAATATATAATCCTATGATTCCATATATAACCACCATATGGTTTTTAAGAATACTGTTAACAAATCTTAGTAAGTATAAGTACTAACAATTCCATTACCTACACTAAAGTCTCTTTTTTTAATAAAATAAAACATCAGGGCATCCACGTGGTACAAGGGGTTAATCTCAACACTGTGAAGCTATCAGCTGCTTCTGCAGCACGAGTTCATTCCCTAGCCAGGGAGCTAACCCACATGGAACAGCAGAACTCTCCAATCTTGCTTACACTCCAGCCAATGTATGCATAAATAAAAATTTGAAAATTAAAACTGGAGGGATTTTTTGCAAATAATATTTATTTGCAAAAGTAAGTTACTCATCCAGGTGAATTGTTTAATATTAGTATTATATTTAGATATTACCAATTTTGTTTTATTACTATGTAAAGAACTTTATTAAATAGTAACCCATTTAAAACTCAAATAACCATATGAAAACTCACTATGATTATTCTTTTTTAGATAGGTGATATAGAACCACAGAGAAGTGAAGTAACTTGCCTGATATCACAGTTCAAGTAAGCTACAGAGAGAGTTCCCAATTACTTTAATCCTTGGATTCATGATCCAAGCTTTTATAATTAGTTCAATGAGAGAATGGAATTAAAATAGAAACACACACACTATAGGTTATATATGCCTATATATGTGTGTGTGCATGTATATATGGGATATAAAATCATAAATCAAATTTAGATCACAAATACTGTTAATTCTATTATGAGAGAAAATAAACTTCAGTATAGAAAATACAGTTAAGAGAAAGGTTAATTTTACTAAGAAAATTCTAACTATGTATGGATCAAGTGAAAAAACAATGATATCTATAAAATGAAAACAAACTTTATATATAAGCAGGTGCTAGGGCAGGAATGGGAGATGGATTGTCAAATATACCATAACAGTGAAATTATGAAACATTGTGTGGAATGAGTTAAACTGTCAATAGTTTTATTCAACAAAGTATAAAAAATATAATAATAACTTATTTTGGGACATACAGACTATGTAGATTCTTGTACACAAAACTAAAGGTCATACTTGAAATTAATAAAAATTGACTATACCCTGACTCACAGAAAATATGTGAGAGATTTCTTACATCCATATTCTGATAGCAGTCATAAGTTGATTATGATAAATAAAAAAGAAAATCTCTATAAAATGTAAAACTAACCACTTAAAATATGAGTCCTTACTGAAACTATTTAAAATATTATGAACTGAATAATTTAAACATTTCTTGGAATCAAAATCTGCAGCATGCAGTAAATAATGTATAATGAGAATGCTTAGAGTACAAAATGCTTGTAATGCTTATAATGGAAAATAGAAGAATGCATGGAAATTAATTATTTAATACTCAACCCAGGAATGCAGAGAAAAAGCATCAGACCCAAAAGAGTTGCAAGGGAATAAGTAGCAAATACTGCCTATATAAAGATCAAAAAAGATAAAAGTTCTTTGAAATTACAATAAAATATATGAGAAAATAAAAACAATATATCAGGAATAAAATGAGTATACAAATACTCAGATAATATACTCAGTCAATACTCAGTGAATTTTAAAGGATGCAATAACAGATCCAATATAGATTAAAATGAAACTTAAAAGAGGCTATGATGTTATTGTAGTAATTTAAAAATGTAAAGGAAAAAGACAAAATAACTCCTGATACTTATTCAAGAAAATAAAGAAAAAAAATGACTTTTAATGCCAAGTGTATATACAACTAAACAGGGCAAGACAATTGTACTGATAATTTCTGTCAATACAACTACACTCTTGCAAATATTTAAAACAATCTCTTCCACACATTCTGTAACACTAATAAAACATCAAAATGAAAAACTTAAAATCAGTATGAAAAGAAATTCATAGCAAATTTAGTAAACCCAAAATGCATAAAAATTAGTATTTGCCAAGTTTGATTCACTACATCATTAAGAGTTCTTTAACATTAACAAATAACAAACCTCATTTACCCCATCAATATATTAAATAAAAAGATTCAACAACTGAAAGTCAACCAATATAATATATCACATTAATAAAAGACAAGATGGTATCAGATAGTGACAGCACTTTTGATAGTGCCTACTTCACTTCATGTGTGAAAAAAACTTTAGAACTGGGGATAGATGGAAGTATCTCAACATAACCAGAATGAGAGTCATAAAAACAAAAGAAGTGTCTAAGGCTGCATTATATCATGGTTCAAAAACAACCAATTAAAGACACATCATTGGGACATTTGGGAAAATTTTTTTGTGTAAAATAAACACATAAACAAGATCATATCAAATTAAGTCATATGATTTTATCTAATCCAATATTGAAATTTGCTTTCAGATTAGAATTTAAAAATAAATTTCAGTTTTGATTAGTCACTATAAGGCTATCTAGTAACAATTACAGGAAACATCATTGTTAAAGGGAGAAAGACAGAGGCTTCATTTGGCAGCCGTGGTGGAGTACAGCCAAGCATGTCTTCCCCTGTGCTTTCCAAAAACAGTAAGAGTCATAAGGAGCAAATTAATTAATTAATTAATTAATTAATTAATTAAATATATGAAAAACTTTCAGCATAACTAGAAGCCAGATTCCCCAACTTTCCAACAATTTCTTTTTGGTGTTTGTGTTTATTTACCACTAAATTCCAGGAGGCAATCTTTTAATTTCCTACCAAAAGATTCATCATGAATTATGTAAAATCAAAACACACTGCATGGAAAGAAAGAAAGAAAGGCAATCAAACAGCAGCTAAAGTTGTCCTAAAATCTATGGCAGAAAATCTCTCGTGGAAATGCTACAATGAAAGAAAAAAAATGCTCCTTGTTATACTGGGTACTAATGCTTGGACAAAACACAGTCTTCACATTTCAATGGGGATTTCATATTGCAAAAGGTACAATTAGTGAAGAAAAGAAACTGAGGGGAAAATTAATTCCTGACTGATGTCTTTAATCAAAAAAAGTAAACATCCCTTATTGGCCACCCCACTGACCTCCTACCCCACGTGTATACAAAAACAAACACTGTGCTATACAGAGAGGGGAATCTTGATTCACGAAACTTGAAGATTCAAAAAGTTAATAAAAACTTCCTAGAGCAGCAATAAATTATGTAAAAGAAAACTTAAAAAGCAGAAACCTTATGACACTAATACCAGTGTATACCATACAGGAATTAATCTTACTGAAAAAGTATAATCAAATAGCTATGTCTCTATGTGTAAGTAGCAATTTAAAAGAAAAGTTTTAAATTACGAAATTCCAACTGTGGGAATGTTTACATCAGTCAGGCCAAACTAAATGGGTGTTCTAGATTCTCTTAATGTATAATAACAAAGTACAATAAAACACGAGACTTAGAACATAGTCAAAGTCCTGAGAGTCAGATCTTCAAATGCAACTGTACTTCAGTGACTCAAAACTGTTTTTTGATTGAAAACAAAGGAAGGTGTAACAAACATTTATTTCTGTCAGTCTTTTTAGAAATTCAGACAGTCTGTCAATAATTTTCAGAATAAATAACAGCACACAAGAGTGTAACTGTGCATACTCAAATAGCAAAATTGGTAAGATACTTAAAACTGTCACAAGAGTATCTGAATACACAACACATCTTGCTATTGAATATAAAATAATCTATGTTTATTCCCGTTAAGGGCAATATTTTTAAAATAGGACTTCCCTTTCAAATTTTTCAAGCATAAATATGATGTCAGGGAAACAATGAATACTGCTACTATTCACTTACATTTGGCAGTTTTATGTCTCACAATAGCTTCGCAATCTTACAAAGATATTTTATTTCAAGCAATTCTGTCAAGGTAATTTTTCATCACAACTATTTTCCACTTAAAATTATAAAAAGCCTTTATCTTCTGTAATCTATGAAATGACAAATTTTCTGATCTGCAGGACTGAAAATTTTCAAAGCTGGAACGTCCAGGTTTTTAATTCACATTTTAAAAAATTTTACAGTGTTTGGAAATTAAAATAGGTACATACAAGGTTCATTTTGGCACTGTTTGCACATTTGGCACTGGCACTATAGGACCTCTATTTTTTCACATTGTTAGAATTCTTGTTAGTACTCCTAAATTATAAAAAAGTTTATGACAAATTGCTCAGTTACAATCAACCAGTGAATTTCTACTAATGGGAAATCATCTTATGTTTATTCTAAAAAGTGATCTATTCAGTAGTTATTAGAAAAATAGTACCATGTGTCTTCTAAGGTTTTAGTTACCCATGTACTAATTGTTATTTCATCTTTTCCCCAGAAAGTTTGTCACAAATATACCATAAATAATTTCCAAGTACTATTTAAATATTTTTAATCTGAGGAACTGATAATCAGTGATTGAAAGTTATTTACTGCAGGAGTTCTTATAAAATTAAAGTCTCTTAAACTTTACCCATAGTAATGTTGCCAATTATTGTTGAATTATACAGTACTGCTCAAATAATAAATAGTATTGAAAAATAAACTATGAAGTTAAATAAGAATTTTTAAAATGTATATACCTGATTGTCATCTGAAGTTCATGACAGAAAATAAATCTCAGTTCTTCAATATAGTCAAAGTGAGATTGTTTGATATGATGTACTTAGCCTTTAGATTGGATGTGATGAGATTTCATCTACTCCACAATGTATTTCAAAGAGTGGCATAACCATCTCTTTAAAGTAAGTCTTCAAGTAATATTTTTGAGTGGTTCTTAGAAACAGACTAATGAAGCAACTAAATAAACAACTGTCTAGTAATAGCATTGCAAATAAATGTAAATGAGGATTACTTTTTTGCTCATCAATGATATAAGGAAATTTCTTCAAAAGAAATATCTTGCTATCTATGTATTCTTTGGTTTCTACCTTTTTCATAACCATCAGCAAAATAAGAACCACAATAGAGGTGAGCTTATAGAAGTAGATCACATTATTTTAGTTCACAAAATCAATACAAAATAACCTTTCGTGGTCTAGGGGGTCAAAGTCTCAGTGCTATCAAGCTATCACCAACCACGGTGACAAGAGTTCAATCCCAGTTCAGGGAGCTGACCCACATAGGGGCAGACCTCTCCTGTCTCTCCCAATGTTCCCTTCAGCAGTGTATTACAGCAGGTCTGCCTGTTCTGCCCCATCCTGTCTCTGGCGAATCCTCTCACCCCCAACCTCCAGCCTGTACTCCAGCTCTTTTATGCATAAATATTTTAAAATGAATCTTTAAAAATTATTGTAAAAATATAAAGCATGGTGTAATGGTATCACAATGACCAAGACATATTTAAAATATGCATTTTCTAAAACAGAAAATATATTATTTTTAGAAGGAAGAATTATGAGAATTGTAAAAAAGACATTGTCAAAGAATAAAGGATAAACTAAAAAATGAATAGAGAAATCATTGTATTTCACTTTTTTTGGTTTGTTTGTTTTTGGCTCTTTGTGTAGTGGACAGATGAAATTTTTGTCACTGCTTTTTTTGTACTTACAAGTTCATAATAGATTTTTCAGTGTGAGCATTTTAGTGGCACATATTTCTAAAAATGGAAATAATGATCAAAATTGATTTTTCCATTTGCACAGAATGTAGTTTAAAATTAATATAATACAACATTTATACTTTGAAAGTGTCAAAATGAAACCATATTCTGTCTGCTTTGTGATACTTAGGTATGAAATTGTTTCTTTGTTTAACAGATTGGTTGCTTCAACTATGTTTTTACCATTTTTTTAAGGTCTAATATATTTAATATCTATATGGATATCATTCTCTTCCTTTTTCCTTTCATTGTCTAACTTATAGTCTCCAAAAAGGCTTGGTAAATACTTCCCCAAGGCAATACTTGTATAATATCAAAACAAATGGTGTATAGAATATGATCCCAACAGATAACCCTACTGAAAGTAATATTGTCTAAAGCCAGTGTACCATCACGTGCTGGCCTCCTGTGTGACCTTTTTTCACTTTGATATCTCTTTTAATCAGACCATCTGAAAAGAAGGAAACACCATAGGAAGCTGGGAGAGATTACTTCCCTTTTTCATCTTTTATCTCCTTGAAGAAAATTAATGTATTCCATGTTATTCCTGTACAGCAAGCAGGATTTTAATAATGGAAAAGTGAATGTTGAGTTTAGCATCTGCTTTAATTAAAAGATGATCACCAGAGGGTTGATTTCCTAGCTGATGCAAAAAATAATTGGCACATAAAAGTCAGCAGAGGGACCCTACTCAGGACATAGAAACTGTTGACAATAAGTAATAAAGCAATACAATCATTCATGTTTATATAGAAGCCACTATATGTATGTGTCTATTTTCAGTTAGCATTCCAGTGCTTAGAAAAGATATCACCTTGAACTTTCATTACCCATTTTTTTCTCTGACAACTGATGAGCTTGACAATCTTGCTAAGCTGCCAAATACATAATTTGCAGAGGTTCTAACTTGCCAGCCCCTGGGTAACAGCAAAGTGATGGTTTAATGCAAACCTGGCACTGATGATAATGAAAATTTTGTTTCATAAGCCAGGCTGCTCACATGTCACTCTCCTTGAGTTCTGAACGCACTTGAGGCAAAATTGTAAAATGAAGAGACAGGGATATGATCAGGTGATCATTTCATTCTAGAATTGTATTGGATCATATTCACCATATCTAATGATGTTTTTTTTTTTTTTTCCTAATGACCATCCCTACTGTCCCTTTATGGATGGTGAATGCTCACTTTTCTTATAAACTGGAGTTAACTTTGTGCTTAACAGTAAAAAGGTTTATTTCTAAAGGACAGGAAGAAACTAAATTTTGGGGGGCGGGGATGGGGTGGGCAGGGAATAGGTGATGTTGTTTTCTTTGTTTCATTCATTTATTTATTATATTAAATGTGTATGTGGACAGGGAGGAAGTAGAATCTTCCAAAGTGTTGGAGGCAAGACAAGAAGGTAAAAGAGATCACCAGTTTAGTTTGTCCTTTGGAAGTGTGTGGGAAGAGTGAAGCCCACCATGCCGGTACTGCTAGAATACATCAAATAAGTTGTGGAAGCTAAGGCATTTTCTATATACCACTTTAAATTTTCCAATAGGAGCTAGTTCTAAGAAAACACTAGAACCTCATAAGGTTGGGGAGAAATTTGTCTGAATTTCTAGGGAACTGGAGATGGGAAGGTCAATGAAGGAACTTTCAATTAGAAAAGTGATGTGCAAAGCTGTCAGGGACAACCTTACTACCATTTAAAGTCAGATTGACATGGATATATATTAGGGATATCTAATATCAGGGATATATGATATAAGGGATATACAAAATATATGCTATTTAAGATACATGCAAGGAATATAATGATTTGATATATACAGTCTAAGATTCCGGATGCCTTTTTCTTTCTTAATGAGGTAACACAAGTTTATAATACATTTATGATTAAAAGGTATAGAATCAACCCTCATCAAGTACAGGTCACCATACCTATCACTCAGAACCTGTATTCTACCACCATAACCTATTGCCCTTCCACACTCTGCTCTCAACACACACATCCCCTCAACTCCCTTTACTCTACAGTCAGAATTCTAGGGTTTGTTACTGGTTTGGTTCTGTCTGATCCTTTGTTTTACTTTATTGTCCACATATAAGTACAATTATCTGGTACTTGTCTATCTTCTCACTTAACTCTTCCATATTGTGAAAAGCTTAAAAGCACAAAATGGGGAGTCACTGCAATTACAGAACTGTTACACTCAAAACTTTAAATGAGGTGCTGTCAATTCAAAAGTTGAACATGACATTAGCACTTCCCAATTAAAGGAAGAAAAGGAAATGTTAATGCACATTCAGAATGAGAATGTGTTCAGAACCTAGTCAGACAAGCTATTGGGAACAGAAATCTCAAGTTAACATTGTGGTTTTGGAACAGAAATGATATTTAGGGGCATACACCAGTCCATGGTTAATCAGGGCACTAAGGAGAGGTGATAATTCTAGAAAAAAGCAACCAGAAATAAAAATACAAATAGCAAAGTAGATTTCCAGTCATATCATGTAAAAATAACAGTCCTGGCTTACTTTTGAAAGGAATAAAGAGTACCAATAACAGACTCAGAGAAAAGCATTTTCACTGATGGAAAATATTTTAAATAATTTATAGATAAAAATCTGGCATCCTGCTCTCCTACATCTTTTATGTCTGTAAATTATAGAAAAACAAAATGAAAAGCACAGTATGTGATCTTCAAAGTAATTAGATTTATTTACACACCACATTTTATTCAATTTTAATAATCACATGATAGCAGGAATCTATAAAGAAAAATGAAAAAGCACATAAAAACAAGTATATACTTAGTATGTTTAAGAACATAGTGTGAAATGTAATTATGTAATATGTCATCACCTATGCACACAAATCAGAAAACAGAAATGATAGAAAATTCAAAGGTGATTCCTTATTTTAACACATCAATACTTATAGTCACAATAATATCTTACAGTTATAGTGGCTTGGATTCTAAAATACCAACTACTACAATTTAATAGCAATTATATCACTTCAACAACTTATTCCGGCAAGAATACTCATGATCAACATCATGTTCCAGCATATAGAAACCATGCTCTGCAAATGACAGTAAAATTTTTATTTGTAGCGTAAAAAGATTATGGACTTCTAAGAACCTTTCATCACAACCTTATCAGCAATGAAGTTTAGATCCCCAGTCATAGCTGAACAGACTAACCTTTGCTCAACAGGAAGACAACCTAAACACATGGCATTACTTTCATGCCAATGAATGTTAATGAAATGTTAGTAGCCTTAACATTTCATTAAGGCTACTTAACATTTCATGTTACCCCAGGAATCAACTGTTCTTTTGAATAGCAAGAATAATTCAACACTAAGCCTCTAAGTAATAAAGAATTATTCAATACATCTTGCCGTGCTAATCACTATGGTGTTATAACATGTGAGATAGTATCACTTTCCATCATCCAGACCTTATAATCGTTGGACACGCTTTCATTAACACAGTATTTAACTGAAGACATTTTAAACATCTGATGTTAACTTCCTAGATCAGTTTTGTCCTAAAACTATCAAAAGTCTTATTGTCCATTGCTTCATCTTTATTTGCCACTTTTCTCTAATTGCAACTCAAATAAATCTTCCTCTAGGTGGCATAGATGCTTATTGTTTGATTGGCAAATTAGTAAAGATGTTTGGGATGTGGTAGAGAAAGTGGGCAAGAACTTACTCTTTAGACATTCTATAAAAGTATAATAATGAGTTTTTCTTTAAAATATGTAAATAGTTTAGAACTTATTTTACATGCAATAACAAAATAGAACACTATTTGTAATTGCTTAACATTTTATCTACTTCAGTCATTTCAAAAGTACTATCTTCAGAGGAGTACAAAATTATCATAGAATTTAAAAAGCCAAACTATGTAATTATAATCTTTTTCCATCATTTTTTATCTATTGATTCTGGGCATATTATATATCAGCTTCGCTAAAATAAAACCAGATTGACTCCAACCCACTGTGTCAGTAATATTTAAGTTAATATCTTGAGGCATATGACGTAAGAACACAGAGTATAATAAGACTTATTTCTACTATTAGCCACCCAAAAAAAAAAGTTCACATACTTTCAATTTTCAAATAAATGTTTAAATATGAAAGAATAAATTGAGGCATATCATTTCATCTGCATGATGGTTTAAACTAGAATGAGAAATACATTTTAATCTAACTCTCAAGGGAAAAATGTGAAAATGAAATCAGTTTTCAGCTAGTAAGCACAAAAACTTCTTAAATATATGCCCATGCTACAAATATATACATACATGCTCTCTCACTCTATTTTTTTGTTCTCTCTGTATAACAAAACATGTATAAGTATTGAGATAATGTATTTTAGAAATGTTGTATCTTTAGAGCACTATAACTATGCACACATATATAGTATAAATGTCATTTTTAGAAGATTGAAAATATAATTGACAAAAATGCATAATGATATAACATATACTTAATCATTAAGAAATCCCCCAAATATAAACATACTAGATTTAAAGATAAAAATAAAATACTTTTAAGGAAAAGTATATTATTTTCAGATCCATTATTTGTATGCTTTTAGTGTTCATTTTCTCTCCAGTGTTTTAAAATTTAAAAAGTAGAGAGATCTTTATAATATCAGAATCTAAAATGTAGATATCACTGAATTAAAGGGATAGGGAAATATGTTATTTTGATTGGGGCTAAATTGGTAGTTTTAAAATGAAGTAAATTGTTATTTTTGCCTACAGAAAAATATTAAAAATTAAAATAGTACGTTAGCAGCAAAATTTTATAGGTTGTTTAAGCAAGATTTTTTTTATGTGTATACTTTCTAAATTTCACTATGGACCTTTTAAATTTTTTGTTCATTTTTTAAAATATTTCATCAATGTTGACTTATACACTATATAATTCAGAAATATAGGATGTCATATCTTTAGATCTATATTACTAGAGCCACCTCTAAGACTTAAATAATCTTCCACAATAGTCTATTTTGCCCCCCTCTTCATGTCTAGTAGCCTCAAATTTACAGTCAGGTTATTAAAATTTGTTTTTGGTTTGATACCATCTGCCTCCTTGTTTTATTTCTCTTTATTCCACATTTGAAAGAACCAGCAGTATTATCATTCTCCTGGTTTATCTGTAGCATACTAACCTCCAATTCCATTCATGTTATTTTCACAAATAGCAAAAGTTCACAAAAAACAAAACAAATAGCAAAACTTCATCTTTGATTATAGTGGACAGTCTTCATTATGCATCTATACCACTTTTTAATCGAGAAATATATCCTTGAGCACTTAGGATGATACTTCCACAGCTTGGGTACTGTAAAAAATGCCTCAGAGAACATATATATTCATAGATCCCTTTGAGTTAATGTTTCTGTATTCTTGGTTAGATACCTGGGAATGGGATTGCTGGGACCTATGGTAGTTCTATCTTTAATATTGAAGGAAGGCCATACTTTTTTTCTGCAGGAGTGTTTAACAGTCTATACACATAATGGTGTACAATGGTGGTGCCTTTACTCCACATCTATATCATTCTTGTTACCAGGCCAATATCACAGGACTGAGCCGGTATCTTATTGTGATCTCAGTTTATATTTTTGTGATAAGGAATATTTTTGATGTTTATTGGCCACCTCTATGTTCTCTTTTGGGGAACTGTCTAACTATTGCACCCAGTTACTAACTGAGTTGCTTTCTTTTTGTTGAGTTGTATGAGTTATTTCTGAATCTTCACTATTAATCCCTTATCAGATGTATGATGCATAATATATTTTTTTTCTAACAGGAGGGTGTTTATTTGTTTCAATGGTAGTTATTTGTTTCTGCAGAAGCTTTTTATCTTGAGGTAGTAATTTTTGTTTTTGTTTTCTTTGCTATAGGAATAAAGTCTCCAAATATGTCACTGAAGTCAATAAAGGAAAGAAAATTATAGACCATTATCAATGATGCCTGATAAACATATGAAAAAATCCTCAAAAAAAAAAAAATAGCAAACTGAATCCAACAATGCATTAAAAGGTTCAAACATCATGACCAAATATCCATCATGCAAGGATGTCAGCATCTAAAAATCAATTTTGGTACTTCATCACATTAGCAAAAGAAGAAGTAAAAATCATGTCATCATATAAAAAGATACAGAGAAGACATCTGATGAAATTCAACATCTCTTTATTATAAAAACCTCAAAATCATACGTATAGGAGGAATACATCTAAACATAAGACTAAACTGACAAACCTATACTCAATATTATACTAAATGGCTAAAATATGAAATTCTTTTCTCTTAAGATCTGTTATAAGGGAATTGCATTCACCTTCACCATTATTAGCCAACATAGTATTGGAAGACCTTATTAGCGAAGTCAGGGAAGAGAAAGCTATAAAGGGCATCCGAATTTGGAAAGAAGCAAAAGTATTATTTTCAGTGGACAAAATAACATACATAGAAATCCTGTATTATAGATTACACTAAAACTGTTTAGAATCAACTGTTACAGCTCTCTAGATTTTCATTACCAACTAGCAGTAATTTTAATAATTTCCATCTCTAGAGAAATAAGTATATTTTATATTTGCCTTAGGTAATAAAAGTTTACTTTTATATTGTAAGTCAACTTCCAAATATTTGGAAGTACTGGGCAAAGAAAAAATTACTGAAAATATGTAATTCATAGAAAATAATAGGTGTTTTAAAGAGTATGAGGAAACTTAAGGTGAAAATACATATGAAATTATGCTTATTCAATAAAGATCAATTAACTTTAAAGCTAAAAAGTTTCCCAAGTTTTGTATGTGGAGAACTAAATACTCCATTAGGATTTTTATGTTTTGTTTTGTTTGCTCTGTTGAAGCTTTATCATTAAATCTGCTATTTTACTATTTTATCCTAATTAATTTGTTTCTTTACTAATATCAAATTTATTATTTTATTAAATATTTGAGTAGTTTGTAACTATTTGAAAAGTTTGTTTATGTGTATATGGATTACTTTTTAGTTCTAAATTTCAATTTATGCATCTACTATTTATTCTGTATAGAACTTTTCTATGGTTTAATCCAACAAATATTTACTCATCTGATCTACATTTTCTCAGGATAACTCTGAGTTTAAAACAGATCTATGTTGGCAGAGTAGATAATAAGCCATGTAAATTTATTAAATAATCTATAGATTAGTATCTATTCTAGACATGATCATTTCATAGATAATAATCAAAACTGACTGAAGTCCAAATAGGGATTATTTTTGGAATAGGGTTAAGAATGGAAGGCTTCAAAAAGAGGCACTTCTGAATTGTAGACAAATTTGAATGGATTTGAATATTATAAAATGCTTATAATAAATATATGTACATAACATTTTTTTTTTAAAGATTTATTTATTTGTGATGCAGAACTGGGGTACAGGCCAGAGGCTCAGGGGCGGCGAGAGGCTTCACCAGAGACAGAGAGGGGAACAGAACAGGCAGATCTACGAAGTACACTGCTGAGGGGAGCAGCGGGCGGGTCAGGAGAGGTCTGCCACGCCATGTGGTCACCTCCGGGGCAGGCGGGAATCGAACTTATGCGGAAGCGGCTTTAGATTCTCAGTGCTGTGCTTTAACCCGCTGCGCCACCAGGGAGGGCCCATAACATATTTTTAAGGGTTAAATGACTAGGCATATAAACTGTGTATAATCAATGACAACTGTTAGAATTTATACTGAACTGGGTCCTCCCTGATGATGCACCAGATTAAAGGACAGAACTATGGAGCAATCACAGCCACTGCAGCATTAGTTTGATCCCTAGCCAGAGCCAGGGAGGTGACCCACATGGCATGGCAGACCTCTCCTGACCTGCCTGTTGCTCCTCTCAGCAGTGAATTTCATTACATCTGCCTGTTTTGCTCCCCTCTGTCTCTGGTGAATCCTCTCACCCACCATACCTCTGGCCTAAATCCTGGCTCTGTATGCATAAATAAATGAAATCTTTTAAAAAAAGAATTTATACTTAAATATCAAAGAACATCAATGTAATTGAAAGAAATGCTTCTTAATCTCTTAATCAGCAAATACATGATGATCTTCCAATACACCTGGTTTTTTGTTCGCTACCACAGTAAACAGAAAGATGAGTAAGATAAACTCTCTGCCTTTCAAGAACACCTGCTTCTATAGGTCATGAACTCATTAGATATATACTGTAATATTAATCTCTGTGTCCTAACATTAGTGTTGAAAATATGTAATGAACTCAGTAGAGGTAATAGTAATATGGGCCAAATCCATAAACAGATAAACAGGTTTGCATGGTATATCATTAACAACACAATCTGATGAATCTCAGGAAATAGGAAGAAGTTGTGTTTAAAAAATTCAGAAACTTGTCTATATAAATGTCAGAAAAATATAAACCTTACTAAAGAGGAGGAAATATGTTCTACTAAAATAAACCTTACACAGGTGGGAGAAATAACCTGCTGAGATGACAGGATAAGTGGAACCCCCTTTAGGAAAGTTTTATAAGGAAGGCTTTGTCCTCTGAAGCTGCTTCACAGGGCTTCCTGAGGGGAAAACAGCCTTGGGCCTTCTGTAGGAAAGAGTGGTTCCTAAGGACCAAATGCCAGCTGTTTTCCTTGGTCCATAGTGAACTGGGGGAAAGGGGAGTAGACAGAGAATCAGGAAATTTTATAAAATTAAATGAAAAGAATATTTTAGGAATCTGTGCTATACTCTGAATATTAATTATCCATAGATGGGTACATATTTAGCTAGATAGTTGATAGGCAAACACAGATGCATCCATGTATACCTATACATATATAAAAATAAACAGGAAAAATGAAAATAAGCTTTTTTTTTAAGATTTATTTATTTTATGTTTACAGAACTGGGGTATGGACCAAAGGTGTAGTGGGTAAGAGGATTCACCAGAGACAGAGGAGGGAGCAGAATAGGCAGATACACTGAAATACACTGCTGAGGGGAAGCAGTGGGCAGGTCAGGAGAGGTGTGCCACACCATGTGGGTCGGTTCCCTTGTGGGGGAATCAAACTCATGCTGCAGTAGCTTCAGAGAGCTTAATAATGTGGTGGTTTAAACCTCTGAGCCACCAGGGAGAGTCTGAAAATAAGCTTGAAATTAAATGTATACATATTATATTTGGTTATTAAACAAACTAGTCAATTGAATAAACCACTGAATGCAATTTAACTCAGTTCTTATATGGTTAAAAACATGTTATGAAATCAACATGTGTTTTTCTCCCTTTTTGAGTCTCCTGACACAAGAGTGTCAGAGTCTCCTGTACCAAGAGCCCTGTACCACAGTCTCCTGTACCAAGAACCCTGGGATCTCAGGAAAGGAGACTGTAATTCTATCAGGAGAAGTATAAAACAATTAAATATTTTGTGCTGAAACTTTAAAAATAAATAGTATTGTTTATTTAAGTGGAATTAGTTGAAAGGACACTGAGACATGGAAAGTAGTTCATATACAGATTTTTAATGAGACAATCAAAGGAGAAATTTAAAAATACCTGGAGATAAATGAGAATGAAGATAAAACCTACCAGAGTCTCTGAGACACAATAAAAGCAGTACTAAGTGGCACAAATAGCAATACAGGCCACCACCAAGAAAAAAGAGTTCTTACCTTAAGGTATTAACATAAGAAGAAATAACAAGACTAACAGCAAGTAGAAGAAAGAAAACAATAAATATCAGACAAGAAATAAGCAAAATACGAATTAAAATCACATTCCACTCTCCTGTCTTAACTACTATTCCTTTAAAATATATTTAAATAAATCTGCCTGTTCTGCCTCTTATTCTGTCTCTGTTAAACAGTCTGACCTCCAGCACCTCTGGTTTACATCTCAGTTCTCCTATAATAAATTAGAAATGCTAAAAATCAGAAATTAGAAATGCAAAAAAACCTGGAGGTGCACTAGTTTAAAGCACAGGAGTATGAAGCTGTCCACAGCTACTACAGCAAATGTTTGATTCCAAGTCAGGGAGGTGACCCACATGGTGTGGCAGACCTCTCCTGA
>NW_004567107.1:46374765-46376421 GCF_000260355.1 Condylura cristata
CTAACAGAGGCACTGGGGCTGTGAGAGGATTTACCGGGGAGCAAAACAGGCAGATCAATGAAGTACACTGCTGAAGGGTACAGTTGGTGGGTCAGGAGAGGCCTGCTAAGTCATATGGATCACCTTTGGGGCCAGGGATAGAACTCCCATTGAAGCAGCTGTGACTAGCTTGCAGTGTTGCACCCTAACCCACTGTGCCACCTGGGAGGGCCCTACACTCAATTTTTCTGTGCTAAAAGACAGTTAAATTACATTAAAACATGTTTAAAAAAACATATCTACCTATAATATTAGAAGTTAATTAAACTATTTAGGCACTTTAAACAGTAACATATAGGATGGTCAATGAAATTTTATATTACTTTATAGAATTAAAATGTTATTGCATAGAATTACTTTTCAATTGTTTTTTATCAATTTGCCTCATCCCTGATGGAATTCTGACTTGAAGACATAGAGCTAATGTTTACTCAGCTATTTTAAAATTTATTGTTTTTTGTCAGTGGTGTCATACAAGACAAAAAGGGAGTCAAGCTTGCTTAATAAAAGAGTGTACCAGGTTTCAAAGTGTAATAAAACATGTTCTACTAGCTTTCAAGTCAATTAGATTCTCCGAGCAATAGTGTTCTCATCTTCAAAATGAGCCTAATAACACCTCCCTGTAAATAATACCTGCATGTGAGGATCAAACTAATAACCTAAGTAAAGCAAACAGCAGTTACAAGCACATTAATATGGAATAAAATATAACTATTACCATCATGAATACTATACTACTTCTCATTACCACAGTTTATAACACTCACTAATATTGGGAAATATCTGCTGTGTAAGAAATCATCATTTTCTGTTTGATATCTCTTATGTCTATGTAATATATTTTGGATAAAAAAAACTCCCATGTAACAATTTTGATCATCCTAAAATATTTACTGGTGCAGTAGAGTCTCTTGTGTATACTCTCATTTAAGACATTTTTCTTTCTATGCATTATCAGACACCCAAATATGTAGAGTATGATTAAGTTGTTATACCATATCATATCACTATATATTTGTTAATTCCTAAAAACACAACTATGTATGCAAATAATGCATTAAAGAGAACGCTAAAGATGAAGGACAAAAGTCTTTTTTAGTTGGGGATTGAAGAATAGACTAGAAGACAGGCATTAGATAGAATAAAATGTAACATTCAGATAGAACAAAATTAAAACTCGGAAAAGATGTGAATCGACTTAGGGGCCTCCCTGGGGGCCCAAGGTTTAAGTCTCAGCCTTATGGAAAAGGCCCCTCATGCTGGTCCCAATTACAGGCCAGAAAGGTAATCCACATGATGCAGCAGAACCTGTTGCACTGTTACTGCCCTTAGCTGTGAAATCCAATCATTCTGCCTGTTCTATTCTCCACTCTCTCTGGTGAATCCTCATTATCTCCCACTCCTGCACTTCTGACCTGCACCCCAGCAGTTTTATGCATAAATAATAAATAAATCTTAAAATAATATGAATCTATTTAAATGATCATTTGACCAAACCACTGGAATAATTATATACCGGCAAAAAGAATAAAACTAGGTATAAGATCTAAAAGTGAGAAATGTTACTTAAAATTGATAATCCGGGCCCTCCCTGGTGGCGCAGCGGGTTAAAGCACA
>NW_004567107.1:46376521-46378418 GCF_000260355.1 Condylura cristata
TGCATATTAGAAGTATCTACATGTGCCTAGTATTTACAGTAATAATGAGAAACACTGATCTTAAATTAATTTAAATAGTATATAGAGAATGTCACAAATGTAATGTGGTTAAAATTAAATACATGAGTACATTTAGTTTTTAGTAAATATGTCTGTTAAATACTGAAACCTAGTCTCATAATGTAGATTTGAATTGTCTGGATATTACATATCAACACTGCTGAAATAGAGTCCACTTTCAATCTCAAGCAATGGCACATCCATGTACATTCTGACTATTAGTATCTGTAATTCAGATCATAAAATAGCATTGTGGTGTATTGTAGTACAGTAAAAGAAAAAAAATCATGTTGCTCTAGCTCTTAATTCATAGGTAAATAAACCATTTAATTTAACATTCTTTTAAATTAATATTCAATGTGCTTTGACTATATAGCTGTGCAGATTGAAAAAGCTGAGAGGACTTCAGAAGACAATCTGGTTTGTGAGGTCCTTGGTTGATGGAAAAGATGACCACAAATCTTTTGATGAATCTCCAATTTAAAGTTTGAATGCAATTCTTCTTACTTTGAATTTATACTAGAATTAGTGAATTATTAGCATAAAACCATAAACTCAAAATTACATTCTGACATTCTAAAGCTAACTTACTAGAATTGATGCAGCTCCTACTAGGACTCTCTCATCACTGTCTCTTCCTTCTTTTCTAAATGGATATGTAATATAAGGGTTTAGGTTCACACTTTTTTAGATGTATTCTACTATACCACACATAACTAAGGTATCTATAACCCTCCAAAATAATCCAGTGGACCTCTGCCCCTCTTTACTTTCTATTTCAATCCCCCATACTGATAGCTTCAATTCTACAGTCAGATTTATAGGGTATATTTTTGGGTTATGTTTGTCTATCATTTTGTCTTGTTTCCTGATTTTCCACAAATGACTGAAATCAATGTTATCTTTCTCCTTCAGACTTTGGTCACTTTCTTTGGGAAAGTGACTGACCATGTAAGATGTTTGATACCTGAGACCATTATGATGGAAAATCCACTGATTGACAGTCCTTTTTAAGTCCAACCTCCTACTCATATGCACCAATACTCCTGATATAAGGGAAGCCACCTTGTGTACTTGCTCTCTTTATAAACACACACACACATGCACACACACTCTCTCTATATATAAACACACACACATATACACTCTAGGTTAGTCATCTTCCAGGTGAATACCATGAGTTGACATTTGTTAATGTCACACAGAACAGAATTATCTCCCAAACCAGCCCCATTCAACTTCTTGACCCTAAAACTCATGAGCTAAAGTAAAATGGTTAACTGCTTCAGCCACTCTTTGCATGTACTTTGTTAAATAGCAATAGATTAGTGAATTGTCTATTGTATTTGCCATCCTCTCTCTACCTTCCTCTTCACTTGCTCTCAAAATGGAATCAATATGAACAGTTTTTAATGATGCACAGAGCACTTCACATGGAGCTGGAAATTCATCTTACATACTTGGCTGCATTTTAGGTCAAGTACTGTTCAGTAAATATTCACAGAATTGTGTCTGACAGGTAATATTTCATAATGGTTCTTCATTCTCATGCTGGTGGCTTGTGCTGCTGAATTATTACAAATGAATTAGGATTTGAGAAGAATGTTGAAATGTGGAATTATACACTGCCCATTATGATTAGTATAATTAAATGTAGAATTAAATCAAGGAAGTATGCATAGGTTGACATGCAATATTTTGAGATATGATTAAGTCAAAATAAATTATTCTATATTAAAACCTCTCAAGTTGTATTAATGTAATATGCAATGCATTTTAATAATATATTGCATATTTCCAATAGTGCGATAATGCATATTATCTAAAACAGAAAATG
>NW_004567107.1:46378518-46441136 GCF_000260355.1 Condylura cristata
GCATCTCTGGCCTGTACCCCAGTTCTGTATGAATAAATAAATAAATCTTTAAAAAAAATTGATAATCCATGATTACAGATAAAATAACATCTAATTTTAAATTAAAATTATCATCTGCTAAAGCATCAAAATTACATGTTAATTTGAGCAATACTTTTAAGTAACAAAAAGTATACAAATGTGTATTATTTTCAATGCTTTTAAAATATATGTTATATAGTATTGTAAAGGCAATAAAATACTTATATATAATACAGGCTCTGTAAAATATATCATAAAAACTATGGCACTAGCTAGTATTGATTTAATTTATATATAATTAAAATAAAATGAAATTAATATTGGCAATCCATCCATTCTGAGGTCTTTTAATTTTCCTGACATCTAACAGTCATTTATATGTCTGAACTAGGGGGTTCCATCTAACCTTCCAGCACTGGAATCTTAAAGATCAAACACATGGGAAAAAGTCTCATCTCTACTGTTCAACATGTATATAATAGAAATCATTATGTCATAGACAAAGCATAATCCATTTTATTTTTAATCAATTTCTTATAGAAGGTAATATAGCAGAAATAGTTGAAGTTGCTTGTTTTGAAAGAAAATGGTATTTGAAGTACAATATAACTGTCCATTTCTAAATTATGTTGATAATACTCACTGGAATAATACTGTTGTTATTTTTTACATTATCTAGCATGCCATATGAAAAATAACTCAGCTACACATTTTTAATCACCCAAGGGATGAGATTTTCATATGTGGATTATAAAAAATAGCCTCTTCATATATTAAAATATTTTTCCTAAAATATGCTACATACTTAAAGTTTTTTTTTAAAGATTTATTTATTTATTCATATAGAACTGGGGTACAGGCCAGAGATGCAGAGGGTGAAAGGATTCACCAGAGATACAGTGGGGTGCAGAACAGGCAGATCAATGAAGTGCACTGCTGAGGGGAGCAGTGGGCAGGTGAGGAGAGGTCTGCCTCACCATGTGGTCACCTCCGGGGCAGGTGGGAATCGAACTCATGCGGAAGTGGCTTAAGCTTCTTGGTGCAGTGCTTTAACCCACTGCTCCACCAGGGAGGGCCATACTTAAAAGTTTTTTACAAGCACTTTACAAAAGATAGTTTTGACAATAATGTCAGCAGAACCACTGCTCTATTGGACTGTATTTTATTTAAAAAGAACTACTGAAATGTAGTTATTTGTCTACACAATCAAGCGCTCCACATTGTAATTTCTTATGTGTGCTACATTCTCTGTCACATGACAGTTTTTACTTTTGAAGGACACATGCTACCTTAAGAATTCTACTGCTCACCCTCTGATAAACCCCCTGATTTTTACTACATCGTTTATTTATATATATTATACAGCATTGTTCATTTTACAGTATTTGCTTTTTCTCGGGTGTAGTCCTCACAGAATTAGCACCACTAGCTCACCAGTGCGCCATCACCATAGTTCCTTCACGCTCTTTTCTCCCTATTTTGAACCTTCCTTCCCCCAACCTATAGACTGTCTGATTCATAACTGACTGTTCTTGTTTCATTTTGTTTTTTATTGTCCTTATTTTCCCCTAATACCTAATTTGGTTTCCCTATATTCCTCCTATAAGTGAAAGCTGTATGGAAGTTCCTCAGACTACTAAAAATGGAGTTACCAAGTTACTGAGCAATTCCATTACTAGGGATATACCCAAAAGATGCATGGCTGGGTCAGGAAAATGTGGTACATGTACATGCAATGGAGTATTATTCAGCAATCAAAAAGATAAAGTATTGTCATCTGGAATAACATGAATAAAGCTAGAAGTGATTATGCTCAGTGAAATACTATGCCACATTTAATAAGTAAAATGGTGAAAAATCAAATGACCAGCTATACAAAAATTTGTTCAAGATTAAGAGTGGAAAGACTCAATGACATGCAACATGGTTTATTTGTAAAAAAGCATCAATAGTAGAAAGGATTATAGTGTACATTTTGCTATTATTTTAGCCATGTTAATTATTAATTATGTTTATGATAGTAAAAATGGCATAAGGGAATTTTGTAAAAAAGAGATATTCAGTTACGGAACCATCTTGGATTAATTGTAAGAAATATGTCACTGATACATTCAGGTATATATCAAGTCTTTCTCTCTACCTGGAACTTCTCTTTTTTCTTCTACTTTTGCTGATAGAGCTCATCCAAGGTGGAAGGGAAGGAAGAAGCTATCACATGTCATATAACCACTTATTGATTAAAATTTAGCTAAAAATTTGGTGGAAACTACAATAATATCTGACTGCAAAAATCTAATTCAGGATGCCATTGAATAAGATGTCTATTTAGTAGAAACTTCAGATAAATAAAAGTATAACTTTAAAAAATTTTGGCTTTATTAGATATTTTGTTCCATTTGCCAGTCCCCTAACTTTTATGGCACTCTCTTGGGTTGCTTTATACAGCATCAATTATTATATCATCAGCTTTCTTGAGGAGAATAATTATAACTTTTCACATCTGTAGCCTTTCACATCTGTAGAATGAATGTCAAGAGTTTAAGAACTTATAAAAATATTTCCTTTCCTGAACAAATCGACATGTAAGATGTGAGGCAAAAAATGTGTGATGTTTAAAAAGGTTCTAATATCAAGACAAGTATAAAAATGCTCAGAAGAATATTTAATTACGAAAGCTTAGTAGTACCTTACAACTTATTTATTCCTGCTATTACTTTATATGTGTAAGTTTATTTTATACTTTGAAACATTCTCCTTCATTATATATAAAATGTCATCAAAATTTATATAATTGAGGGTACTTTATAAAACGTTATCAACCACATAAGTTTCTAAAATTTTCTCAATAATTCCTATCTTACATTTGCAATGGAAGCTATTATATATCAACCTTTTTGTGGTGGGACAGACATTCATCTAAACTTAATTCACAAAGAAACTGACATTCAGGCAGCAAACTATAGAACTGCACACACACACATGTGTGTGCAAGGGATATATATGCATACATATGTAGATATATGTGTGCATACATACATATATGTACATAAGTACATATATATACATATAACTGAAAATTACTATAAAACAAAAAATGTATAATAAGTTGTTTTGATTTATGGTATTCATTTCCATATAATGTAAGTGTACCATTTGAATATAAACTACAAAATATTGAATCAGCTTTATGTAGTGACAGAAAAGATCATTTCTGGTCACCAGAAGGCAATGTTTGAACACACTTTCAAGAGTCCAAAAGGAAAGTACTGTTTGTTTGTATCATTGTTGTGCCCTAATTAGCAACAGTCATTTAATCCTAATTTATAGGTTTAAAGACATTATTTTCAGGTTGATTCATTCATGTTTAGGTACACATGTGTATTCCTTCTCTGTAGCCTTGACTACTTAATTCAATTAATAGAATAGTAACTTGCTGCATTTTGTATGGATTTATGTAAATATTGGAGAAACTGTCTCCTCATCTAGAGACACTATAGTTAAGTACAAATCAACTCTTGGATCACATCCAACAAGCATAAGTTCCTTTCAAGTAGATTTCATTATCTCTCATGTAAAATAATTTAGAATAGTTCTCTAAAGTGACTAGCATGAATTCTTTTACTAAGTAGAAAATACATCAAAGTGAGATGAATTGATCTGTATTACACACGTACTTTGCTGTTTAGCACTTTTACTTGAGTACTTATAGTTTAATGTGTTATCTGGTGTTTATTACAAGATTTACAAAGTAGATAGGATGGTTAATTGCTGCATATAGTTCCTTATGAAAACTAAAGTGGAAATAAGGCAAAATATTTTTGCTTATTTATATAGTTCATCATGAGAAGAAAGAAGATAAGAGCCAAGAACTTAAACATTTAAATCTTTAACTCTCACCCACCAAGAGGAAATTATAGTAGGGAGAGTGATTAAGAAACTCACTAAAGATATAGATCTAAAATAGTGTAATTCAATTCTTGATAGACAGAAACTCATTCCAAGTTCTTGATTCCTGATTATGAAAATGGAAGTCACAAGAGTTTAAAAGACTGTTTGTTTAAGTCAGATCACTGTGACTTTAGTCAAAGTTTTTTATAGTCAGTTATGATAAGATTGCTTTGTATTATTTTGTTTTGATTGCCTATTAATTTAAGACTTATTAGAGAACTGAAAGTTTTATTTACCAAAAGGAAATAAAAATTAAATTCTTTTTGAAATCACTCTAAAGACTTTGTTTATCTAAGAACATCCAGAATATTGTTTATTAAAGTTATTATGGGTTTGTACCAACCAAGATAATAGTTGCTATGTATTTATCAATAATGCAAGCATTTGGTTCTATCTACTTTTTTTTTTTAAAGATTTATTTATTTGTTCATACAGAACTGGAGTACAGGCCAGAGGTGCAGGGGCAGTGAGAGGATTCACCAGAGACAGAGTGGGGAGCAGA
Organism: Condylura cristata; assembly: GCF_000260355.1. Classification (NCBI taxonomy): domain Eukaryota; kingdom Metazoa; phylum Chordata; class Mammalia; order Eulipotyphla; family Talpidae; genus Condylura; species Condylura cristata. The sequence continues at coordinate 46,382,990 of NW_004567107.1, forward strand.
ACAGGCAGACTGAAGAAGTACACTGCTAAGGGGAGCAGCGGGCAGGTCAGGAGAGGTCTGCCGCGCCATGTGGGTCACCTCTGGGCCGGTTGGGGATCAAACTCATGCACAAGTGGCTTTAACTTTTTAGTATTGTGCTTTAACCCGTTGCGCCACCAGGGAGGGCCCGGTTCTATCTACTTTTAACATTCAGTGGCTAAATTTGTCTATCTCAACAACAAAAAGGTAAAAAAGGCAAATCATAACTTAGGTTATTATTAGATATTAGGAATTGCTTTGCAGAGATGGAGCATAATAGACTTTACTGTATTCCAGTGGTTCTCCGCAAAGGAAAGTTTAAGCATCCATGTGGCAATGGGAATATCTAGAGACACTTGTGATAGCAGGAACTGGTTGGATGTTACTGCATATAACATGTAGACACTCGGGGTGACGTTTACCACCCTACATCATGTCAAACACCTTAGAGTGTGGAGGTTGAGTAATCTACTGAATCTGATCTACTTAAACATCTCTCTATTGAGAATTGCAAGGGAGATAGGTTTACATAGACAAAATAATTAAACATTCTGTTTCAAAGGCATGGCATGATTCCTAAGCTAAACAGATATAGCCAACCATATTAAGACTGCTCATTGGGAAAATAAACAGTAACAGCCCCCTTGGCACAAATAAAGTCACTGGCATGCATATGCACACAATATTTTTCTTTAAGATTTGATCTAGCATTAGTGTTCTGAAACCTTGTACCAGTTTAGCAGAAAACAAAATTCATACAAGCTTTTTCAGTGTTTTTCACCTTCAGAAGTTAATTTTGAACACTATAGTATCTGAAACTGAATATGAAATACAAAAAATAAACCATTAAATATTTTCTTCCTTATCATTTCCTTTATTAATTATCATAAAAACAGTAGTTATTTGGACTGGAAAAGAAAATGATAACATTACCAATTTCTAAAAATACAGTAATGACCAAACCCAAATAAAATTCAGATTTTCTCCCCTATTGCTTGAGCCCAGGGATACATGCATGACAAGAAGACACATTTGAGATATGGATATAAACTTTGATTGTAAGTTAATAAAAAAAGTTTTATTTTACTTTAGTTCAGTTCATTAATATTTTAATTTGCATACTGCCAAAAACATGACGCTCTCTTTCAGTCAAAAACAAATTAAACCTGCAGGGAAGGAGAAATAATACCCCATGATAAAATATTCTCCCTCAACTTGTCAAGAAAGGCATTCAAAATTACTGGGAGGTTTGACAGCAACTCTCTTCCAGATACCACCCCTCTTCTGCAATCCATTGCCAATTTTGACATGCATGTTCCTCCCAACATTACACAAAATCTTTAAATTTACCCTGTTGGTTCCAAAATAACACAAAATTTTTGCCCCATCTGAACATCTGAAACCCAGTAACTTACCAGGAGGACCTAAATATTGAATTAAAATGCCTATTAACTGGCCTAACTTTAAAATAACTGACAAAAAATAGTTTAATAAAATATTCTTTTAACTTTTTAAAATTATTTGTTTTCAGTTTAAAGCCTAGATGGGTGAGAAATACACAAATCAGTCATTTGCTAAATTGTCCACTAAGCATGTCCAATTTGGCTTGTTTAAGTCTGAGAAAAACAATCTTAATATTCAGCTATACAGGGAGCTCCTAGATAGCCAAGGGTTTAAGTCTCAACCCTATCACCTCTATAACCTGTGTTAGATCCCCAGCCAGGGAGCTAACAGACTTCTCCTATCTCACCGCCCCCCACTCCTCCCACTTCACTCTACAGTGTATTTCAGTAGATTCACCTGTTCTGCTACCCACTCGGTCTCTGGTCTACACCGTAGTTGTCCTACTAAATAGAGAATAATTTTAAAATGTCAGATATACAAACTTTTGAAGCCATATGAACTCTTATATAAAATAGCAATAACTGGCCAAGATTAATATATTTGGTAAATGACCCTGTGACCAATGTCTACATTTGTTATTTTCAAAATTAAATACTTATGGATTATTTCTGCCAGATAATTTAGGCATGAAGTACTTATTACTATTTTTATCTAAGTACAACATTAAAAAAATTGTTTTTACATGTTGTTGAAATAAGAGGAATCAAAGACCAAGGAAGTATAGAGTGGGGAAAGTGAATCATAGTTCTTAGGTAGGGATGCAATTAGATGTACTCAAAATGTCACTGATCTTGGCCTTTTCTGGTGGCACAACAGGTTGAAGTGCAGCCCTGCACAGACAGCATCAGCTACTTCAGCATGAGTTTGATCCCAAGCCAGTGTATCCTCACACTGCCCCTGGACCTCTGACCTGTACCCCAGTTCTGTATGCATAAATAAGAAAATATAATTGTTGTTTGATATTTTCTAGGCCTTGTGACACAAATTATGAAATGCAAGAAGAAATGGGAACCCTGTTGCTGTCTGATAGCACTTAAGAGTGATTGTGTTGTGGGACACATTTCAACCAGACAAAAGAGGCCTAATAACCACATAATACCAGATGCAAGAAACAATTTATGCTGTTCAAACCATAAATTAATGGTAAGTCAAGCCCAATAAATATTTACTACTGACATTTTAAAAAGATACTCATTTATGCATAAAATAACTGGAGTACAGGCTAGAGGTTGGGGGGAGAAGGGGAGGGATTCACCATAGACTGAATGAGGGGGAAAAAAAAAGATGGATTGACTGAAATACACTGCTGAGGGGAGCAGCAGGTGAGAGAGGAGAAGTCTGAAGTACCAAGTGGGTCACTTCCTTGGATGGGGATCAAACTGGCTGCAGTAGCTGCAAAGAACTTCATAGAGCTGAGACTCAACCCTGTGTGCCACCAGGGAGAACCCTACTACTGACATTTTAAATCCTTATAGAAGAGCCAAAATTGAGCTGGCCCATGAAGTGATGGTGACTCACTTTAGAAAAAGAAATGGGGAGCTTTATAAACACCCTATTCGTGGAGAGTTGATATATAATCTATTTTCTGCATTCCACATGGTCTACAGAAATTCTACATGGCTAAAACACTTCATAAAATAAGGTGGGATTTGGGCCCTCCCTGGTGGTGCAACAGGTTAGGACACAGCACTGCAAGCCAGCTGCAGCCACTTCAGCACAAGTTCGAAACAGCCCCAGAGGTGATAAACATGGCATGGCAGACCTCTCCTGTCTCACCCGCTGCTCCTCTCAGCAGTGTACTTGGTTGATCTGCCTGTTCTGCCCCCCACTCTGTCTGGCAAAGTCTCTCACCACCCCTGCACCTCTGGTTTGTACCCCAGTTCTGTATGAATAAAAAAAAAACTTAAAAAATAAAATATAAGGGGGAATTTCAATACTCTCTGCTTTGGAAGTTTGTTTTAGGCCCATACATATACTAAGTCAGGGATGTTGAGTGCTGTAGATTTAAGGATTCACCCTTGGGTAGAAAGTGGAAGAGGAGAAGTCGCACCCAGCAGAGTCAGTGACTGTATAAAAGGCCCTGAGCATCTCACCATTCAATTCAATTTTCACTGCAGTGACAGTGGGAGACATGAGAACAGAACACTGGTAGACCAACCTTCAAAGAGTTGTTGGCAGATGCAATGAAATGACTGTTACATGTTGCTTCATATTTCAGAATCTGAAGTTTTGATGAATTTTCATAGCCTTGCTCACTAATCATGATTTTGTTTCCAAAATTGCCCCTTCAGTTGAAGTGTTGCAATGCTCTCAAAAGAATTTCTAGGAAGAAGCATCTGCCACAATCTCCTACATCTAGCTACGGCAAAGTGAACTTTTGTTTGTCTGAGATGTACAGTTGAATTAAAAGTATCTTGTGCCCCTACAGACATATCACATAAATGGTTAAACATATCTTTTAAAACAGGTCGTCTATTTGAACAATTTTTACTATGTATTAGCATATGGAAATTTTGAACAGTTTTGCTTGCTGGAGTTTCCTATGTCTAAAGCTAAAATGAAGTTGCCTTTTTTACTCCTATTCATTTAAATGCTACCCTTAACACTTTATTTTGTCTCTTAACTATTTTTTCATTTTAAGATCACTCTTAAGAGGATTGATGTTTTCATAGCAATAGGAGAAACTGCAAAGCTCAATCTACATATCCCTAAATACCAAAGCAAAATGAAACTGAAAGTTGTAAGGATTGACTTGAATTCTGTCATAGCCTTACAATTCTGTGCAAATATAAGACATTTTAAGAACAACTTCCATCAGCATGAATCATTTTGGCAGATAAATATAAAAAATGGGAATTATGACAGATTGAATACCACTTCATTAGTTTAAATCTGTGAGTAAAATAGCAGTTGCTCAGTAATGGAAATGAGACTACTAGCTACTAGCTACTTCTTTGCCAAATAATAATGATAATAGTAATAATAATAATAATAATAATTCTATATTTGGCATGTTTTAAGGTAAAAAATAATCAAAGAAAAAAATTTCTGAACTCAGATAATCTAAGAAAATATAGTGAGTTAGCACAGTAACTTGAAATGAGAAAGTCTTTTCTACATATGATGAAAACGAGAAATCATGAAAAGGAAACAGTAAATTAAGCAATGTAAAGAAATTACCAAGGTGGGCTGGGAACAATATGAGGAGGGGCCCAATGATATACAATAAAGGGGTCAGAGTGCTTTGGGGTGGGTGGGATGCACTGAAGCACATTTGAGGATGTGTGAACCTATTCCTCTGAATACTATGCAGTGATGTCAATCAATGTTGTCACAATAAATTAACTAAAATATCAGGGGCAAAATATATATCATCAACCCAGAAGTCTCTGTTTTGTTTTTTTTTTTAATATATTGAAGCTACCAGAGTTTGTATAACTCAATATTTAGTTCAATAAATTTCCAACTTTTGTAAGGAATATGAATATGAAATTCATACACATTATACCTTTCAAAATCCAAACTTAACACTTCTGCTGTTTTTTTTTCTTTTTCCCCTGGGGGGTGGGGGAATCAACTTTGAGAGTTAAATTCTGATGCAAAATCATGTTCATGAAAATATTGTTAATAGTTACAGCAAAGTTAATAATTGCAAAATTTAGAAATACACCATGAGAGATTACTATTGTTTCTGAGTGCTTTGTATGGTAGTATGGATACCACTCAGTGAAAGTGATACTTGAAAAATCTGACATAAAAAATGAGCAGAGCCGGGCCCTCCCTGGTGGCGCAGCGGGTTAAAAGCACAGCACTGAGAATCTAAACCCACTTCCGCATGAGTTCGATTCCCGCCTGCCCTGGAGGAGATCCACATGGCGTGGCAGACCTCTCCTGACCCGCCCGCTGCTCCCCTCAGCAGTGTACTTCCTCGATCTGTCTGTTCTGCTCCCCACTCTGTCTCTGGTGAATCCTCTCACCCTCCGCATCTCTGGCCTATACCCCAGTTCTGTATAAATAAATAAATAAATCTTTAAAAAAAAAAAAAATGAGCAGAGCCAATATAGCTATGGGAAATCTTAAGGGGAGGGAAAAACAAGACCTTAGGGTAAAAGCTTCAAGCAACAATGTGACTGGCCAGTATGATGGGTTTCACCTAAAGAACAGATACACAATATATGTTAATTTCTTTCCTAACACCACATATGAAAATGGTGAAGTAGAAAGGGCTAGCAGGGAGCAGGAATACTAAGGAAAGTATTTACTATGTTGTGATTTATACTGCTAGCTTGTGAATACAATTGTTAAGATATTTTAATTATTTTTTTAATCAGTTCTAAAGGAAGAAAAACATACTGGGGTTGCTAATTCACTTTCTAGAACACTTAGCTACAGGTCAATTAAAAAGAAACTGTACCTTCATTTACTCAGCATCCTCACATAAGTATTTATGTGACTTCAGACAAATTATGTCACTGACTTTAGCTTCTTTATAGGCAAAATGGAGGGTTTTTTTTTTTTTAATTGCATTCAGCCACTGTTGCACTGCTGCTTATGGTCTGTTTCCCCTAATTTGAGGGCATTCTGAAAGAAGAATTTCAATTCTAAATCCTCAGAGTTTGACAATGGTTGACACATATTTAATGCTCTGTAAATGTTTGCTGAATTGACTTATCTTGATTCACTGACTTCTAAGGCTTTGCAACAATGACATATTAGTGATGGTTTTATCATTCCATAATATTAATAAGAAAATGCCATTTTGATGCCTTAGTTGGAACTATGAAGTAAAATGAGAAAAAAATTCTTTATCAAGATGTAATGGACAGTTCAAGTTCATTTCTAGAAACAAAGGGTAAATACCTATTTTAGATATAACTAAAAAAATAGACTCCTCATGATTAAATTCATCTTTAAAATTAATATAAATACATGTCCTTGACATGTAGCTGGAAAAAAGAATTTATCATGCAATTAAGAGAAAGTACTTTTATAACAATTAGAAATTATATATTTTTAAAATCTCATTCTAAATAGATTGTAAGGTAAGAACAGAAAAGCTGGACACAATTATTAATTGTAATTTTTATAAAATTTTTAATTCTATGAAAATGAAATTTTTTATAATCAAGCAAATGCTAATAAATTTTTTAATGAGGTAATCTTTCAAAGTAATAGCGTTCAGAGCTCACTAAATTGTTTGTTACTTCTGTGGCCATTTCAATCAGTACCTAACAAATTCAGGATGGTATGCAATAGAAATTAAAGGAATGACTTAAAACAAAGGTGTCATCTGATCCTGATCCCAGAGGAAGTTTTACTGAGGATCTGAACAGAGTTACTCACCCCTAGACCTGAAAACCTCTGACATTTTAGGATTGATGTAAAGAACAGCCTGTTTTCTATGTAAAAGTTAGAAGCAATTAATCCTAGTTGATAAACTCTTCCTTTTGGAATATGAGATACTCCTCAAAGAAAATGAAAACATATGAACTATTTGATGCTTCTGCTTGTAATACTCTCAAATATTCTAGGCTTGAAAAACAAAACAAAACAAAACAAAAAACTGGCAAGAATTCCTAACTTCTCATTAAATAGGCTTTAACAAATACTTACCTCACCTTAATTGAGCATTGGTGTTAAGCTATTGTCAGTTAAAAGAAATGTTGTCTTTTCTATTATCAAGAATGGGGAAGGTAGTATATACTTTACAAACAAACAAACAAAAATGCTTCTTTTGTCTGGCAAAGATAGATATAATTAAATGTTTAAGTTATTCACTGACATTCCTTAAAGAAAGTACAAACAACAAACCAAAGTGGTTGAAATAACTTCAGTGAACCTATCTGTTAAGAAGAATCATTACTTCAAAATACCACTTAAAGCAAAATTTGATCATATCTGTAATCATTGGAAGTTGTATCATGCTAAGTCTTTCCAAACTGGAGATAATGTTTCAGGGAAGCAGATGACTTGAGAAGAATCATTTAGCTCAGCACATAGAACCTAACCAACCCAGTGTAATGATTGAAATCACAGCTACCTAACTACCAAAGTATATAATATCAAATTAATAATTCTTAACTGTTAAGTAATTCCTATGTTCTCTTTTGTGGCCAAATGGCACATCTATTTAACAGATCATAAACATACAAGAAAATATTATCCCAGAGTTAACCTGTAATTATCTCTCTTGTAAACCTTCATGATTATCTTCATTCTACAATACATCAACTAAGTCCACACTCTTAGAGGTCCATGTAACACTTTAATTGCCTTGCACATGTGTCAAACATCTTACGTCTTCCATATCAAGGAACTGGTAGATATTTCCAGGACATAAGGGTATCTCAGAAGCAAGGATAGAGGATAAAATAGAACTCTTACAGTGGGTAAGCAAAATCACTCAAATCTGCTCCTAGAACAACCCCCTTCCTTTAACACCTACCAGCATTACCATCACCCAGTAGATTCAGCAAAATGACTTTAAAGCATCATTAAAAAAAAAAAAAGACAAGTTAAGTGTCTATGTGATCTATTTAAAATTTTTCTTCAAAAGAAAACATGCAATGGAAAAATAAAATAAGGAATTTTGGTGATTGTGCAAAACAGTTACAAATATGCATGTCAATATCATAAACACATATGCATGACTTAGTATTAAAATAATGGTTATTATGGGATGTTTATGCATTGTTAATGAAACTATATTATGGTAAAAACATTTTAATGAATAAATTGATTTTAGGACTAATTAGTCAAATTAAAAGTTTGAAGGATAATGTATATTCTATGCCTATCTGAAAGTCTATCCTGAAGGTGAAATTAGGTGAGGGACAACATCTGTTTGTTAATCAAAATGGATGAAGCAATGTAGTGCTTATCTGATTGAATTCATATGTAATGACTAATTGTTCAAAGTTGAATAAACATTATATAGAGAGATGGATTTTAACATCCCACAACTCATTTAGTGATTGGCATGAAATTCGTCATGGGGCATAATTTGCTGTGCCCCCTTCCAAAGCAATGCATTTCTATTTTTTCAGTTCCAGTAATTGTATACAATTATTTTTGATCTCCAGTCCTGTATGTTAAAAGGTTATGTTTAATTAATTAGCTGTTGTAGAAATGATGCTAGTTGGCATGTTGGTGACATTTAAATTAGTACATCTTTTTAAAAAGTAACAACGAGGTGATACAGGGTGAATTCACGCAAGAAGGAAAAGAGAAGAAACCGTGAAAACAGTCAGACATAGGAAAGGATGTTATTTCACATCATTCCAAAAAGCAAAGAAAGGTAAAAATAGATTACTCTGAGTGCCAAATCCCTATAAAATGATCTAATACACAGGGACACTTTTAACTTAGAAAGTAGGTAGTGGTTATGATCTATTCTTTAATCATCACCAAATCTGGTAAAACTAAAGAACTAAAAGTAATATTGTCAGAATGCTGTTCACTGTCAGCCATAAAGTGCAAAATTATAAATTTAGAACTATATCTTGTACTGTAAGGAATTTGTAAATTGAGTAATAACTGATTTTAACTGAATATTTTAGTACAGATTTTCCCTAATCAATAAATGGTGTCCCAGAAACCTGGTAATGGCCAGGACAGATCTCTCTTAAATTTAAAAATGAAATGGCAAATTTTGGCAGACATGGTCCAGATTTCAAAATTACCTAACCCTGAAGTGTTCATTTCCACAAGAATAGTTTGGGCAGACTTTATATTACTTTATCAATACTATAACTAAACAACTCAGAAAATAATTCAGTTGACTGAAACAAAAGAATTTGTTTCTTGGTTTTATAAGTTGATTGTGGAACTGGGGAACTTGCCATAGCAACTGTCTATCATCATGTGATTATAGATTCAAGAATAATTCAATTTTATGACCATGCTACCTCAAAATAATGCCTCCTCTGTAGAGGCACACAGAGCCCGATGGGGTATACCTCGTACTGATACATTTCACACATCCATTTCCAGGTGGCTAGAAGTGTCTTACACAAAAATCTTTTTTTTTCAAATATATGTCAATAATGTTTTTAGTTGGTTATTTTTGCAAGTGTAATTCAGGCTTATACACTGCTTTGGTTTTTGTCTTTCTTGTTCTGTTTAACCTAGAAAAGCCCCATACTAACTGCACATGTCTTTGCATGGCATGTTTTTATTATTATTATTATTAAGATTTATTTACTTGTGCATACAAAACTGGGGTACAGGCCAGAGGTGCAGGTGCTGTGAGAGGATTCACCAGACACAGAGTGGGGAGCAGAACAGGCAGATAATCGAAGTATACTGCTGAGGGATGCAGAGGGCGAGTCAGGAGAGGTCTCCTGAGCCACGTGGATCACCTTGGGGCAGGCGGGGTGGAGCTCATGGTGAAGTGGCTTTAGCTTCTTAGTGCTGTGCTTTAACCCTCTGTGCCACCAGGGAGGGAGGGCCTGTATGTTTTTTTTTTTTTAATTGATAAACCATAAATTTTTAATGTGGGTAAGAGACTTAAAGGTACAGAATTTCTCTCTCAGGTGTTGTTACCATGCAAACCTACCATCAAAATACCCTAGTCCTCCTCCATAGCCCATGTGCTTTCTCCCACTTTATTCCCCTCTCCTTCCACTTTCTCACTAGTAGCCTCAGTTCTACAGTCAATTTTCTAGGGGCTGTTCTTGTTTTGGCTTTTTCAGATGCATTATTTCTTTATATTCCACAAGATACCACTTCAAACCTGTGAGAAGGGCCCATATTAAAAAGACTAAAAACTACAAGTATTGGCAAAGATGCGGAAAGAAAAGAACACTCAAGGTCTCTTGTGAAAATGTACATTTATACCTCCTATTGGAAAACATATAGATGCTTAAGAAAATATTAAAAACAGATCTACCACATGGCCCAGCAATGCCACTACCAAGTGTTTACCCAAAAAATGTAAAATAAGACTAATTCAAAGGATGCAGCTATGTTCACTGCAGCACTATTCACCCTAAACAAGCTATGGAAACCACCTAAATGACCCAAAAGAGATGTATATATTAGGAAGATGCAAATACACAGAGATACTACTCATCTCTAAAATAAAGTATAACTTCCATATGCTTAAGAATAAAAAATAAACCATATGTTTTCACTAACAATGTCTCACACTATTTTGATAATTTCTAGTAAACTTATCCCAAAAAGGAAAAGGGAAAGAATCAAGACTCTTAAATAAATGTTCAGAATTTAGTCAATGACAATTTTCAAGGAACTAAACATGCTACAATTAAACAGAACATAGAAAATGATGTTTTTTTTTTTTAAGATTTATTTATTTACACATACAGAGCTGGGGTACAGAGCAGAGGTGCAGGAGCGGTAATAGTATTCACCAGAGACAGAGTGGGGAGCAGAACAGGCAGATCAATGAAATGCACTGCTGAGGGGAGCAGTGAGCGTGTCAGGAGAGGTCTGCCACGCCATGTGGATCACCTCCAGGGTAGGCGGGATAGAACTCATGCTGAAGTGACTTTAGCTTCTTAGTACTGTGCTTTAACCCGCTGCGCCACCAAGGAGGGCCCGAAAATGATGGTTCTTAAAGAGTTACCTTATGCCACTTTTATATTACATGAGCGATAACAGACTAAATACTTATTCAAGTTAGTTACTCAATGGTTACTCAACATTGTGAATAAATAAGTTTATGAGAGTGTACTCCTTCTTATAGCCTCTATCATGTTGAATTATGTTTATACTTTTATAATTTATATTAGCATGACATATTTACAGAAAAAACATTCAGTAATATATGCTACTTAGAATTACAAAGCATCTTCAAATGAATTTTCCAACTTAATACTCAGGTAGGACTATGTGTGATTTAGGCCCTTAAATTTATATATCAAGCATAAGAAACTTAGAAATGATATGCTATTTTAACACCAAACATTTAATATTTGAAAGAAGAGTACCTTATAGATGAGAATATTCGGGCATTTGTCCAATAAAAAACTATATATGGGTATATATAGATATTTAAAAGCCTTCTATATTGGTGTCAGCACACAACTCTTTGAAAATTCAATACTCCATTTGAATAATTTACACTTTAATCAGCCATACCACTATTAATGCTAAGCACATGAATGCATTTTACAGGCTTATAGTAGTACTGTTAGAGAATTCAAAATGTCTAAAATGTGCATTAAAAAAAACATGAATGAGAAAATGAAGTATCCATTAATTATCATTGCTCAAATATAGGATTAGTTGGCCTCTATATATAACTTGATTCATTAATGGCAATTTTATATCTATATCTCTCTGCATCTATATCTTATATCTGTAGACATATGTTGTTATCTCTAGATATGTAGGTATCAAGTTATCTACATAAAGACATCTAGATATAAATGATATAGATATATAGATATAAAATATGTTGCACAATAGATATATTGAGCTACATGTCTGTACATGGTATCAAATACATAGATAGGATATAAAAGTTATTGATTTAGATATATAATATAAGGTTAAACACAACAGGAATTTACGTTGTGATTTTTTTTTCCTCCTTGGATTTAAAGTAAACAGGATTTTCACCTAAAATAACTATGAAAATAAATTTCATTTTAAATTGTGTATCAACTTATTACGGTTATTACTGCAAAATCTATAAAGTTGGTTTTATCAAAATTTGCTGTTTTATTACATTACTGTTATCAAACTAACAAGGAAACCACTGTGTGCTCTTTTCCCATCTGAAGATCCTTTGACCACCATTATCTAGAAAACTTTTCAAAAAAATTCTTACAAGTCTCCAGCCTGGATTTATGTTTTGCTTTTATTTTAAACCCTTTTTGTTTCCACAGAAATACTTCTTATTGCTTGCATACTATAGGATTAACTTTGGGTAAATTTACATGGAACCTCAAGAAACTTGGCAAGACTGTTTCACTGGACTGATCTTTTCCTAGAATTTTGATACTGCTTCTATAAAAAAAATAAAAATTACCACTCTACTTCTAAATGTCAGAACTTCTTGAGAAGCTGCAAAAGTCATACTATAGGAGAACACATGTGCCATTTTTGGCAAAAAAATCTTAATTTCAGAGGACTCATAAGGTTGGGTAGAATTTCATTTGGTGTTTAATATATGAAACTTTCCCTTATAAAGTTCTCTTCAGGGAAGACCTAGTGCTTTTATTTCCTTTTCTAGAATAAAGCAAAATAACTGCTTTCAATAATTGCTCCAACTGAATTGCTCTTTCCCCCCCCCCAAAAAAATATCTTGTCCTATTTAAGCTATTTAAGATTACATTTTAAGCTATGTGGGTGAGTTAGTCAGTCATACAGGGTCTTTTGTATGCATAAAGGGGACACAAGTTATTATCAAATATCTTTCTCTTTCTCTCTTTTATGTGGGCTAAGTATTCTGGGAGAAAGTAACTTAGTGAAGTCTTTGTAGTCCAAAGATTACACAGAAATTTCAGAATCATAATTTATTAACTATATATAATAATTAACTATATCATTTCTCACTTAGATATCATAGAAGAATTAATCAACTTCTGTGAATACTATTTTCTAAAATTGTAACGAAATTATATTCTTTCAGGTGTGACTGTAAGTTTGAAATGAGATAGGAAAAGACTAGCATAGTACCTAGAGGTAATGCTTCAGAAGTATTAATTCCCTTCAACTGTACATCACTATATACAAGCCATTACTTTGGGTTTTTAAAAGGTTACATTCCAGAGGACAGGAGAAATAGGAAGGAGCAAACTGAGATAGTGAATGGCATCCTGAATGAACCTAGCCCATGACATCTTTATGAATTCTATACCCATCTCATTTCCAATCTGAAGAGATCAGGCACCAAACAATACAAAACCCAGCATGCCGTGAACTTGACTTCCTGAATGGGAACTCCTGAGCTAGGGATATTGTTATGAAAGTATGCTTAGCTCAAAGCCCAACATGTGTATTCATGTATCTGTGCTTTTCATAACACTGGGCTTTTTGTCTCAGCTCATTGTTGCTGACCAATACATCTTTCTCTCCCTTTGCTCGTATTCCTTTTTTGCTTGTAAATAAGCTTTTCGTTTTATTTTTCTCTGTGTGGCTTTCATGGTCTTATCCCCATCTATTAAGTGAAGGTAGTTAAGAGAAGCATGTCCAAATGATCCCTTTTTCCCTGGGGTTGACCTGTCTCAGGTGCGGGGAAAAAAAAAAAGAAAAAAAACGCCAAAAGTACACACAGACACAAAATTCAGTGAATCATAAGAATTAAACACATCATCTTATGTAAGTAGAAATATGCCTCAGTAAGATTCTCTGCAAATATTTCCAGCTTCAATGTGGGCAATGTTAGCTCTTCATACTTAAGTGAATTTTTATTGCTGGCATTCAGCTCAAGAATAAATATCACATTTTTAGCTTGAGAGTTATATAATTGAACAGAGAACATTTTAATGTACTTACTTTGTAATAGTCTGCATGTTATTATTTATATTTTAATACAGTTGTGATTCAAACCTTACATTTATTTTCCCAAATTCTATTTTAAAAAATACACTTTTCAGAGTCTGTCATACAATTCAGAATTTGCCTACAGTAATACTATTAATTGTCCTCTATGCCATTGTTTCCTTTGAAAATCACTGGGTACAGTGAACGGAACTCAATTAACTTGCAAAATTTGTTAGAAGAAAGTAAGGACACTGAACTTAGAACATGTAACATTATAAGATAAAGTGATAAATTGTGTGATCCTGAAGATAAAGATTTCATGAAGAAGGGGAAGCAAACTACAATAATTGAAATAATGAAGACTTCCAGGAGAAAGATGAATGTTGAACTTGGCTTTGAAGAATGGACAGAAATTGTGTTTGAGCACGTAGAGAAAATCTAATTATTCACAAAGCAAAAAAAAAAAAAAAAAAAAAAAAAAAAAAAGAAGGAAAAAAATTGATAATGGGTTCTGTGAGAGGGAGGAAAAGAGCAATCTGATCAGGTTATAGTCTCCTGGTATGTATGGAAGGAAGACTGTTCTTGACTAGGTATTGTACTAATTGTAAATTATATATTAGATTGGAAAACAAATTTACAGAAAACATGTTAGGATATATAAGAAGGTTTTCTTTGCAAATTACTGATGTATCCATTTTATAAAATATGGATTAGAAATGAAATAGAGAGATGGCTCAGAAGAAATGATGGTCAGAATTAGAACAACACACTGAAAATTAAGTGAAGAAGGAAGTGGAATTCAAAGAAAAGGAATAATTATAGGAGAAACTTCCAATCCTACTAACACAATTAATAAAGGTTTTGGGTAGAAAAAAATCCAAAAATTTGTTATGATGTAAAAGTGAGATAAAATAGCATTATCAGATTCCAAAAAGTCAGTCTTCCCTCCCAATGGATACTTAAAGCATTCTTTTTTTTTTTCACATTAATATTTTATTTAACTCAATGCATTCAACATGTTACCTTTTCTAAAACTGATCAACAAAGTATTACTGAAAAGTTCATTCTTTTATATGCATTTCTCAAATGACAGAATCATTTCTCTATTTTCTATTAAGAACTCTTGGTCAAGGGCCTCCCCAATCGGTGGCACAAGGTGAAGTCTCAGCACTATCATTGAGACAGACTGAGTTCGATTCCTGAGCAGGAGCTAACTCACATACAGCACAGCAGACCTCTTCTGACTCTCCCAACTTTGTTCCCCTCAGTAGTGAATTTCAGTAGGGTTACCTGTTCTGCTCTGCACTGTGTCTCTGGTGAATCCTCTCACCCCCTGAACTTCTGGCCTACAGCCCAGCTTTTCTACACAAAAATAAAATGTTTTATTTTTAAAAGATCACTTAGCCAAATTAAGTTAACTTATACCAATTTTCCAATCAGTACCAAGTGCCAAGTAACTTAAAATAAGGCAAACATTTCTTTGAAATAAGATGTTCCTTTTACACCCTTATACTGACACATACTCATAGATATTTTTTGTCTTGAAGTATTACTTCATGGTAGTGCCTTTCAAAGAATAAATTTTAAAACCCCTCTTCCTCACAGAACAAGCTAAGGGGGTGGGGCTTAACAACCAATGTCTTCACACACCTGAGCAACAGCTGACAATTTTATTATATATTTTTAAAATTATTTAAAAACAGACAAAATTCAAGTTTGGGTTATTACTATTTATGGCTAAGTATGGACTACTGAATTTTATCACAGTGAGTAAGTGTTTCTTTAGGAGAAGTTTCTATGTACACCTATCTAAAAGGAAAGCAAAATCTTGTGCAATAAAGACAAATAATCTTAATCTTTGATTGGATAAAATGAGACAGACCACTTTGTTAACTTTTTCTTCTTTCACTCACTGGATTCTGAGAAAGAAAATGCGAGCAGGATTCAGCTTGGAGAAAAGAAGACCCCCAACAATACAGTGGTGTGTTGCACTGAGGACAGGGACTGAGAAGACAAACTTGGGAAAGCATAGTCTAAGGACTTGCAAGGGCTGTAAACACTCCGGTTTCCCTTTTTTTTGTGAAGCTATCTGTTAGCTTACTCCAAGTCTTTAATAATATGTGTTACATAGTTCACTGTTACTTTTGCCAGGAGATACAGAATGGGATGGTGTCAACAGCACAGGAAGCCATGGTAAGATGACCAGAAAATTTTAATGGAGAATACCTGAGATGCTTTTGGGAGCAAGAGATAATTCACTGCATCATGGTGCTCCCATTTCAACCCAGCAACCTCCATTATCAGTGAAGACTGGAGGGGAGTGCAATCTATCAGGTTATTCTTGGCTTATTTAAAAATGGGTAATGCTAGAATCTGGAGAAGTCTGGGATTCCCATATTACAGAAGCATAAGAATATAAACTAGTGCATTCAGCAGGAAAATATATAAAATCTGAGACAAAGTAGTTTTTATAATCTTACATAAGTTTAGAATATGGTAAGATCCTGACACACGAATTTGAATGTGACATTAAATAACATTTGGGGAAATAAAAGTACCAAGCAAAAAGAACAATGTAAGAAAATAGATAAAATAATTTAAAAAATAGTCACAGAAACTAAGAAAATTACAAAGCTCTTTGAAAAATCAATTTGATAGAAAAAAGTGACCTCAAGTAGCCATCTTTTTAATTAAACATTATATCTTTCCCCGCCTATAACCTATGTACTAGACAAATACCTAAAATTTTAAGTTTCCTTAAGAAAAATAAAAGTGTCTCCAGTGTGTTTCTACTTTCATACTCTTTAACCTATAATATCAATACAGTAGCAATGGAAACCTTCCCAAATATTCAGTCATCATACTCTGCTCTTCTTTTTTTCTTGCTGTTGCATTTTATCTATTTGAGAAGAAAATGTTTCAAACTGATGCAGTCTGCATCCTATTTACATAATCTTCTTTTCTATTTCATATTCTGTCTGTGGTGACTTATTTACTTATTTATGCATGTTCTTTTAGAAACCTGTCTTTGGACTATTCTCTTGACCCAGTAGAAATATCTGACATCAGATCATCGCACATGGGTTAAGATATCATTGACTTTTTTCTAGCTTTATGAAAATCAACCGCAGGGGATAGAATCAAAGAAGGATTTTTTTAAAACAAAGATTACGTTTGAGATACAAAAATATTCTCTACTGATTTGAGGCAAATGAAATAATAATAATGATAGTAATACAGAAAAATCTTCTTACCAGATTTTTGAAGTCACTGAATGTTCCAGGAGTCCAAGCCTATTAGTAGACAGAAAGGGGTTGGGGAGAGGAGAAAGAGAAAGAACATAATGTTTTAGTTTCAATTTATACATATATATATATATATATATATATATATATATATATATATATATATATATATATATATATATATATATATACATACACACACACAAATATATATATACATATGCTACAATTTTATAATTCCACATTTTTACATTTATGAGTACTGCGGATTTCACAAAATCCTTTCCTTGTAAAAATGTGTGTTTAAGTTCAAGTATTTATTTTATCTCATATTTACCATTAAAATGAATCCTGAATGAATTTACAATTTACAATTGTACTATTTACATTTTAATTTACAATTAAAATGAATACTGAATCTCATATTTACCATTAAAATGAGTCCTAAAAATACATTTCCAGTTGTTCAGATAAGGACAATTTTCTGAATTCACCAAAGGGGGAAAAAAAAGTACTATAATTATTAGGTGTAAGAATTATTACCTGTGTTTAAAAACCTCTAATATTCATTACATAAATTTTCTTATGGGAGTGAGTGATAGATCAAAGATTCATTTAAGGATAGATCAAAGTGATAGATCAAAGATTCATTCATGCCTTTGTCAGTTATCAAACAGCACTTAATTTTGCCTTTGAATCAATTTTTTTTTTTAATAAATTCATGGTAGGGCCCCCCCTGGTGGCAACGGGTTAAAGTGCAGCTGTCTATAGCCACTGCAGCCCAAGTTCCAGCCAGGGAGGTGACCCATATGGTGCAGCAGACCTCTCCTGCTTCACCCACTGCTCCCCTCAGCAGTGTATTTCGGTATATTTGCCTGTTCTGCTTTCTACTCTGTCTCTGGTGGATCCTCTCACCTCCTGTACTTCTTGTCTGTATCCCAGTTCTTGTATGTATAAATAAATAAAAATCCTTAAAAAAAATCCATGGTATTATAATGAAAACAAAGTTTTAATTTTCAAATTATATTAAAATTCGGTCTCTATTTTTTAAAGGTGTTTGAAGATCAAATGAAACACATTATTGAAGCACATAAATCCCCAAGAGAAGACATGCCATGGGATGCAAAGGTTTCACAAATAGTGTCTTGTGTAAAGGCAATGGCAAACATGGTGAGGTCTTCTGTAAATATGCCTGCCTGCCTCTGTGTTTGAGTAGAAATATTGAACTTCTAACCATTATTACTATAAAAAAGGACTTTTTAAAAAACATTTGATAATTGCTGTTTCCTTTTGCGTTGGAAATCAGGTTTGAAATTGCATATTGTACAAGTATTAAAAAACATCTTTCCCTGAAGAAAAATAATAAAACAAGTGAAGAGGAGTTAATACAATGTGTTTGTGAGTCTGTGTAAATATGTGTACGTTTCATTATCAGAATATTTAAATTAGGTTCTCTAGTCAGCATAATCCCATAGTGCTGGACCACTAGTTTGTAAAGTTCCTTATCTAGGTCCTAGAATCATTTGAGGAGATCAGCAGCTTACTAGTAAAGAACAAGAAATATATTCTATTGTTTTATGAGAGAACACTTTGAATTTAACCTGGCTTCAAATGTGTGGAGTGGGTGGTCTGTCCCCAGGGAGTCTCTGTCCCTGGATTTTAGTTCTGATCATGAAATGTGTAAATATCTGGTGTATGGTTTTTATTTTCATATTGTATATTATTTCTTTGCTATGACTTATAAGTCATAAAAGAATCATGGAAAACCACAAGTGAACAGACCTTAAAAGATACGACAAAGTACATACTTGCATAATCACCAGAGATAAAGAACTAGAACATGATTAACATATAGATACACAGAACTCCCTCCCATCAATGTATATAATGGACCGTTGGGAGTTTAGAGGTGCAGAGTCACAAATAAGAGTACAACTTCTGGCTCTCTACGAGGTAACAGTTTTGCAGTTTACTGTAGAGAGGGACTGTTCATGTGGAGGTGATGAGTGTCACATGGCATTTTAAAGAATACTTTCAACACTTAGATTCACCATAACAGCAACAAGAAGTCGAAATACAATTATTACAGTGGTAAAGTGTATACTTCTGTAAATCTTATACAATTATTATTTTTCTCTCATTCAATATGGTATTTTTAAAGTTATATTTTCTATCAATGAATATACATTTTTTAACTTGAAGCAATCCCTATTGTTTATTTTTGTTTCCTTTGCTGTAAGATTCAAGTTGCCTAAAATATCTTTATCATCAGTGTCATAAACCCTAACTCCATTATCATCCATATATTTTACTGTAGTAGGTCTTCTATATAAATCTTTTAACCATTTGCAATTTACTTTTATGTATAGGGTTAGAGATCTTTTGTGCGCAGTTTCCAATTTTCCCAGCACCACTTAGTAAAGAGACTTGTCTTGTACCATTGTATGCTTATACCTTCTTTATCATAGAGTAAATAGTTTCATGTACATGAATTTATTTTCAGGCTTTTGATTGTATTCCACTGAATAATGCATTTATTTTTGTGCCAATGCCATATTATTTTCAATACCATAGTTTTAGTACTAATTTAATCCTGTATATTTACTTTTGTTTGTATTGACAAAGTTACATAACATATGGTCTGCAAGTGTGTGTGTGTACATACATTCTGATAAATTTTAACTTGTTATACCATACTGATATAATTTATGGTAGTAAATGATAAAATATTGTCTGCAAGTATTCTATGTATAAAGGAAATCTGTATTTTTTTATTTTTCTGTACTATGTGGTTTGTGAAATTTTCAAATTACCAGATATCTCAAAATTTTTTCAGATATTTATTTAAAAACATCTGCAAATAACTGAAGCTGGGCCATTCAAACATGTATGATTCAAGGGCCAAATATATAATGTATACACACACAGTTTGAAACTACTGGTTTCTTCTTCCCGGTTACACTAAAGGACAGATAAAAATGAAAAATGTAAAATTACCTGATACAGATGCATATAATGATACAATGCAGATGCATATAATGTTGCATACCATAATATTGTATTGTATATTGACAACATGTTGCCAGAAAAGGACAACTCTTTCAACATGTCATTGAACGTATTGCATTTCATATCAGTAAGCATTTGTCTGTATTTCCAAATTTTTTGCTTATATTTTTTATTGGGTCTCAATTTTGAACATGTATAAATAGGATCATTTTTCAATGTCTAGATTCTTTCATTAATACTATGATTGTAAGAATCACCTTTTTCCTTTAAGCTTTTGGTTGGTAGTTTTCATTATTTAATAGTATTCCACTGGGTGAATAGTCCACAATTTATACATTCAAGTCACTATTGGGAAATGCTTTTATTGTTTTCTATTTTTTGGTTTTTATGGATAATTCAAGTCTGACCTTCCTTTTTTATACATGCACATTTATTTCTGTTAGGAAATTTCAGGAATAAATTTTTAGGTTAGTGAATGTGCTAATAGTCTAACAACTTCTGAAAAATTGCATATGATAGCTGCTGATGATATACAACTTCACCAGAAATTATTTTACTTAATTTTAGTCATCAGTTTATGGTATAGTGGAGTATCACTATTTTTTCAAATTATGTTTCCTCGATTAATTAGTTTTAATGTTTCTTTCAGATAGCAGCCATATATAAATGACTAAGAGTTTTAGAATTTAGACAATTTTTTAGATTTGTACCCATTTTCTGTGGGCAATCTGTCTATTGATTTGTAGAGGTCCTTAGATAACTTAGGTATCAGCATTGTATTGTTTTATACTGTGGGGATATACTTCCAACTCCATAGCTTCCCATCACTTACAAAATGCATTGTTAAACACCCATTCATTCTTATTCTCATCATAGTCAAATTTAATCCATCTCCATTTTTGTTTATTATGTTGTCTTTATCTAATTCTAAAAGCCTCATTATGCCATAGTTTTTTTTTTTTTTACTTATTACATCTAATATAAACAGAACTGTATAATCACTATTTTTCCCCTTGAGTTGAGATAAAATTTCATTATTTTACAAATAGACCCATGATTTATTGAAAATATCATAATTTTCTCACTGCTCTGAAACGAAAGTTTAGTCATAAATTATGTGTCCATAGATGTTTGGCTCAATTTCTAGACTTTGTATGTTCTACTTTATGATTTGCCTCTGTCACAAACATGCTAAAATGTGACTTTGTTATGTACCTTGGTATCAGCTTAAGCCCACATTCCACATATTCTTTAAGTTGTTGACCATTTGAAAAAAAATATATTCACATAACATGAAACACAGTGAGTTAAAGTGCATAGTTGACTTGTAGTACATTCATGATGCAAATATCACCATCATTCCAAACCATTTCCAACACCTCAAATGAAGCCCTAAAAACTAATAGCAGTCAATCCTAAAATTTCCATAACCTTTTCCTTGGCAAGTTTTTATATGTCTCTTTGGATTTGAACCCAATTATATATTTTCAAAATTGAGACAATAAAAATACATGGAAATGCACCAATACTGATGGCAACTGGCTCTGTGCTGCTGGGTTCAAAAATATGCAGGGGAAAGACCGGTTTATATTTGAAGATATAATTTAAGGCCAAATTTTAAACCCTGTTAAGACTTTTAATAATTAGCTTGCAGCCCTCCCTGCTGGTGCAGCGGGTTAAAGCACAGAACTAAAAAGCTAAAGCCACTTCAGCATGACTTCAATCCCCACCCTGGAGGTAATTCACTGGCCTAGCAGATTTCACCCGACCTGCCTGCTGCTTCCCTCAGCAGTGTACTTTGTCAGTCGACCCACTCTCTGATGAATCCTCTCACCACTCATGAACCTTTGGCTTGTACCCCAGTTCTGTATGCATAAATAAATAGACCTTTAAAAAAAATTAGCTTGAAATCTGGAAATAAGTAATCTGAGGAGATGGTAGAGAAATATAACCAAAATTTTTAATTAATTGGGTTTTAAAATGCTATAGCTTTTCTAGATGTAATAAACCATAAATATAGATCTGGTGTCCATAAGAAAATTATAAACTAGCTGTACAGATTTGGGATTTAAAAGTGCTTCAGTGATAAATGAAGCATGGAAGACAAGAACACAAAAGTGGTAACCAATAATAAATATTTACAGGAACACTGACATTTTTGGAAGAGGCAGGGGAAATGTAATAAGCAAAATTTAATGAGAAACTTAAGGAGTATGTGTCATGACAGCCAAAAACAAGGAGTGTCAACAATGCAGAATGTTCTTTGGAGCATTCCAAAATGATGAAAACAGAAAATTAGCCTTCATTGTTGTCTCCAGTAAGAAACATTTGAGCAGCATATTGAGATTAAAATTTTATAAATCTTTAAAAATAAAATAAAATTTTATAATACTTTGAGTGAAAATGGCAACAAAGATAGAGTTAATTGCAGTGTGATTTAAAAAAAAATGATGATGGAAGAATAAGGCAGAAACAAGATTTGAGTGGGGTGATTGAGATAATGAAAGATAACACTTAGGTTATGGCATGCATTGATGACCTAGTGAGATCTCATATCCTTAGCTTTACAAACATGGCAGATATATAAGGGTGCTATACCTGTTTCTCAGTTTCTTCTCATGTAAATATTTAACACAAAGCTTTGCAGTTTACATTTTTGGGTTTTCACTTTCACTGCCTTCTTTTCATTAAGTTATGTAATCAAATAATGTTCACTGGTATCTCTGGAGTTATAGTCAACTGCTTTTGGTAAAATTTTCCAAGTTCCCCTTTTAAGTTATACATACAAATTATATTGGTATACAGAGACCCGAAATATATTCTATAGTTACAGTTTTTTTTATTCTTTTATGATAATTGCTAAGCATAATTGCTATTTCATCTAGGTCATTCCCATTATCCAAATATTGTCAGAATTTTTTTTAACTTTATTTAAATAATTCACCTTTTCCTTTAGTTAATTCCTTTGGGACACTTTGTTTCTATATATCCTGATCAACACATCTCTGTATTGTCATACTCAGAAGACAGGGGATATTCACTATTGAATAGGTATGCCTGACAAAGTGATACTGGTCCAATTCAAAACATTTATTTAAATTAATTCACCTGCTAAATGCATACTTCACAGGGAAGCTGCCATGTACTAAATAAATCTCAGAGCAGTGAGGCCAACAGTTCTACTGCTTTTTACGTTTATTGATATGTGTACTACACTTTACCTATGATAACTTATTTGTATATAAGGATAAAATATACTATTTCTAAGAAGATTCCTAGGACAATGAGGGATCCTTTGAATATAAATGATGATGATATGATATGTTCTTATTAATCTTATTAAAGTTTTCTAAAACAGGGTAGAATAATTGCTGACAAAGTGATATAATTTCCATAGTATTCTTTCAGTTTAAATAATTAAAATCTATTAAACATGTTATATACTTCATGACACAAATCCTTTACTAATTAGCAATTTACCAATGATGTAAATTGTATTTCCTAATTTTGACTTGGAAAAAAATTACGACTTAAACAGATTTTTTTTAGCAATATTTCTGCATCTTTTTCTTAGTAAGCACAATTCTCAATAACAAATGAAGAACTATTAGATGGTTGACAACAGGAGAGATTAAATTTGACTTACAATGTTTCAAACCAGAGCTCACCAAATGCCTTTAAACCAGAGATTTTTTCATGTAAATCTTAAAGTTCTGTGAATCCCATAATATTCAATTTGAAAAGTGATTGGCTACAATAATGATTGTTCTATGTAAAAATACTTTAACATTAATTTTGATATGCTTCCTAGGTATTTTTTCCTAGCTTACTTCATGATACAGTTTCTGTACTTGTACTCATTTATTCACCAAGTTACTGGGATTCAGAATCAGACACTATGTTAAGTTGCCAACAAACCAAATTTCCCTAACATTCAGTTCCTGTTTCAAAAGGATGCACACTCACTGGTGAAAACTTAAATAAACAAATTATAGCCAGGCATGGTAACTGATGTAATAACAGCTTGTGATAGGGTCATGAACTAATGAGATGGACATATCCTGAAATGCTAGTGCCTTAAATAAATGTTCTTCAAGCAATAAAGTCAGTATCTTTTTTAGGACTCTCAGGGCTGTTGTTTGTCAACATTTTTGCTCAGAGTAACAAAAGATAGCAGCAATCTAATTTTTCACCCTGACCTTGGGTATTCCTAAAGACTAAGCAACAAGAAGGATGTAGAGAATTTTTACATTAATGTATATGTGGATGCTGTGTGTTGTTTCCATCAGTTTCAGTTTCTCTGCTGTATGTAATGTTGCATTCCTGTGCCTAGAATCTTGAATTTAGTATTTGGAAAATGCTAAATAGATATCTGTTGCATCAATCACTTTAGACATGCTCAGTTTTTGGTGTGTTTGATACTAGTGACATTTACTCATAGAAACTATCAGCTTCATAATTCACCTGTCTCATTTCCTAAAATTCTAAATTAAAATAGTACCATGGAAGCAAAGTAGCCTATGCAAACAAGTCCCCTAGGGTTAACAACTATAAATCTCCTATCAATCTCATAATGACTTAGAAAGATGGGTACAACCAGTTAAGTGTTTCATAGCAAGACCCTTCAACTCTACAGCACATAGAAAAAAATATTCTGTTTAATGACCACATAAATAAACTGGCACATAGTGATTTAAGTTCTGCTAAAACACTAAGCCTGAAATACCATTTCAAGACACCCATTCTTTGATTCTGACATTTTTAGTTAAATGGAACATATCCTCCTGTTCTCAATTTGTTTCCTTATTACCATTTTCATGTTCTGCTCTATTAACTCCACTCCACATCCTGCATTTAGTTCCAATTGGTGAAGATGCCATAAGTCCCTTAAAATTTTAATTCTTTCCCAAGTTTCACTTGGTGATTGCATCTTAAAAAAAACAAACAAACAAAAAAAAACCTCTCTGCTATTTGGCTGATCTGCTACTGCATTTCTAATATTGGACATTGAGTCCTGTAAAAGTCTCACATTTGGAACCACAGTAGATTCACTCTGGTTGTCTATTATCTGTTTGAAGCTATGTCTACTGAAAAATAAAATGCAAAAAACATGTTGTGTGTTCACTTGATTGCATGTTTAATTGGCAATACATTATTGGAAAAATACCATTTTCTCTCTGTGTGTGTAGTAGTTTTTTGCAATGGACCTTTTTTCCCCCTACAGAACAGAGTACAAAAGCTGGTGTTTGGTGAGCTAGGTACAGGGAGAAAACTCATTGAAATCCTTGATAGTCACAGTCAGTCCTATAAACAGCGTTACACAAAGTGATTATAAATATAACAGAAACAATTTTCAGTTAGTTGGTTTTAGTGGTGACTCAGATAGCAGGCACTAAAGCATGGAAATTGTTTCAAAGAACATTTTACATTTGTAACATTAACCTACTGTTTTCAAGAGTGATTCCTGAGGAAATAATTTCTTTCAGTTTCTGTGTTAAACAAAGAAATGGCAAGGTAAACAGAGCCAGTACTATCTGGTGTGTTTCTTCTTGCTCATGGCTGATTAAGAAGAAATGTAGAAAGATTTCAGATCGAACTGAAGCTGGGAAAAACAATGCATTTTGCTTTCTCAGTGCCCTTTCTTTAGTCATGCCATAGTCTGAGAATCCAGTTGGTTTTGGATAGTACTTTGTTTAACAATAAGACAAATGATCCTGTGTGTCAGGATCAAGAATTACTAACTTTTTTAGTGGGTTCAGAAATGAGATTTTGTAATAACTGCTTCCAAACAACAAAATTTTGATCAAATAATGGTTTATTTTTGTTTGCTATTGCACACTTTTTTAATATCTGTTGTGTACTAGGCCCTGGCCTATGATACACCTAACACATTTGGTACTGATAATACTCTTATGAGGTACATATATCATTATCATCTTGTTTAGAAAGAAAGGCTATTAAAGCACAGAGGTGTTAAAAAATCTGCTCATGGTCATATAGTTAATAAGTGACAGTCAGGTGTGGATCCCAGCAGTCTAGATCCATAGTCTGTATTCTTTTAATTGTTTTTACATTTTCAAAAGACAGGTTGGAGATAGAATGAGAAAGACACCTGCATAGACATAGGCAGGCAAAGAGCTTCCACTGCTGCTTTGCAAAATGGAAAGGTTTTTGAGGAGAAAGGCCTGGAAAGTTACAGGCACACAGGAGAGCTGCCAATCTGTGTTCATAACTACTGTACACTGTCTCCCATGTGATCTAAGAAGTATTGTCTATATGTTAAATGTGGGACTATGTTACAAAGAAAGTTTTCACAACACAATCATCATCACTGTGAAACCTGCATGGGCATCATTTTGTGAGATGACCAGTGTTCCTCTCATCAAAGATTAACACATGGAATCACTTTAACACATGGAATTGCAATGTGTATTAACCATATTGCATAAATCTCCTGCAAAATTTCTAGATCAGCCAGCTGACAAAATCCATTTACTAATTTAAGCCTGCATTCTAATCTCAGCCAAACCACCATTTGGAGCCTTACATATTTTTACTATCCTTGGGAAACTCATTTAAACCCATAAAAATTTAAGATTCACAACAAGCTAATTAAGAAGATATTATGTTTATTTCTTCTTACAAATGACAACACTGATTTACAGAAAGATTTGGTAACGGTCACACAGCAATGATGACAGATCCAGGATTATTATCCAGGCAGTCTGGCTTCAACAGGTATATATGCTGAATCATCCTGAGGAATAATAAGGTATACCTTCCCTGACATCTTAAAAAAAGAAAAAAAGAAAAAATGTATTTGAAGCCACTGCATCTCACTCTGAGCCACTGAAATACTCAGAAAGCTTTATTTGGTTGCAAAGATAGTACAGGTTTGGACTTCCATTATTATCTTAAGATCCTGATGATGATTTTTGACTTACCTGATAACTAAAGATAGTGCCTAACATATAGTAGGTCATTCAAAGAAATGAATCAAAGAATAAAAAAAATGATTAAATGAATGAATGGAAGGGAAAGGATTATGAAGTTCCTATTTATATCTGCTAGGCGATAAATGTTCAATAAATGGTAGCTACTAATAGTATAAACTGCTGCATACTCTTAATTAATCACCAAATTTTACAAGGGACTTTTAGGAACTATGACATGAAAAATTGTCATCTGTAAATATGCATTTGAAATATTATTTGCATGTTGATCTAATGAAGTACTGGAGGATTGCCAAAAATCAATTAATAAAAATACTAATTTAGAACTGATTTCCTTTATAATTAACTAAAAGTCATGTGCAATAATGGAATGATTTTGACTAACCATATTTTTAAAGTCAGTGTAAAAGTGATTGGTAAAGTACTTTTGACTTCGAAATAATTCTTGAAAATTATAATATACAAATAGTTAACCAAAATAAAGGAGGATCAAGCAAAATTCCAAACATTTGGAATTCACCAAACTTCATCATTTCTGTACTTTTTCTTTAGCAATTACTTTAAGTGAAAATAGACTGTGTGACTATGCCTTCTATGCAATATGGAAATAAAACAACATTATGTCTTATGTTGTGCTAAACATTACTTATATTTGAGGATAAATTCATAATTCTGACTATCTTTGATGACAAGTTGTTTCCTAGAACTAAAATGAGGGTTTTAGTCCCACATGGAAAGATGAGTAGAGCCAAAAAAAAAAAAAAAAATTAAAGAGAAAAGCTTCCTTTCTCTTTCTACCCAAATGACTCACTGGGTGAGATCAGCAATTAGAAAACATCACCCTATTCGAATCTTCTATCTATAATCACAGTTACCATCAAATTATTTTGGCTAGATTTACCTTCTTGGACACAGACAGTAAATGAAGTAATACTATCTAGGAAACATGGATGTTCTTTAGCTGGAGTTCATGCCTCTAATATCCCCATCATGCCACCAATGGATCCTTCGGCAGTGTCACCATGATTGTTATGTTATTTTCATATCACAATTCCTCTTGGAAATTGTAGCTTTTTCATGCTACTGGATAGATGTTCTTCTGAAGATTCAAACTTCAAGATCAGAGAGCTCCTTGATATTCATGATTCTTTCCAACATCTATATGATCTTCTATGGGCTGGCCCTCTGCTTACCTCTCTGGACTCTAGGGACCAATTGGACTTTTTTTACCTCTTAAAATCAACTATGTTCCTTCTCCTTCATAGTGCTTTTGCTTATGTTCTGGTAAAGTAGATAGAATAGTTTCAGTCTAACATTCAGAGGAGAAAGTGAATTTACCTTTCAGGAGTAGAAAAGCAAACGTTTTCATTCCTGTGAATTATACTTAAGTTCAATTCATTTCTTACCATTTATTATTAAACATAAATTGATTTACATTTGCTAATTAGACACTGAACTTTAATCCCAAACAAATAAAACAAAGAAAGACCTTTTACTTCAAAGAAGATATGTCATCATCTTTAGTTGAAATAGAAAAAACCTCAATGTACTTTAGATTATTTCTTAAGTTTTATGTGAATACTCTGTTTTAAGAAACTAAGTTTGCAGGCCCTCTCTGGTGGTGAGTGGGTTAAAGCACAGCACTAAGGAGCTAAAGCCACCTCAGCATTTCAATCTCCCACCCCCAGAGATCATCCACAAGGTGCTCAGACCTCTCTTATCCTGCCCACTGCCCCCCTCAGCAGTGTACTTTGTCAGTAGGCATGTTCTGCTCCCCACTCTGTCTCTGATGAATCCTTTCAATGCCTCTGCATCTCTGGCCTGTACCCCAGTTCTGTATGCATAAATAAATGAATCTTAAAGACAGAAAAAGGAAGCTAAGTTTGTTCTGGAAATCAAGGAGAAACTCTGGATGCTTTCTAAAATGTAATTTGCCTGATCATCACAGTGAGTGACACTGCTCTTAAGAAATAGGTTGTGGGCTGCCCTGGTGGTACACATGTTAAAGACAAAATACTATAAAGCAATCACCAGCCACTGCAACATGAGTCAATCTCCTGTCAAAGAGATTGTACCCACATGGCACAGCAAACCTCTCCATCTCACCCACAGTTGTCCTCAGCTGTGTATTTCAGTTGATCTACCTTTTCTGTTCCCCACTCTATCTTTGGTGAATCACCTTACCCCCACACCTCTAGCCTACACCCCAGGTTTTACATATATAAATAAATCCTTAAATACATAAATAAATTGTTATTTTAAAGGGTAAGCTAATCAACAAGCAAAAATGAAAGAGAATACATGTCCATGTGAAATATTTCTTTCAAAATGGTTTTAAGAAAAGAAAATGCTATTAGATAAGAAAGTTATCTAATAATAAATGTAAACAAAAAAGGGAGGCAAGGTCACTGGAAGAAATTAAAGCAGAATTTTCTGTAAATACAATATCCAGCTCTATCTGGGACACAGATTAGTAGGTAGAGTTAATAATTACCATGACTGGGGAACTGCTTCTTTAAGACTTAAACAATTAAAGCACATCTCATTTGAAATTCTGTACAAAATTGAAAGAAAAACACAGGATGATGAGTATTGAATTCCTCACAAAATTATAAATATGGTAAATTAAATTTCATAAATTGGTATCCCTACATTGGCATAATTCATAACTGGTGTGGAAATGTTGCTTAGCTATTAGGGATAATGTTTTAGACGTGAATGAGAAGTGGGAATAAGAAATTTCAGACACAATGACCAAAGTCAATAGTACAGTTCGCAGGAAGACACAGAGAACAGGACTGATGTACAGACTGCAGGAGTCCACAGCATGGTCAGGATTATTCTACTCCAGGAGTTTATGTTAAACAAGATATGTATGGAAAGTAACTCCTTGTGACAGATAGAGTAGCTGTTCATTTTTTAACTGTCATAAGACAAAAGTAGAGAAATATACTGCTAAAACAAACATTTGGACCACATAACATTCTGGACCTGCTAATCCTATAGGTCTCTATGTTGTCTCTGTTAGAAAGATGTAACCAGTTGAATATTCAGCTATCCCTCCTAAACACTTGTAAGAATAGCAGGGGGAAACTGAACACTAGCTGCATCTTCATTCTACAGAGAAAGATAGAGAAATTACACAGTTTTAGAGGCTGCTAGGAGGCTATCTACTTTAAGACCTGGAAAATGAGGGAGGGACTTCGGAGTTGGGGGAATCCTAGAAAGATTTGGAACTTACTAGATCAAATGAAGACAAACTTGTTATGATTCTCAATGGCTTCATATGAACTCATTTTCCCAATGAAACACATTAGGTTAAAGAAGAACCTGCCCAAGAAAGAGTGTTTCCTAGGTTTTATTCTTCTCATATAGAGTTAGTGGTTGCAGTTGGTACAACACAGAAGTTACTA
Organism: Condylura cristata; assembly: GCF_000260355.1. Classification (NCBI taxonomy): domain Eukaryota; kingdom Metazoa; phylum Chordata; class Mammalia; order Eulipotyphla; family Talpidae; genus Condylura; species Condylura cristata. The sequence goes on from NW_004567107.1 coordinate 46,413,488, forward strand.
TACCTGCTCACAAGAGTATGAGCTAAACCTTAAGATGGAATCCATATTCATTATAGTATTGGACTCTAGAGACATAAGGTTCAAATGAGAAATGGAAGTTACAAGATTTTGAATACATACCATTTGGAAAAAGCCCTTCACTATATAGTTGATGATTGGTTATACCTAAGTTTCTGAACTTAACAATATGGCCAGAAAATCTCCAACGATATTCTGTAAGAAAGGATTGCACAAGTATGCTGCTTTCTGTCAAGGCATACCTAATAGAGGGCCACGACTAAGCTGATGGCAGGAGAGATCTTGTGGGGGCTCATTGGTGTTGGAATTCAGACACTGGTATGAACCCTTGCATCTTAACAAGGTTAATTTGCATATGGTTTTCCTAGAATACCTTCCTCTTACCAATGACAACTTGTTTCTGGTTTGCAGAGTTGCTGTTTTCTAAACTTAGTGCATCTTAAAGCTAGGGTTTTTATACTTGTGTGTGTACAATATTCATTATATACTTTAAAATAAGACTCCAAATTAGAGGTGTCTGTTGACACCAGCATTGTTCTTAATGCCAACCTTTTTTTTTTTTAAAACAAGGGATAATGGCCCACAGAAGTAACACATAAATTATGGTAATTGCTGTCCATGAAATACAGCTATATGCATTAACAAAGGTGATTCAAAACCAATGGTAGTAAAAGAAAAAAGGCAAGATTACATCCAGCATGACATGATTTATTTAAAGTTCATAATAGGCTAAATTAAGTAACACTATAATGAATACTTATTATTACATAATTACAAAAACAAATTGGTGCTGTATTATCTCAATGGGGAGTAGTATTTTGGAAATGTTGAAGGACCTACTCACAATTTTAGTGAATGATAACTATTATGTTTTCCAAACTGTTCAGGAACCAAGCTAATGAGAAACTTTGATTTTGGACTTTAATTACTTTGGGCCTTAATTCAATAGTGATTTTTCATTTGCTTGCATTTTTACAAAACAAGTGGGTTGAGTCAAGGAAATTTAGTAAATATCTGAGAATTTTATAACAGAATTTGATAACAGAACAGTGTCCATATTTGAAATATTTCACATAAAATATTTTATAGGTGATTGTGTGTGTACATATGTGTGTGTCTGTACACACCATATATTCAGCATACACATTAAATACATTTGTCATTATATTCAATCTACAATATGACAAGATGGTTAGTAATAATTTGAGATGGGGGAAATTCATCTCTTATGGATTTCTTTGTAAAGCAGGTGAAGAGAATTACTATATGGAAAATAGTGAGTGAAATGTTTTCTTCTTAACTCTTGTTCTCATGGAGGTGTCCATTAAAGCAAAGCATCTGACCTCTACCCACTACTTGGATTCCAAATTCTGGCAGAAGGAAGTGTGCACATTTAACTCAATCCACTCTGGGTTCCTACATCTCTCAATGATTAACAGTCTAGTCTTTAAACTCAATCAACTTCTTTATGCATGGGATAAGCTTAGGGCATCAGCGTGGTGTGCTTAGAGAGCCTTTTGGTAGGCCAGCTATGCCAATGAATAAGTCGGGATGCCTGCTCACTTCACTAATACCCAGTGGCAAGATATTAAACTTATTTGCCTACATTTTTAAAACCGTATTATTCAATCAACTTTATTATAACCCTGGCTGTTTGACCTCTATTTGTCTTCCTCCTGAGTTTTAATTCTAAATTGATTACATGCTCAGGGGGTAGGGAAGAAGAACAGGGTATTATTTATTGATCTCCTAAACTCTAACAGCAGTGAATATAATAAAGCACTGGATAGCATTATCATTTTTATTATTATCAGATCAATCATTGTTTAACATCCTTAATTCTTTTTTAGACTCTATAACAAGACAATATTCTATATAGAATCCACAGAGTGTACATACCCTAGCATGAGTGGATGAGGTATGCTTTTTTAACAATAAATCATTTTTGTGTGTTCTCATTTTTTTTTAAGAAAAAAGGCCTCAGGAAGAGATTTATGTTAAGGGTGACAGCTTATTTGAAAATCTTATAAGACAAAAGTTAGTAAAATAGTTGTTAGAGTAGCTCTCAGTTTAGTGACTCCTTTTCCTCCATTCTCCTTCACAAATTAAAACAAAAAAAAAATGAAAAAAGAGGATTCAGTGAAATTTGGAGTCAGCTAACGTCACTTCAAATAACCAGCAATATTTCTTTACTACCCATATAAAATAATAAATGGAGCTTGCATGTTGACTAAGGTATATGTGAAACTACTTGCACAGCAGTTCATAAGCAGCAGCTCTGTACTTCTACAAATAAAGATTTGAATTGAAAACTATGAAAAAAAAACACCTCTGTATATTTAACATAACTCAGTTTTATTTAACATCACTTATGGCTTACCAACCATTCCTAATTCAAATTTCAAAGACTGTGCCTCTATTTTGACACCTTTATTCATCTCCTCATTGCAAACCTTAAGAACAATCAAAGGTGATAACTAATTAGATGTTTAAATTTATTTTCACAGTTATATGTGTAAATAGATATGTGGCTATGTATCTATTATTATAATGTTCATAAATAATGTCACTCAATAGAAATGAAAGAAAGCATGATTTTGCTTTTCTTTAACATTTAAACAAATCTAAATTATGGTGGGAAATAAAAAGATTAAGTATCTGTCAATATCAACAATACAAAAGAAAACAGACTTTCCCAGACTAAGGAAAACCAAGAAGCCTCTACCATAAATTCTCATCGTTGAGAAACACAGTCCTATCTACAAATCCCTTATGTTACCACTTCTGCATTAGGACTCCCACTTATTTCACTACCATTTCATTTTTTTAAGGAGCAGGTGAAAGTAATAGATTGCATTAAATTTGTGACAGGGTTATGGTCCCTGACCTTCCCATTGGTGCTTGTATTTTATATGAAAAAAAGTGCTTATTAATGACAATATTTCTCCATTTAGAAAAATAAAAGCAATCTTGAAAAAGTGAAGCACTGTTAAGATCTCTTGAGGTGTGGTGTCATGTTGCTAAACTACTGGGAAAATGGGGTTACATTTCAGAGGAACCTGAGAACTATGGTACCAGAAAGCCCAGTAGGAACATTCTAATTTGCCCTCCTCTCTACATTTGTGTCTTCACTCCCTTATTTCCAGAAGTTGACTTACTTAGGCCAAAGGCCTAGGGTGCTGGTATACAAGTTTATTTGTAGGATACTAAAGGGAGGTGTTTAGGCAAGAATAAAATCAATCAGTGGTCATTTACCTACACAAGCATTAAATCATCTGAGTACATTAAAATGTAACTGGGAAAATAATCCAAAATAGGATAGTTATTTGATTGTCCAATCAAAATTGTGTATAAAAGTCAATGTCTTCTCATTCCTCTTTTGTCATAGTACTTTAGTGAAGTACTGAATGAAATGTAAGAACATACACAAATATACTGTTAAGTAAATATTGCATGTTTAAAAATCTTATTAACAAGGGCATTCCTTTATTAGGTTTCACAGTGTTATTATGTAAATATATCCCTTGTTAGGTAACTTTAGTTCCAGGCTTCCTTTTCTTTTCTTTAATCCCTGTCCAGTCTTGGAGATATTCCTTAGGAATCAATTTTTACAAGCACAAATATTACTGTGGTGCAGTCAATGAGTTCTGGATCTTTTCATATAGCTGTGCCCTCTATACCAGTGAAGTTATCAAGATGATTATGTGCAATATTGCTAGTTTTAGGAGGCTGATATGCTGTATTTCCTTTTTTTGAACCAAGATTATCTTCTAAACAATAAGTGAAGTCACCAAATATAGATGTGACTCTCAGCTCTACTACTGACTTAAACTCAAGTTCATGCATCTGTAAACGGGAAGAACAGCTATCCACTATGTATGAGATCTCTCCCCATTAAAATAAATAAAATAAAATAGATAAATAAATTAATTAATTAAAATAAAATAAAATAAAAAGAGTAGGGGTCTCCCTGGAGGCACAAGGGACTGTAGATAGCTTCATAGCACTGAAGTTTGAATTTCATGCCCAGCCAGAGAAGTGACCCACATGATACAATAAACCTTTCCTGCCCCATCCACTGCTCTCCTCAGCAGTGTATTTCCACAGATCCTCCTGTCCTACTTCTCATGCTGTCTTTGGTGAATCTTCTTAGCCCCCTAAACCTCAGGCCTGTATCCTTGTTCTTGTATGCATAAATAAATATTTTTTTTTTAAAAAAGTAAAAAGAATACAGTGAACCCGGTGTCTTAAAATGTCAACTTATTTGTAACTAGGGTCTTTTATCCGATAAGTTAAAATAAGGTCATAATGATATAGGATGGACACCCAATATAGTATAACTGATATCCTTCCACAGAGAACGCCATGTGAAAGACAGGTACAAGGGAAAAGTCATGGGAAGGTGAAGGTCAAAACTGGAGTAATATTTACAAGTCACAGTATGCCAGAAACTACCAGAAGCTGGCAGAGAGGCATGATGCAGATTCTCTATTATAGTCCTCAGAGGTGCCCTGCTGACACCTCAATTTCAGATTTTGAGCCTCTAGAGCTGTGTATTCCTGATGTCTAAATTTTAGACACTTGGCTAAAATAGCGCTAAGACACTAGTATACTATTCAAGAAGGCTGTTCTGGGCTCAAATAAAATGCCTTCTGAAGAACCTGACATAAGATAACCCTTAATAAAATGTTAATGAAAATAAGCACAAACTATTGCAAAACACAATTGATTGGTAGATATATAGCAACTATACTGGATTTACTCCTCATTTGTAATTTTGGAAATATAGACAGTGAAATATCCTGTTGGATGGCAGCTCGGAAGGCAGGGATTATAAGGGAGATCAATCTCACGCCATTTGTGCTAATTGTCTGAATCCCTTGTAAATGGCTTGGCAAGAGAAGAGGTTGGAACACTTAGCTAAATTGAAGTTTGGGGATTATCTGTGAATTTAAAGTATCCATGCCATTTTGGCCCCTATTAGCACAAGTAATTGAGAGGAAAATCTTGCCAGTTATGCTTTTCCATAAGGCTAATGCAGACTTAAATATGTAAGTAATTCATTAGTAGACTGAAATGATGCCTTAGAAGAATACAGAAGGACCTAGGAGATAGTTATGATCTTTATTTGTCAGAGGAGCAAAGTGAAGCTCACAGAGGTTATTATGAATTCAAGGTTATATATATAGAGTTTACATGGTAAAAGCTGGCACTCTCTTCCTTGTCTCCTAATTTTCTGCTAAATATATAAATGCTGGCCTTTTCAGGATAATGCATGATTTTCGGAATTCCTTAAGCCTTTGTTTGTCAGAACCCCATCTTTCCATGAAATAGTTAAGACCACTGTTGAAGAACTTCTTCAGATCCAGCAAGAAGAAAGTGACATTGTAGTATTTTCAGCAAGTAGTTTTCAAAAATTGCATTTGGGAAAGGGAGCAGCAGCAAAGCCAGAGGGCATTTATTTTCATACTAAAATTATAAGCTGTAATGTATTAATATGGTTAGAGAAATCTTTTCACATTGTTTAGAAGATCCATTAAATATGGCCTCATCGGACCTTTTTGGGGACCACTCATTAAAACCCTAAATGGTATTTGGAATTGTGGCTACCCCCACTGAAGCCATTTGTGTTACATTATCAAACAAATAGGACACAGTGGTCAGCAAGATCACCAGGATGGCTGAACTCTGCCCTGCACATGAGCGTGCAAATACAGAGCGTGCTCATCACCTGCTGAACAGCCCACCCCAGTTATATTAAAGCAAGTTGCCCTCTTTCATCTATGTTGTGCTCAGATTTTAAGCAGACCTTGTGGAAGAAACAGAATTTTAATACAACAAAAAGTTTGTTTCATCGTTGGTGTTTTTGTTTGTTTGTTTGTTTTACTATTTTATATTTCCAGTCTTTACAGTATATTTCCACATTGCCCACCCTAACACATTGCTACTGTAATTGAGGGGGCCAGTTCAGAATCTATTCCATAGAGAATCATTCAGTTTCATCTTGTAGTTTCATAGCACAGAACCACATCTTTTCAAAAGACTCCCCATAATCCAATGCAGGGACCCCTCTGGATAACGTATCAATTTGTATTATGAAGTGAATTATCAGTGTACCCACCAGAGCTGGTCTAGTTCAGTGTCTCTCAGTGTTTTCATTGTATGCTTAGGTCTTCCTACTCAGATGCAAAAACAGCTTTTAGACAGAAGCATTCAAGGTCAAACTAGGAGGTGAGTATTCCCTTTGTTTATTTTTACCATTTAAAAATACTAACACTCAGCCCTCCCTGGTGTTGTAACTGGTTAGGATGCAGCACTCAAGCTAGCTGCAGCAGCTTCAGTGCAAGTTTGATTCCCACCCCTGAGGTGATCCACATGGCACAGCAGACCTCTCCTGTCTCTCCTGCTGCTCCCCTCAGCAGTATATTTAGTTCGATCTGCCTGTTCTGTCCCCACTGTCTCTGATGAATCCTCTCAACCCTCTGCACCTCTGACCTGTACCTATATGCATAAATAAATCTTTTTTTTTTAAGATAGTTCTAGTTCTCTAAGTCAACACAGATACAAGAGTGGTGGTGCAATTGTCATTGTTACCCTGACAAATTCCAAGCCAGTTTTGCAAGGAATGTACACATGCATCTCCTTCTCCTCCCTTTTCAGACATTCTTGCCCATTTCTTTTTGCAAAGTCAACAAAGCCACGCAGCAGTAGCTACATATTGCATGTTTTAACAGCTGTGGGACAGTTATGTTCTTGGGCAGAATCCCCAGAAGAAGCCACCAGGAGTAACCTAATGATAGCAAACACCCCAAATCCCTCGTGGAAGACATCATAAGCTCTTCTCACTTCCAAACATGAAATTTTGACTCACAAAGAATCAAGAAACAGCTACTACACCTGCACTTCCCTCATCTTCTCTTCTCCCTGATTAACCTAGATACTTCTAGAGCTGAACTTACTCTTCAAAGCACATAACCTTGTGAGGAGCAGGGAGATAGATTTAAGTCAGCTCCTACCTTCATACCTGACTTTCTCACTGTCATAAAATTTTTCAAGTGGTTTGTGCACAATGAGTAGCAGATCCAGGTCAGGTCCAGGTGCAATGTTATAATCCACAGTGTTCTCCCTGGAGGTTGTCAAAAATGATTTCAAATGTGTCTTAAATGGCCTCCAAAATTGCATATATATTTATCAGACCTCTAAATAAACCCAGAGAACTCCATTTATACACTAGATGGGATATGGCTATAATCTATATATTAAAGGTTTCCTTCCATCTTTTCCTTTCATGCCCCTATCCCGATCTTGATTCCATGTAAATTCTCTCCTCTATATCTAACTCAAATTTTCATTTTTCTGAGATGGCTCTCCTACTTTCTTCAAATAGACTCAAAGACTTTTCTCCTGAGCCACTGTGCACTTAATATGCTATCCGAAATATAAGTATTATATGAAGTCATTGTTCTGTAAGTTTCTTTGTCAGACTGTACAAACTGAAGACAAGCATTATGTCATTTTTGTTAATACGGTGATGCACATATTAAATATGCTGAGTAAATACTGCTTTTATTACTGAATCAGTGAGCAAATGGATAAATGGATTCAATATTCCTTGAAATAGGACTAAAAACACAGGCACTCAAGGGATGAAATAACTGCTTGAAGAGTAGCGTTTGTCTTTAAAACAATTCCCCACTTCCAGTTTTCAATATTCCAGAGAATACAAATTCTCACATGCCCCATAATGAAGAATCTCCCAGAAAAATTGGGTGATTTATAAACTCTTATAGGAGGCAATATATGTAAAAGTATTTGTTGAGAAAATTTCTGAACAAGCAGCTAAGAGATGAAGTGTGTGTTCTGACTTAGTCACTGACTCTGTGACCCTCTTCAAGTTACTTAATAGCTTAGCGATTCCATCTCGCTGCAAATGGTGATAAATAATATCAGTTCTGTCTGGTTTCTCAGAGATGTTTGAGTGAAAATATATTAGCAACTCTCAGGCAACTTTAAGAGGAAAAAAAGCCAAAGTACATATATGCAATTAGAATTAAATATTGAATTATCATTAATGAATATTATATTCAAAATAATAATCTATTCCTAAAAATCTATTCGGGCAAAATTACATTAACCTAATAATGACAAAATGTAATTGGAAGATTGATTCTAACACTTGTTGTAGGCAACTGGACTATATCCATTCTATTTTAAAAATGGAATGAATAATAGATTATTCAATTGTTTCTGCATTTGGATTTAGGAATGGTGCATGTAATTATGATGATAGGTAAGTTGTAATGTTCTACCTGAGTTGCCAAAAACATCAAGGTGAGGAACTAAAAACAATTCCACATAATTTTAGAAGTTGATAAAACCTCTAGTGTTACTCAAAGTGTAATCCATAAATCATATAAAGCAATATTTTTTTGATAATGTAACCTGCAGATTCTCAGACCCTAATTCTAGATAAGGGATAAAATATTTCAGGTGGGCTCTAAGAATCTGCATGTTAAAAAAAAGATCATGTGCCCACCTGCTGCTCCCCTCAGAAGTGTATTTCAGTACATCTACCTGTTCTCCCCACTCTCTCTGGAAATTCTCTCACCACCTGCAACTCTGTCTGTACCCAAGTTCTATAAGCATAAATTAAAAAAAAAAAACAACAGGTGATTCCTACGCATACACTCAGTCCAAGAATTACACGAGTTTTTATTATTTGGTTCAAGAGGTAAATGATGAAAGGAGACTGAAGAAAATTGGAAACTGGAAATCAAACTGCACTCAGAATCAGGGGTGATAAACCCTGACTCTCCTTTAAAAGCCATCAAATAGACTGTTTTTGTGGAATTTTTGGAATTAGAAATCAATGATTGAGTCCAATCACAGGGATTTTAGATAAACTATGGCAGGTTAAACTAAAAAGAGGAGAGGCAATTGACAATTCATTTCCTTGCATTACTAGAGCTCAAGAGTAAACTGTTTATAGGTAAAAGAAACCCCCCACAAACCCCTTTATTATTTTTCCAAGCACTTTTTGGGACAAATCCAACTGCTTCAGGTTTATGATCATTTTATGGGTTTATCTTTTCAGCAACAAGCAAGACAAATTGGGTAAAAAATGTCAACAAATGGTGTTGTAATGTATTTCTATTATTAAATAGATCCCACTTTATTGCTTTGTTTTTGTTAGGGAGATAGCACCTAGTCATGTAGAAAATTTCATGAAATTTCAGTTATAGAAAAGAATACAGAATCAAATGAAAGCCCCTTAAGTTCTAATACAGAGTAGCAATTACTATTCTCATTTTGACAAAAATTCTTCTAAGGTTACACACCCACTGTGGAAAATTATTCCATCCATATAAAATTATACCTATAATAAATTTACATATATTTGCATATATAAATACATGCATACACTATTTTAATTTTTTACAAGTTTTGTAATTACCTTTTCTAAGCCAATGACACATTTAAAAATCTCATGCTTGTATATACCTGTAGTGTAAACTGGAAAATCATCAGAGATAGCTTAGAGCTTCAGTTGCCTGTCTAACCTCCTTCGTTTGTGTCTTGAAGAATTCCCCACTCAAAAGTCTGATTAGGAATTTCCTTCCTCCTTATAGTATTTTCCTGTCTTGACATACCTAGAAAGTCTTATAGAAAAGATAGAGACATAGAAGGTACTAAGTGGCTGTCTTTGGAGTAAAAGAAAGATTCACCAACACGTAAATAACCAAAGGTGTATTCTTTCTTCCTTAGTTCCTGCCTGTTCTGTTAACTTTTATCCATATTTCTTAAGAGAGTGCTTTTTTGAACAATTATTCCCTCATATACTAAATGGGACCCAGTAAGTTAACTATTTAACAAGCATTTAATACATATATTGTTCTAAGTGTACTACATGGATTATATTAGTGAATTATTACAACGATCAAAAGGTAAAAGTCAACTCTTTACTCATTGGATTATGAGACAACAGTCTCAAGAAGGGTGAGCTGTCCACACAGTTTCTCATAGTAGAAAAAGCAGGGAATGAAGAAAGGAAGAACAAGATCTTATTGGTTATAGCACTCCCTTTGGGACAATGGGAATGTTTTACAACTGGACAGAGGTATAAGAGCACTGCTAAAGTACAAAAGCACTCACTTTATATAATTAATTTTAAATTATGTCAACTTTACCTCGGTACAAAAAAAAATAGTGCAGCAGAGAATCAAGTCATTAAATCCAGTCTCACTCTAGAAATTATGCTCTTAACCCTTAGAAACACTGCCACCCACGTGGTTATGTAGATTATGAAATTTTCAAGATTAAACAAAATGGGCATATTTTTACTGCAGAGATGTCAATGCCTTAACTGTCTTTATAAATGTGCTAAATTTCTTATAGGGTGATACACACACACACACACACACACACAAGTATTGATATATCAAATAGTGTCTGTCAAATTGCTTTTTTTCATGGAATACATTGTACCTGGAGCATTTCTTAAGAATGCATAAAATACCTTTACGGAATCACTGTATGCCTCAAAGCTTGGAAATGAATGTTTATTACAGAATTGTTTTCACTCGGATTGCTTATTTAATACATCTGCAAAACTTCATAGGAATTCAAACAATAAAGACAGAGCAGTTAACTGGGATTCTGTTTATGATCCTTTCTTTAGCTTTTGTTCATAACAGAATGAGTAGATCAGCAAAGGAAACCAAGCAATTACATCTTTTTTTTTAAATCTATGTAAAACATTTAATATTTAGACAAGTATTATGCATATGGTAGCTTTTATATGCACACACAACTATTTAAATTTTAGATAAAACACAAAATATGTAGGGAAGGATAGATTATTATATCCTGCAATTTTGGGAATAGAAAGTTCTAATAATAAGATATAAGCAAGTAAAAGAAAACTTTTAGAATGTGATTAGAAATTTGATGTTTTGTATGACTTTTGCTTTGTTATTTTTGCTCAATAAGGAATAGAAAGAATTTCAGCAAAATGAAGGCATTTTAAAATTCATAACAATGATTTATAAAAAAGTATTTTTCCTCTTCAATCAAAACCGCATATAACAGTCATTTTTTTCTATATGAGACATTGTAATGTTATAGAATGTGAGATTAGGAATCAGTCACAATTGAAACTGTCACATGCTTACTTTATGACTTATTTTCCCCATTTATATGTGGCTATAACTACCTGCATAATTTTGTAATATATATATATATATATATATATATAGACTGTGAGTGGATATATTTACTTACACAAATGATGAAAACATAAAATGCAGATAGCAATGACAATAAAATGAAGAAATCTGAAAAAGACTAGTAGGTTATATCAATTATACTATGGATTTGAAAAAAGTCACAATTGTGGAAACTAAGAAAAGCATATAAGGAAATAAATTACTTTATATTTCACAAATGCATGCATGTCTAATCATTTCAGCAATTTTATATAAATTTAAAATAAACATTACTATGCCTGTCCCAAAATGGTGCCCAACCTCCTTTTTGCCACAGAAATGAATTAAATCATCATATTCCCAATTTCCTAATCTAAAAACTAGAAAGATTCTGTTGATCATTCTCATTTTTGCTAGCATATTTCTACATTGATTTCATTGGAATATTAGTTTATTGTGTTAATAAAATATTTCCTACTGGATAGCTAAAACATAAGAAACTGATTTTCACACAGTTTCAGAACCCTGGAAAGCCCAAGAATGATTATCTGGACTGACTTGGCTTCTACTGAGAGATCTAGTTTTGGCTTGCAGATGGCAATGAGCCAGCGAGATCAGTTTCTCTACTATTTCTTCATATGAGGACACTAATCCAGACTGAGAGCCCAATCTTTAGTCCTTATCTTGGGCTAATTACCTTCCTAAGGCACCCTCTTAGGACAACAACATATGAGTTTTGGGGGTAGACATTCAGTTCATATGTTTATTTCTGGATCCCTCAAATGAATATCCTTCTCCCATGCAAAATGGATTTTTTTCCATTCCAAAGTCCCTTAAAATCTTAACTCATGTTCAATGCCAACCAAAAGTACAAACTTTCATCTAAGTCAGATGTGGGAGAGATTCAGAATAAACCTCCTCTCTGGCTGTGAACCTCTGAAGCAAAGCAAATTACGTACTTTTAATTTATGTTGGTAGAACAGACATAGGAATAGGACAGACATTCTCACTGCGATAGGGGGAAAGAAAAACAGACACAAAAATGGGTTCAAAGTACATCGAAAACCTAACCTAAAAGATAAAGTCCATTATCTTACAGCTTAAGCTGAATCCCCCCTAGACTCATTAGAGCAGTGGCATTACCTCTAGGCTCTCTGAGGTTCTGGCACTAATGACCACTGAAGCACTGTGAAGGGCATTTTTCCCTTTTCTTGAAAAACAGCCTATGTTCACAGCTCAATAGTTCATCACCCCATTATATGAAATCACTAAGTTTAAACAGTCTATCTTCACTTTGTTCCATTTCTGATCCCTTCAATTCAAACTTGCAGTGGATCTACTCATATACGCTTAAACTATGAGCTACACTCTCCATTCTCATCAAAAAGGACTTTCTCTTTTTTTGGCCATATGAATAAGTCAATAATTTTCTAAATTCTTTATATTCTGGTTTCTTTTTTATCTTCTATTCACCTATCCCTCCATTCTATTGTAAGAAACAGGCAGAATTAAATATAGATAGCTTGTCCTACACTTCACTGAGAAACCTTTCCAATTAAATCATTTTATTGCTTTCAAGTTCTACCTTTCACAAAACAATGGAATAGTGATGTGTCCTAAACCTTTGCACTAGGGGGGGGGGCCCACACCCTTTTTTAAAAAAATTTTGTTTAATTTAATTTATTTATTTGTATATATTTTACATCTGGTGTGGTCCCCATAGGGTTTCTACTACCAATTCACCTGTGCACCATCACCTTAGTTCCTAGTGCTCTTTCCATTCTTGTATTTTGTACCCTTTCCCTCCCCATCCCTTGCAGAACTTCTCCAACTTATATCTGATTATTTTTGTTTAGTTTCATTGTATTTTTTAAATTGTTATTATCTTCCCCTGATCTCTTATGTGTTTTCCCTAAAATTATCCTATAAGTGAAATTATCTGATATTTTTCTCTTTCTTTCTGACTTACTTGCATAATTCCTTGTAACTCCATCCATATTGCCTCAAATGGCATTAATTAAATTATCTTTTTTTTTTTTTTTTTGCTGAATAGTATTCCATTGTTTATAGATGCTACATCTTCTTGATCTAACCATCTACTTTGGGGCTTCTGAGTTGTTCCCAAATACTAGCTATTATAAATAGTGCTGCAATAAACACAGGACTGCATGCAACCTTTTGAATTAGTGGTTTGTGAACTTTGGGTAGAGCACTAGGAGTGGAATTGCTGGGTCAAATGGCAGCTCCATTTTTAGTCATCTGAGGAACCGCCGCATCTTTCCATAATGGCTGGGCTAGTTTCCATCCCCATTAGCAGTGTAAGAGAGTTTCTTTTTTGCCACAACATTACCAATGTTTTTAAGGGATCAATCACAAAGTTATACAAAGAACTCACATGACACAAGAAAACCCAAGTATACAGTCCAATCAAAAAATGAGCAGTAGATCTCAAAAGTCACTTCTCCAAGGATGAAATGCAAATGGCTAACAGACATATGAAAAATTGTTCAACATCCCTCATGATCAGAGAAATGCAAATCAAAACCACAATGAGATACAACCTTGTACCAGTAACAAATCTTTACAAATAAAGAATTGAAACTTAAAAATATTTCCGAACTCTCTTCTCTCAAAAGGTCCATAGAAAGATAAAGACAAATACTTCTGCATATGCCTACATAATCCAAAACTTGCATATATTTCTTTGAGTTATCCTTCTGTACACAGAAGGATCATGATTATTGAGAAGTTTAACACAAAATCCAACTCATTTCATAAACAGGAAGGGGTAAAATTACATTGAGTACATGCCTATTATGTAATTGATAAAAGGTGATATAGCAAATGTATATAATTTTAGTAAATATTATTTGATGAGCTATTAGTAAATTATTTTTATAAATGAAATAAACTGTTCAGGATTCAAGAGCTAATAAGTGACAAAGTCGCATTTCAAATCTAGGAGGGTCCAATTTTAAAGCCATGATGCTCTCATTTTCTTGCAATTAAAACACCTAGAAAACACACTGCTTTTCCATTTATTACCAGAAATGTCATTTTCTGAATTATCAGGGGGAAAGAGTAGTAATGAATAACAGCAGGCTTGAGGTTGAGGCTACACATCTATGGGAAACTGAGATTATTTGCATTGTGCAGTGTTTGATTTAGTTCCCTGCCAAATGTCATGGCAAAGCCTTGACACACAGAGATTTGTGCCTGGAGCCATCCATTCTCTGTCTGGCAGTGCATATCAGCTGACATATTTTCCTCAGATATTCTAAAGTCACACCAGTTTCTGAATAGGGATTGAAAATGACTAAGAGGAATATTGTATGAAAAATAGTAATATAAAAAAATCTAGAAGTATGTTTCAATTGTAAAATCTCAGGTAAGAATTCATATATACATAGGATTATGTTTATAGAATATTTTCTTGCAACAGTAATGTGGCAGAACATACACAGTATATTGTTTAGTTAAACTAAAATGTAATGATGTGGGTATATATATATTTTTTCTTAAACATTATGTTTACTTAAGATAGACCAGGCATTAATTATTACTCATGATTATTAAAAACCCTACATTTTTTCTTTTAACCACAAACCAACTCTCAACACTTTTTCAATACAAAGTTAATTTATTACCCAGAAAAATAGTTTCAGCCTCATAAATTTCTGCTTGGGATTGGAAGGACCATTTACATGGTAACTTATCTCAAGAAACTTTAGAATCTGACATGAGTGAATCTATTATATATTTAAATACATCTAGAAAAAAAACAGTACCAAAACTTCCTTCAATATGTTATCCTGTAGCTCACTTAAATCCCTTAAAAACTAGTTTAAGCAATTTTCCTCTTGCTACTTTCTCCAAAGAAAACTGCTAAGATTTATTTCATCAGTCTTCATCTTTCCCCTGTATGATCCCTAAGAATCTTAGGTCCCTTTGGTCTTTACTTCTGAATTCACACTATATATTTTATGTAATTCTTAAGTTTTTTTTTCTTCCTCTTGGGATTCATGATCATTACAAATCATATTTGTAGGGACCTTTTTCATACACTTTTTACAGTTTGCCTTCTAATTTGAAATAAAAGGAATCCCATCTTGCTTTGTATTCTCTTCTGTATCTTTCACACCCTGTATTTATATATTTCTTGTTGAGTCTTGTTTGTATGTATTTACCTGTTTGCTTCTTCCTTCCCAGTAGCATTGATCTCTAACTCCAAACTAGTTTTACTTCTTAAAGCCCCCCCTACTCATAGACATTTTTTAGGTAGTTTTCAATTAGTAGTTTAACTCACATTATCTTATTGCTATCTTATTTAGCAAGTTTCAGTTGGTGGTTTAACCCACGTTATCTGATCTTATAGTCCAGGGTCATTAAGGACTATGTTAAATAACTTCCATCAACTTTAGAATAGCTCCCACGTTTTATATGCCAGGGCATTAATGATAACTGTTCTTGGAATTTGGTTGTCTGGATTAAGGTTTCTTGTGCCCCCATGATGATACATATTAAATAATCAGATTTCCAATTCTGATGTATTTGCATTAGTATCATACTTTGACAGATGAAAAAGTACATAACATCACACAGAATATGGAACATAATTCCAAATATCAAAGTGTGAGATAAAATTATTTTGTATACCTTACTCAAGTAAAAATTTTGTAATATAGGCCCTCCCTGGTGGCGCAGTGGGTTAAAGCACAGCACTGAGAACCTAAAGCCGCTTCCGCATGAGTTCGATTCCCGCCTGCCCCGGAGGTGACCACATGGTGTGGCAGACCTTTCCTGACCCACCCGCTGCTCCCCTCAGCAGTGTACTTCGTCGATCTGCCTGTTCTGTTCCCCTCTCTGTCTCTGGTGAAGCCTCTCACCGCCCCTGAGCCTCTGGCCTGTACCCCAGTTCTGTATGCACAAATAAATAAATCTTTAAAAAAAAAAAATTTGTAATATAAATTAAAGGTGCAAACCTTTGTCCAAGGCACATTCTGTGGTGGTCTCAGGACAGGAACCTAATGTAAAAAAAAAAATAGGTATTTATTAATAAATTTAATAACAAGATTGTGAAAATTAAGAATATGCTTACACCATGTTCAGTAAATGCATAATACATTAACTTCAAAAACATGTTCTTTTTTATCTTTTTGCTAAATTTCATTAAGAAAATAAAGCATAGGATACAAATATTCAGAAACACTTCTCAATGTGAACCTCAAAGAAGCTTGAAGGGTTCAAACTTTTTTACCAGACATAAACATAGAAGCAGATTCAGTACCTGGTAAACAAAAGTAAATTTTATGTCAAAGTTAGACATCACATTTCAAAAACATTACATGAATTATTAGGTTCAAAACAAGATGAATAAGCATGTTAAATAGATTTTATGATTATAAAAGATAATATTTTTCATCAATGGAAAGCCAATTAAAGTTAACACAGAATCATTTTCACAGTAATGATGTTTCAAACTTTTACACAGTGAAACTAAACTGTATGTGTAGATAAGAGATATAAATATGTTCAAATGAACTTGAGTACTTTAAAAATCAAAAGAAATAGAATCACGTATTGCTGCACTGAAGTCCAATGTTCCTTCATTCCTTTTTATTTTATTATCCTATTAAAAGTAGTGTTGCATTGCCAGATATGTTCAGAAACCCACCTACATAAAAGCAAAGATCTAAATCTAAGAACTCTCATTGCAAATGTGATAATACTAATTATAGGAACTTCAATTAAATGTAGTATAAAAGAACCACTCACTTTGTTCTTGTTTCTTGGCATCCTATCTGCTTGACATTTCCAGATGTGGGGATATATTAGAAGAAATAAACTTTTTATATGATCTCTACCAGTATACAGGAATAAAAATTTTACCAAGAATAATAAATAGCTCTCACAAAGTTGAAATAAAATTAATTTTTCGTCTTTATTTAATGTTTACAAACTCAAGGAATTTCAGCTCAGGAAGAGAGTACTGGAGGGATGATCAAGTAAACTGGATTCAATCTCTGAGCTGAGACATCTCCTGCTGTATGGAAGTTTCTCAGGATCCTCCTGGGAACCAAGTCACTGGGACACCTGGAATATTCCCCCAGCCCTTATTCAAGCAGAAGAGACACACAAAGACTATAGCATTAACGTGCACATACACTATTAGTTAAGAAGTTGACATAAAGAAATGTTTGGCCAAACTGGGATGCTAAAACACAATTTTAAACCAATTTCTTTATATTATGCCTCAAACTACATTTCATACTTTTTACATTTGAATCTTGGTCCTTAGATAATTTAGCAGTGTAGACTTAGACAAGTCATATGATCTCTGAGCCTCAGTTTTTCACTTATAATTGTTGTAAGATTAAATGAATGCAAATAAATTTCTTAGCATCCTCCCTGCAACATAGTAAAAAGCCAACAAATACTAGCTATGAAAAGCTACCAAACTTAGAAATGTAAAGCTGTTCCTAAATTATTATTAAACAGGCCCTCCCTGGTGGCATAGCGGGTTAAAGCACAGCACAACGAAGCTTAGGCCACTTCCGCATGAGTTCGATCACCGCCTGCCGCAGAGGTGACCACATGGTGTGGCAGACCTTTCCTGACCCGCCCGCTGCTCCCCTCAACAGTGTACTTCATCGATCTGCCTGTTCTGTTCCCAGCTCTGTCTCTGGTGAATCCTCTCACCCTCCACATCTCTGGCCTATACCCCAGTTTTGTATGAATAATAAATCTTTAAAAAAATTATTAAACAATTTAGTTATAAATTTAGTAGTTCTACTATTCACTTATATTTTCCCCTAAACATTTTCATTCACACAACTTTAATTTCATGAAAATTAACTGAAATGTACGTACATAACAAGCTTTATTCTTGAAAGAATCAGAAGATAAAGTAAAGATGGTAGGCATTTTTTTTTTTTTTGGACTGAGGAACTTGAAATAATATTTCTTAACCATAATTTTATTTTATGTTCTGTGTTTTACTTGTGGTCTGGCATGGCTAGAGGAACAGAAAAACTCCAATAATGACAGGGAATCACTTAACATTTCCCATAGGTCAAGCAAAAATCCAATTTTCTAAAACTCATAAAGTAGAAGAGTTGGGTGAAGATGTAGTACAAAGCTCTGGATTGGCAGCCTCACTGCCAGGCTATAAAAGACATTTTTTTCACAGAAAACATGGTATCCACACAGAATTGGACTTGTGGGTAAAAAAGACCATCTTTAGCTTCTAAAATCTCTATTTCTCTAGTAATTAGAAACTGTCAGGACTTAAAAATAGGGTTAACAATTTTGTATTCATATTTTAAAGTATAGAATAACTTTATATCATTTATAATCTACATTGGATACATCTATTTCCTCAGTGAAATGAAACTAACCATGTTACTTGTCAAGTTTGTAAGCATAAGCCTTGAAGCTTTCCATAGCAGTTTTTCTCTAGGTTACATCATTTTTCACTCTCAAAGCTGTTGAAAGGTAAAACTGTTCCTAAGATTATTATTAAATTACTATTAAGATTATTCATATATTATAAGTCTAGTAGCAGTTATTTCACATCACCTTGTTTAAATGTTAAGTCCTTAAAATGACTTACTTTTGCAACCCTACTTGAAATTTTAATACTACTTTTACTTTCACTACTGGTGAATGACCCATTTTCAGAAGCAAGTTTAATAAATATGTTATATAGCAATGAAAGATACTATGCATATTATGCTCAGTGAACTCAAGAGATCAAGCACAACTATTACTAAATCTAATTTCTTTGTATCTTCTTGTTATAATGCCAGATGTGTTTGTTAACCTAATGATTCAAATTGACTTTGGAATATCATGGGGTGTAACATATTTTTCTTAATGCTTAATGATGACATATAAGCATTAATATGTATGGATCATAAATAATGCACATGTTATCGTGGCATTAGAAATTCAAATATATATTCTATGGACTGAATTATTCTTTTGAAAACTCTTATGTTGATGCCTTTTGCAGCAACATGGGGGTAGCTGGAAGGGATCATGCTTAGTCAAAGAAGCCAGAAAGAAAAGGGAAAATACCAGATGGTTTTACTCCTAGCAGGAGTATAAAGGACCAGGGGAGAAAATAATAATAATAATGTGCAACTATATACAAGAGACATTTTAAAGGGCTGGAGCGGGGAATGGGATAAAAAATGGGGGGCACTGGACTATGGTGATGGCACACGGGTGATTTGGTGATGGGAAGCCCATGGGGATTACAACTGAGATGGAAAAAGGCACAAAATGATGTAAAAAAAAAACTATTATATTATTTTAAAACATAAGAAAAAAGAAAACTCTTATGATAAAATCTTAGCAGTTCAGAACCTCAGACTGTGTATTTGGGGATGTCTTTAAAAACAGTTTAAAATGAAGTTTCTAATATGGGCTCTAATCCACTGCATTTGTTGTTGATATAAGAGGAGATTGGGACATAAAGAAACAAAGAGGAAATACCTTGTAAAATTTGAAAGAGAAAAAGCCATCAAAGAAATAAATCCTGTAGACACTTTGATCTTAGACATCTTAGTCTCCAGTATCATGGAGAAGTTTTTTATTGTTGTTGTTCTGTTGTTTATGCAAATGTAGAATGAATGTCCACTTATCTGGATACATTAAGGACATATTTTATGTATGTAGAAGACAAAAAGTAGCTAGCTCCTCCACAGTAAATACCAGTTCCACAGTAAGGGAAATATATGACTATGGTGAAAATAATTAGAAACTATGGAAAATATGTATAGAAAAAATCCTACTCAGATATAACCATTAAGAGCATTTTAACATACTTTCTTCCATGAATCTCTTTGCACATACTCTGTGGTAAAACAGGTTCACACTATTCCCTTCCAGTAAAATGATATGTGTATCTGATAACAAGGTGATAAAGCAAAATATGGAGTAGTCTTCAGTCTTTATAACATATATTGCAAGATATTTTTTGATACCTCTTAGTGAATAAAGGGAGACTCTCGATCCTCCAAATGACAAAAGAAAGTTGTAATTCAATTTCAGCATTGTCAATTATTTTCAATATAAAAGAGAGAGGTAGGTTATTTTTCAAGAGTGAAGAAGTTGCAGATTGTACTCATGATTTTAACTGTGGAAACCTTTCTTTCTGCCCTTCTTGAAATATGGAGGAATATAGAAAAACAGAATAAAACCTGTAACCTGTGCTTGTCTCTTAGAATTCTGAATATCTTACTATCTCATAGAAAAGACTAGTTTTTAAGATGTATAAGGAGAAATTTTGGCAGAATAAAGGGGATTTCTAGTTTGGTGGTTCATATTTCATTTTACATAATGGAATCCTACATGTATGACTTTAGACAAATGACCTCCTTTCAGAATTCTATCACCGTTTGAACAATGTTGCAATGACAAAGGTACACATCTTTTTTTTTCCAGAATAGACATGATTATGACTTGGGGTCAGGATTAGAGGATTCAGTCACAATGGTGTTTTCATGCAAATCCTCATTGGGAATGATGATTGTTGAATAAACTCAGTGATTATTAAGAAGTTTAACAGTGATGTAAAGCCCACTGACACAAGTATTTTGTAGCAGTTTCTATATATTAGCCCTTCATTCTATTTATCTGACACTAAAATAAAATCTGTAGTTTGAAGGCATGAGGCTTTAGCAAGAGGCTACCAGCTATGGTTCAGCTGTGCTTTAAAAATTCTGACTAAAATCTTGAGGATGCTAATTTTAAAGGGGGGTAACAATTTCTATGTAAACATTAAGCACAACAGTGCTTTTGTTTGGGTTTTATAAATGATTTACAACTCTGGAAAACCTAAAGAAGGGTTAATCATGATATTCTCTCCATATACTAGTCATGATAGCACTTTATATATGCACAGTCTTCAAAAAGTCAGAACCTAAGCAACAACAAGCAAAACAATTTGAAATTAATATAAAGCAAATGCAATACTGCTGCTTTTACTCAAGGTTAAATGTCATTTTTTTAAGTGTAGGATTAGCACCTTGCAATAAGGAAAGAAAGAGGAGCAGATTTTTTTCTCCCTCACTTCTGAAAGATAGACTTGAGCATCAGTTTGGAAATTTGAATGCTGTATTACCTGTCAATAACAGGCTTTTATGGACTTATCAACCCATTGGATCATCAACTAATTACATCAATAATTAGATATCACTTCCCATTGTCTTTAAAACTTTACCAGGTGAGTATGGTCCATGAAGGTAATTTTTTTTTTTATGATATTGCTAACAGAGCTACTTTAACATTTTAGTTATAATTCTCTGATGCTAACAGACTAATTCCTTGTGAATTTCATCTTATAATTTTTGTAAAGTAGATGAGGGTCTTAAATTCCAGTTTTGTTAGAAGCTCTCTCACTTTGCACATGGTGTTTAAACTGTTTGACCTCACTTTTTCATGTGGCATAAAAAACTTTCGGGCCCTCCCTGGTAGTGCAGCGGGTTAAAGCACAGCTCTAAGAAGCTAAAGCCACTTCCTCATGAGTTCATCCCCGCCTGCCCTGGAGGTGATCCACATGGCGCGACAGACCTCTCCTGACCCACCTGCTGCTCCCCTCAGCAGTATACTTCACGATCTGCCTGTCCTGCCCCCCACACTGCCTCTGGATAATCCTTATATCACACCTGCACCTCTGGCCTGTACCCCAGTTATGTATGCAAAAATAAATAAGTATTTTTTAAAAATCTTAAAACTGTAAACTGAGAATACACCCATTTTTAAAAATAGCAATAGTTTCATACTCAAGCCTTTTAGTGTTAGACTTGGTGCTCTTACATCATCCAGAGGCAAGAATTTTCTAACTGGCCTCACCTCATTCTTCAATTTTATACTCATCCAGCCCATCTCCCAGTCCACTATAGATAAGTTACCCAAAATATGAAATTTTACACGTTATTCTCCCACTAACATTTTAAGTTTTCCCTTACTAAAAAAATGCATAAAATTTTGGTTTTAGCAATCCATTTCTAGAATTCCATGTCTAGCAGTCTCATTTCCTACCACTCACTCATAATAACCTTCTGCTCCAGACAAAATAATCCTTTGCAGTATTAATCCAGCATATTAATCCCAAATATGCTGTTTGACTTCATTTCTGTTTTCATTGTCTTATCATCCTCCTCAAATATTCTTTTTCCCTACTGACTAAGCATCTACTTCAACTAAGACCTTTAAAGATCAGTTCACAGCAATCCCTTTTAGGCACACCTAGACTTAGTTAAAGGGTCCTAAATGCACGTTTCATATATGCCTTGCATTCCTGTACCCAAGCCTTGTAGTTAGTTTGGTTGTTGTTTTAAAGATGTGTTTTCCAAACCACTTGTCGGTTCTTAAAAAAGAGGAACTTGAGCTTTGATTTCTTATATCTAGCATGAGGCCTAGCATAAAATAAGCACTCATAAACATTTGCTGAATGAATGCAAATTTAACCATGTCTCATAAAATAATTATTAGTTGCATAATAAGTTTGGTTCTACTTTAGCTCACACACAACAGAGCACTGACTATGCTAATTTAATACCCTAGCAGTCATGACATGTGAGGATAGAGATGGGGGCATTCACTAGACTTATCTTTAGAATTATTCTTTTTCAAAACCTTAAATTGAAAACAAAAAAAAAAAGATCAATATAGCCTTGTAAAGCACCATTTATATCTTCTTTCCAACAACTGCTCACTTCCACTTCATAGCACACCAGACAGCATAGCTGATCCTTTAACTAGATAATAGCCAGCTAATTTTATGCACACATTTCCAAATAGTCAGCACATACTTTCTTCTATCCTCTGGGTTGAAAGGCATAAATTCAGAGAATCAATTTTCTAGTCACCTAAAAATACCCTTTAAAATGAGCATCAATTTGAGGATACTCTGGGCAGCACCAGAGAGGAGATTTCTAAATGTGTACTGTGCCATATACAACCTCATATTTGAACAGGTGTTCTCTCACAGCTAACCTGTATCATTGTAAA
This sequence comes from Condylura cristata, assembly GCF_000260355.1. Taxonomy (NCBI): domain Eukaryota; kingdom Metazoa; phylum Chordata; class Mammalia; order Eulipotyphla; family Talpidae; genus Condylura; species Condylura cristata. The sequence continues at coordinate 46,436,731 of NW_004567107.1, forward strand.
AGTACTGAAACAAAGTAGAGAAACCGAACACTCTTCTATTTGTGTTTCAGAAACTTTCTATAAAATGAAAATAAATTTTTTTATTTTTATGATTAGAATTTTTTTTAAAGATTTATTTATTTGTGCATACAGAACTGGGGTACAGGCCAGAGGCTCAGGGGCGGTGAGAGGCCTCACCAGAGACAGATTGGGGAACAGAACAGGCAGATCGACGAAGTACACTGCTGAGGGGAGCAGTGGGTGGGCCAGGAGAGGTCTGCCACACCATGTGGTCACCTCCTGGGCAGGCGGGAATCGAACTCATGCGGGAGCGGCTTTAGATTCTCAGTGCTGTGCTTTAACCCGCTGCACCACCAGGGAGGGCCTATGATTAGAATTTTTATGAGTAGCAAAGTAATTGCAAGATACCAAATGCCACTTTCCCCTAACATATCCCCTATACATATAAAGACATTCAAGTACACAGCAAAAGTGTTTAAAGAATATCTCTTTCAAGATAAATATGTAACTTTAGCAACATGTCAATATTTTGCACTGATTTTAAAGACATTTCTTACTATTCTTTATTAAAAGTGTTAATGCATGTAAAATAAATATTTTTTGCAAAGTACTAGAGAGAAAAAAAAAAGCTTACTACAAAATTATCCAGGAGGGGTTTCAACAAAGGTCATCATCTATAATGGCCTCTGAAAAACAGGGCAATGTTACAAAACCTTAAAGAGGATATCCCAAGGGTAAGAAGAAGGATTAGGTGAGAATCACCAGCACAATATAATAGTGAGATTGGAAGATGAATATTAAAATGATTAGATCAAAATGGCCAATATCAGGAGGGAGGCCCTTTGCAAATCGTCTACACAGAAGAAACATATCAGGTAATATAGCATACCTAAGCACCCAAAACTGCCTGAAACACAGTATGTTCTCAAGAAATGTCAGTTACCTTTCCATGAATTAGGTTAAAACTTTTGAAGTTGAAGTTCAACCTCAGTGAAATTTTAGAAATTCTATAAAGGAGTATTTCCTATGAATCATAGGTTTTAATACACTCCCTGATTTTTAAGACACTATTTTTCTCTACTGTAGCTTGACTAACATTTTTATGGATCTAAACTTTATTCTTTTTTACAAAATTTCCTAATTCCCAAAGGCTGCTTGAATTCATTTTTTAGGTATGTTCATAAAATCCTGTACTTCTCCCATCAGTGTATTTGTCTAGGTATATGCAGGTAATGATTGGCAAATTAAAAATGGCTCCCTAGTTTTATCCTCAACCAGCACCTCATATCTTTAGAGAAGAAATGCAATGAGCAAGGATCATTCTAAGTCATTCATCTGGAAATAAAATAAGGTTTCAAAACAAAAGTAGACATTATGTATCTGTAATTCTAAATTATCACATCTTCAAAATTATAGTAATAAAACTCCAAGTAATTCTCATATTAAAATTAAAACACTACACTGAATAATCAGGAAAAAACAAAATTTAAATTAACAAATGTAAATAAACAAGTTGTAATGAAGTTTACATTACACATTTATATTTAAACATTTTGTTTAAACTTTTTCCTAGGTTCTCATGGGTGATTACAATATTTTAAAATAAAAACAAAGGATAATATTAAAACCTTTCATCATTGTTATGGTAATTTTAAAGGTTAATTCTAATAATATACTTATTCATTTTATAATATGTGTACATACCACACATCTTACAAGGGGCTGATATCCAAAATTTATAAAGTAACTTATACAACTCAATAGAAAGTAAACAAAGACCAATAAAAAATGGGCATAAATGGTCCTCCCTGGTGGCACAGCGGTTAAAGCACAGTTCTGAGAATCTAAAGCCGCTTCCGCCTGAGTTCGATTCCCACCTGTCCCAGAGATGACCACATGGCATTGCAGACCTCTCCTGACCCGCCCGCTGCTTCCCTCAGCAGTGTACTTTGTCAATCTGCCTGTTCTGTTCCCTGCTCTGTCTCTGGTGAAGCCTCTCGCCACCCCTGAGCCTCTGGCCTGTACCCCAGTTCTGTATGCACAAATAAATAAATCTTTTAAAAAAAATGGGCATAATCACTTAACAATTTTCCAAAGAAGACATAAAGATGGACAATACACACATGAAAATATATTCATCATTTATCATCAGAGAAATGAAAATCAAAACCACAATGAGATATACCAGCTCCACTGTGAGAATTGCCCATATCGAAAAGGCCAGAAAAAAATGTTGGAAAGAATGTAGAGAAAAAGGAACTCTGATTCTCTTGGAATACAGACTTGTTCTGCCTCTATGGAAAATAATAGGTAGGTGTCTCAAAATATTAAAAATATATCTACCATATGATCCAGCAGTCCCACTATGAGGTATTTATCCAAACATTACAAAAAAACACTGACTTCAAAGAGATGCATGCATTTTGATGTTCATTGCTATCTTATTTACAAAAGCCAAATTATGGAAACAATTTAAATATCTAGCATAGATGAATGGATTAAGAAGATATTGTTTATGTACACAGTAGAATAGTATCCAAAAATAAAAACTGTAAACTCTTAACATTTGTGACAACATGAACAGAACTGGAGATTATGCTAAGCAAATTCACAGAAGAAAGACAAATACCAGATGGAATCACTTAAATATGAAATGTAGTGAAACAAAACAAAGGGTCAAATAAAACCAACCAGTAACAAATCCTAGAAATTCGGATGTATAAAAGGATATCATAAAAGTCATAGGGGGGTACTATAGGACTAATAAGGAGGGCTGTGGGTGCCCTGGTGTAAATGAATTATAGTAAAATACACATGAAGGGTGTGAATCTGTCTTCTAAATCACACAGAGTGTTGTAAATCGCTCTTGCCCAAATTAAAAAAAAAAAAGATAAAATTAGGTTCTGTGTAAATATTCTCAAACAATGTTCCTCATTTTTACCCATTATAGGAGAAAAAAACATATTGTATATTTCTTTTTGTTTAAGTAGGGCTATTGTACACTGTGATGAGAAAAATACATTTCTAATCTTTCTTGCATGAAATATAGGAGCTAATAATTCAACCAAGAAGAAATAGAATCTTTTCCTTTTATTAAGCTTCCCCTTCAACAAAAGCTTTGTTAGCCTACTGAGTCATGACGAGTAATCTTTTATATGCTAACTGTTCTTCCTGGTGAACGGCCAAATTAAAATGTAATGTGGAACAATGACACTGGGAATATTGAGGGATAGCCAGTGATGTGGGAAAGAATCCTTAATGAAACCAAGATCTACATTCTAATTATAAGTTTATCAAACTGGAACTATAAAGTAAAATACAGTTTAAGTGAGTATCAGGAAACCATGTCAAGGAGCACAGCCTGACCTCTGTCTTCTCAACAATCTTCTCTGGGTCTCTCTCTTCAACTTTCACTCATCCAAGTTTTATGTCATTATATCTTGCCAAGAATTAGGTAGTAATTAGGTGATTTTCACCACCTTCATCTCATGCTAAGGTAATTATTTGTGTGTTATTTTTCCCCTACCACCTTATTTTCTTACACTTGGTTTGCTCCAGACTAAAACATGCCACTTATCAGCTCAGTGCATACACAAATGATACTGAAGGCAACTGACGGCACCGAAGCCAGGGCTTAGATGTGGAGCCAGTAGTGATTTTGACCAATGGAGACAGGGGTAAACTTGTTGTGTTTGTGAGAAAGTAAGGCAATGTAGTTTACATTAATAAATCATCAAATAGATTTATGAAAAATTTAAAACAAGTGCAAAAGTTCCCTGTTAAGATGATCACGTTCCATATTTATACAGTAAAATTACAAGTTTTTTTTTCTAAGAAAATTTATTATTATCTAGCACATAACATTTCATTTTAGGGTCCTACTGTAAGAATTGATGTGCACAGAAGGAAGCTGAAGTATCAAGAAATTGTTCTTGCCAAACTTGAAGCTCTCACAGATTTAAGAAATACTTCAACTTTACAGAATATACTGTGGACAAACTTAAAGTGCATGCTGTGAAATTTTCATTTAAGATTATAAACAAGACTTGTATTATATATTAGGTAGTACAAAATTTTTCAATCATACTATCTACATTTTATATTAAGTAAAAATTATTTTTTAATCTAATCTCACTTCTGAAAGCATAAATCCGTTTACTGCTTATTGTATTTCTGTTTCAACAATATCCTTCTAAAGCTATTGTAAACTTACATGTGGGAGTTCTGAATACCCATTAAACCAACTTGACATTTTCTTAAAGAAAAATTTAATTAGGTGGTCAGTGACCTAACATACCATGTCAATTCAGTCAAAACAATTACAAAGAGCTGTTTTTTTCCCCTAAATGGTTCATATTATTTATTTCCACAGTAATAGTTTTTAGATAACATTTATTTTATTTTAT
>NW_004567107.1:46441236-46454874 GCF_000260355.1 Condylura cristata
TTTCCCATCTCAGTTGTAATCCCCTGGGGCTTCCCATCACCAAATCACCCATGTGTTATCACCAAAGTCCAGTGCATTTCCCTCCCTCCCACCCCACTGCTTTTGATCCCATTCTCCACTCCACCCCCATAAGACGTCTCTGGAATATAACTATTATCATTATTATTATTATTATTATTATTATTTCCTCACCCTGTCTGTTATACTCCTGCTATGAGTGAAACTATTCGGTATTTTTCCTTTTCTTTCTGGCTTATTTCACTAAGCATGATCTTTTCCAAGCTGTTTTTTTTAAAGATTTATTTCTTTATGCATACAGAACTGGGCACTGGCCAGAGGTGCAGGGGCCGCCGGAGGCTTCACAAGAGACAGAGTGGGGAGCAGAACAGGCAGATCAACGAAGTACACTGCTGAGGGGAGCAGTGGGCCGGTCAGGAGAGGTCTGCAACGCCATGCGGTCTCCTCCGGGACAGGTGGGAATCGAATTCATGCGGAAGTGGCTTTAGCTTTTCAGTGCTATGCTTTAACCAGCTGTGCCACAAGGGAGGGCCCGGAGCTGGTTTTTTAATGGGCATGTGTTAGCTTAAAATCTAAAGAAGTTTTCAGTATTGGCATATACTGTGCATGAGCATTACTAGTATATATACACAGTAATAAATATGTAACAGTATAGACAGGGTTTGGTGTGGGCAGGGTTTTTGTGAATATAACTGTTTCAATAGAAAAAGTTAGCTAACTATGTTTTGGAGAAGAAATTTTAATCTAGCAGAGAAGAAATGAAAGGAAAATTCTAATGGATAAATAAGAACAAAGATGAGAAACAGCATGTTTGTTTTTGCAATTTGTAGCAATAACATATAGTATATAAGAGCTAAAACTTCACATAATATAAAATAAAAGGGAAATTTAAAAAACATACACAACACAGGTAATAACTTTTGCAGATGCTAAAATAGTTGTGTGAAATAGGATATTCATATAATTTCAAAGTTTCTCCCAAAATATTAATTACAAAGTAAATAAAATAATAAAATTACAGCAGAGAAATCTAATCAAGTACTACACACTGAGAGACAAAAATAGATCACTGTTATGTAGCTCCTGATAAAATATGTTGAGAAAGATAACAGTACTTCTGTGAGATCCAAAATACATAACCCTCAACATAATCATAAAAAACATCACCCAAAGCAGAGCAGCAACCATCCTATGAAATTAGTGAGCAGGACTCCAAAAATATTTAAGGCTTGAAAGGTAAGAAAGATGTAGTAAGTCACAGATTAGCAGAAAGTTAGGTTAAAAAACTAATGATGGTCCTCCCTGGTGGTGCAGTGGGTTAAAGCACAGCACAAAGAAGCTTAAGTCACTTCCACATGAGTTCGATCCCTGCCTGCCCCAAAGGAGATCCACATGGCATGGCAGACCTCTCCTGACCCGCCCGCTGCTCCCCTCAGCAGTGTACTTTGTGGATCTGCCTGTTCTGAATCCCACTCTGTCTCTGGTGAATCCTCTCACCCTCCAGATCTCTGTACCCCAGTTCTGTACGAATAAATAAATCCTTTTTTTTTTTTTAAAGAAAAAAACTAATGATAATTGGGATGTGAATTTGGATTTTAGAAAAAGATTGCCGGGTAAAAATTGATGAAGTTCCACTAATACAGGTATGCTACTTAACACAACTAACATTTATATTTCTATATGTGTATATATATGTGTGTGATGTGTATATGTGTGTGTGCATTTTACATATATGTATCACTGCACAAAGAAATTTTAGTATGGTTATGTCAAAAGCTAACATTAGGGGCATATGTAATCTCTTTGGGCCACTTTTTGAAAGCTCTCTGTTTATCTAAATTTATTTCAAAAACTTAAAATAAGTGTCAAGTAATAGTATAGCTTTATGAAAGCAACTATTTATTTATTTTAAAGATTTACTTATTTATGAATTCAGACTTGGAGTACAGGCCAGAGGCATAGGGGCAGTGAAAGGATTTACCAGAGAGAGCTTGTAGCAGAACAGGTAGACTGATGAAGTACACTGCTGAGGGGAGCAGCTGGCAGGTCAGGAGAGGTCTGCCACGCCATGAGGATCACCGCCCTGGCAGGTGATTGAACTCTCACTACAACGGCTGTGGTCAGCTTGCAGGGCTGTGTTTTACCCGCTGTACTACAAGGAGTGCCAATAATTTAATAGAACCAACATGTCTAAAACTCATTGCTGCCTGTTTTATGAAAAAATTAGTACCAGTGAGAAACATTTAAGAACTTGAAGAGTCTTCTATCATTAGATTTGTGTACAGTAGTATGAGGTCATAAGGCATAAAGGATCAACTGAATTGCTAAGCAATAACTATTTTGAAATGTGAACGTTGAATCTAGGGAAGAGAATGTGAGTACACAATAGAATGTGGAAGGCACAGAAGGACATTACAATTCCTGGTTGGGCTTAGCAACAGCAAAGGTATTTCAAAAATCCCTTAGGATATAGTGGTCTAGTTATCATAATTATTTAAGGTTGTTGATTTTGTCAGTAGGATTTCCCTACTATCAATTCATGACTTTTCAAAATGATTCTAGATTGCCTCCCTATCTTCTTAGCTTATATAGAGTGAAAACCAGAACAGTCTTTTACTAAAACCTCTCAAGCTAAAAATGAAGGACTTGATTAACTTCAGGGAGATCCCCATGTTGGCTTATCACTTCACCAGCTAAATATGTTTACATGTTAGCTGCTAGGTGAAATACCAAATTTGCTTATCATGTAAATAACTATTTCTTCAATAAAAAAAAAGGACTGACACAAAGGACTGCATTTCAGTCAAAACTAGTAAGTGTAATTTCATTAAGTGACTATGACAAATAAGGGCTTATATAAAAAATAAAGTCAGCTAAGTAAAATAGTCTCATCCTTTATTGTCCAAAATTTACCCAAGTGATATACTGAGTTCTATCAATTTTTAATCCTAATTTGTTGTATAGAAATACAATTTTTAAAGTCAAAGTGTTAAACGAGAGAAAAAGGAAAGATTAGGAAAAGGAAAGTGAAAATAATATACTAGGGTAAGGGACTACAGACACCTGATACAATGAATATGGGGAAGAAGAATAAAATTATTATAAAAGGTAAAAGAACTCACTCAGAAAGGTCAGTGCACCAAAATTATTAAAAAGGAAAACTTGAATCTGAAAGTGAGTATCACTTTTCTTTCATAATCAGTAGTCCATCAAATGAAATACTACCATGAAGTTACAATCTTTCTGAATTTGGTTCCTTCCTTCTGTACATATCTCATGCACTAATAACTGTAAAATATTCTATGTAAAAAATCTTGCTATAAAAATAAGGTAGATAAAACAGCTCTTTTAATAAAGGACTAAGATTTTATTTCAACTTTATAGATAGTGTATAATAATCTTGTCTAAGGTAAAATATATTAACTTAAGGGGAAGAGATGAAAACAAGACTGATTATTTCACTAGGTGTGTTCCATGTGGTTTATAACATCTTACATTTATAGCATTTTTAAGTGTAACCAAATTTGTTAAAATTTTAAGGAAGTATTGTCTTATCTAAATGTGGTTGATATGTAATATGGGTATGTTAAAACATTCAACTCTTCCATATTACTCATCAGGACTCATAATTAGTTCTAAAATAGAAAGAGCTACAAGATATTTCTGCTTTTCTCATACTCTGATTAAAAAAAAAAAGACGTCAGTGTTTCCTTAATGCTTTCATAAATTGAAATCTTTTAACTGAGTTTATGGCCATATATCCATGTTTTAAGATAGCTCATAACAGGTACTGAATAAAATATTCTGTCTGGTCTGGCTAAATGGATTTTATAACAATTTCTGCCTTTTATAAGCATTTAATATGTGATATAGATGACTTAGTGAAGTTAATTACATTAATATGGTTTGGTATATCTTTCTAGAAGGAACCATATATTATAATATTTCAGTAAGATCCCTATCACAGTGGAGAAAACTCTTACACCAAACAAAGGTAATATTTATAAAGTATGTATACATAAAGTGCAAATGACTAAGTCTCCATACACATTTCATAGTTTATAATCACCCAAAGATGTTTTCAGTGCTTATTTAGCGAAGCATGGGTAATGCACCAGATATCATACAAAGTCACATTCATAGAAATAGAGAGACTCAAATGATATATTATTCACTCCTCCAGTAAATGTTTCTTCCTCCATCATGTTCTCTGAAGACCAGTCTCTCTAATGGGGGGAGGGTGGGCATTAAAATCTCAACTATGGAATTAAATGTTGTTAATTCAAAATATTATTTATCAAGATAAGTGGAAATTAAATTTAAAGACAACAATTCATCCTTCCCAGTGAAATTCTTTTTACAACATAAACTCCCTACGTGAGTTAGTTGAATTTCAATTTTATTGTTTCCTTCAAATATAGAGGTTAGAATTTGATTTTACTCAATTTGTCACTCATATTTGTTGAATGTTACTCATATGTTATTCATATTTGTTGAATAACTAAAAGAATATAAAATACTTGAAAGTACTGGGTATTGTCTTAGAAGCTAGAGCTTTTTTTCTGATCTGTTCCCAATATGCCTCTAATTTTAACATCCAAGCAGGGACAGCTAGAGCAATAAACTTACTCTATTATTCTTAACTTCCTGTTCTTAGATACAACTTAACCGTGTCTCAACTTAGTGGCATTTTGTATGACTCCTGCTGTTTTAAAATAAGATAAAATACAGTATTTTTAAAAAGATTTATTTATTCATACAGAACTGGGGCACAAGCCAGAGGTGCTGGGGTGGTGAGGTGATTCACCAGAGACAGAGTGGAGAACAGAACAGGCAGATTGATGAAGTACAATGCTAAGGGGAGCAGCAAGTGAATTAGTTGAGGTCTGCTGTGCCATGTGGATCACCTCCAGGACAGGGGATTGAACTCGCACTGAAGTGGCTGTGGCTAGCTTGCTGACTTCTAACCCATTGTGCCATCAGGGAGGGCCAAATTACATTATTATTTTTTTTTAATGATAATTATGATCATTGTTATTACCAAAATATTATTAAAATCATTATTATTATAATCATTGTCATTACATCACCATACATTTGTTTTCCCTTCTCCCCAAAATGATTGTCATTAGTCCCAATTGAAAATGACCCTTCCACTGTGTCAGCATTTGTTTTGCTCTGCTATTCATTGTTTCCTTTTCTCTCAGAAATCTTATACCTCACTAAGGCTTTGCTGCCCACTGCAGGAGAAAACAAGAAAAAATTTTCTCCTCTGTCTTGAGGACTCTTTGGTGTTATCACTGCAGATGTTTATTAGGTAATCTGTGACTCATTATTTGAAGCATTTATAAATATTTTCATCTTGTAGATGTAATACTATTTTAATATACATAAATATAAAATTTAATAAATATTGCAGTCATAATCCCTAACTAAAATATTAACATTCCTTTTTTGCTAATTATAATTACTACCAAGATAATCACATAAAATGGCTTGCATCTTTGCTATTTTTAATGGATCACTAAAACTTGCATTGCATTTCAGTTTTATCTAGGATGTACCAAATATTATCATAGGCAATATGTAACTTCTGAATGAATAAATGGATTTTGTTAACATACTAATACTTGCTAAAACTCATCTCATACAAAGTATAGTAATAATGAATCTTGAAAATATTCTAGTGTATACTGGAAAAGGAGTTAGGATATTGTGCATATCACAAATTCATAAAATGAACAGTAAAGGCAATAAAGGATTGTACCAAGTTTTGTTTTTAACAGATCATGGGAGAGTTTTCCCCACACTTTCTATTATAATAAAATTTTGTTGAAAAATTTCCAGGGACTACAGAAAATGTTTGCATTAATTGCCATACTACTATGCTGTGTATTACTATAAACATTTACAAACCTTTTTTAGAAAAGGTTTGAGAGACCATTTTGCTGTTATACAAAGGTCTCCAGTTAAGGGTTTGTGATGATGGATTTCTATCTGAAAATAAAATTATTACTGAAGTTCTTTCTAAATGATGCACATATTTGGCCAATAAAAGGCTTGTAAAATCATACAAACATAGGTGTATCTTTTAGAGGATGAAATGTACTTTAAAGATAAAAAATTAAGGATTTTGTTTTGCACTTTTGCAATTATAATAATGATCTCTATTTTTTTTTTTTTTTTTTTTGCTAATGGCCTGGATGGAATTAGTTGGTTATTTCAATACCCAGGCTCATCTTGCTTGGAATTTTAAAATATTCTTTTTTCCCCCATAATAAGATCTATCAAGCTTATTTAAAATGTTTTGAGAACACATTTTAAGAGCTTTGACATTCTCCCCCTACTGTCTCTTTCATCTTTTTTCTACATTATCTGCAGTGCAGAAGCCATTTTTGTTTCTTTGTAATTCTGCTTTGGTCAAGTTATCATTTAGAACATCTTAAAAGTAATTTCTTCTGATTATGTTTTCAATATTAAGAAAACTTTGTGATTAGAAATTGGATGCTATTTACAAAAATCTAGAAACTGTTTTTTAGTAGCAGTTATAAGTTAGCAAATTCAAAACCAGCTGCTATGCTGCCATCTTCTGGTTATCCTGTAATTTTTTTTAATGCTTATGAAAAGACTTCTTGATGTACCTGAAATAGTTTAAAAAGTCTGCATCGAATCAAACACGACTTGGATGATTAAAGACACTGTATCTAATATATAGCTGGTTTCAAATCCTACAAATAATAACAGTTTATGTATTTATATATTAAAAGACTGGGCATCAGTGTTAGGGAGAGTTTTATAATTTACCTATGAGACCAATGAGCTTTCATGACGATTTTATATATATTTTATATATTTTTTTCCCACACCCTTTCAATGTCAGATAGCAGATATTCACTCAATGAGTGTGGTGACACTCTTCCAAGTAGTGGTATTTAATAGTGTTTAGAGATCTTGAACTGAACCATTTTTGCTAATTAATTACATTGGTTTACCCTAAATATGTCAACACCTACACAAGCAGTGTAGTCTAAGGGTACACAGTAAGGAGAGAGAGAAGAAAGAAAGTGATTTTGGTCTTTAACGACGATTGTATTTCAAAGGATCATTAAAAGGCATGTACCTCTATTTTTTGTGTTAAGGATTTGCATTTCTTCTGGGTGTGTAAATTCTTATTCTTACAGTGCCATTCTCATTTTAATAGCTTTTTAGATAGAGATAGAAGCATTTATATAAGATTGATATTTCATGTTGAAAGTTAGTTTTCAAATGCAAAATTTTACATACATTGCTTCAAATTCAAATATGGTACAGGGACTCCAAATCTTTATAATTTTAGATGACTGTATGAGGGTATAAATCATAATAGATCATTGAAAATCAGAATGCAAATGGTCCCAGTAAGTGTTTAGCAACAGAGAATTTTCTCAACTGTTTATTAAATGCATCCAAAATCTAAAGCAACTGAGACAGGTGCTAATTTCATTCCTGTTATTAGTAATTAGTGATGAAATTTAATGGTGTTTGTAAGTAGCTCTCAAGCGTTTGCCATATTAAACAGAGTTTAAATATAAGGGGCCATTAAAATGTAGTCTTTAGGCTTAATAGACTTGGGCAAACAGATATTTTAAATAATCAACACCTCTGAGAGCATATGGTACATTTAAATGGCAAAATTGGTCCATTATTGTGGCACAGAGATAGCCTTCTCTAATTGCAGGAAAAGGTGAGCTTATACATGGATTATATTATACCAGATAGAAAATCACTCTTTTGTTACTGTTAGAACCTGAAATTTCTATCATTACCATAACTCAATTATTTTTAGGGTGATATATCCATAAACAATTACTGTGAGTACAGACTAATAGATATCATTTGGATATTTATCATTTCATAGCTTTACTACACATAAAGCTGATGTAAGCATTTATAAAATGTGCTCTTTGATCCATTTTATGACCTTTAAACGCACTTTATTTTTTCATTTTTATATACTATGTGAAGACCTGGGAAATAGACCAGAGGTGCGGTGTAGCAGAGTGCTAAGAGGATTCACAAGAGACAGAGTGGGGAGCAGAGCAGGCTGAATTTCTGAAACATACTCTATTGGGGGCAGCAGATGAGATAGGAGAGGCCTGTTGCACCACATATATAGGGTAGTTTCCTGGCCAAGGATCAAACTCAGGCCATAGCAGTGATTATTGCTGAGACTAATCTCTAGGTGATGAGGGAGACCCTGATCATTTTATTCTCCCCCCCCCCCCAGTTGTGAAAAGAGTCCTTCTTAACTCCAACTACAACAAAAAATGTAGCACGTTTACTTGGGCTAAGCCCATGCTTTTGTATTTATTAAAAATTGCGCCCCTAGTGGAGCAACGGCAAAGGACAAAGCACTGGTGGCTAGCTGTAGCTGCTTCAGCATGAGTTCAATTCCTAGCCCAGGAGGTGATTCACATGGCGTGGCAGACCTTTCCTGACCAGCCCACTGTGTCCCACAGCAGTGTATTTCATCCATCTTCCTGTTCTGTTCCCCACTCTGTCTCTGGTGATCCTCTCACCGCCCCTGCATCTCTGGCCTGTACCCCAGTTCTGTATGCATAAATAAATACACCTTTAAAAGAAAAAAAAGTTAGCTGGGGTAAATATATTAAACACCCATACATATGTAGACATTATAAATAGATAGGTATGACTGTTATGATGCCTGTAGTTTGAGAGGTTACCCTAAGAGGAAAAAGTGTAGTAAGTTACTATCCTGAATGATTCATCTCTCTGATTTACAATTTACAACTCAATCCAGGAGGAAAAAAAAAATCACTAATAATTTTAGTCAGTGTCTATGGTGTCTATGATGATTTTCATTTCAACACAAGTAATGTAATTTTAGAATCACACTACTTAACAGTGAAAATATCTCATTTGCTCTTACTATTTGCTAGTAGTTTTGAGTGGATTTCTATGGATATTACACAGATTTTCTAAGTCCAATGTGGATTTAATTTCCACTTTATACAGTAAAATCCCAAATTCCAGTTATTTCAAGGAAATGAATATAAAGAATAAAAGAATAGTAAGGTGAATATATCACTATGAAATCTGAAGAAAAATTGAAATTTTAGTTATCATAGTAATAGAAAATATTTTAGTACACATAACCTACCAGTGCTTAAGATAGAAAAAAGAAAAAGAAGCAATCTAAGGATTTAAAAAATTCTGGGATTTAAACTACTTCAATCAGTGTGTACATATGTCAGGTTTTTGCCAAGCACCATCATAAATTCGACTGTCAGCACTATGAAGCAATCAGCAGCTAATGCAGCATGAATTCAACTGATCCCCACTCAGGGAGCTGACCCACATGGCACAACAGACCTGTCCCACTCACTGTTCCTGCAGACAGGGGATTTCAGTTGATCTGTCTTTATGTCTCTGGTGAATCCTCTCACCACCCCTGACCTCTAGGCTACCTCCCAGCTACTCCTGTATGCATAAATAAATAAGTCTTAAAAAAAAGAGAGATCAGGCAAATATCTATAAAGCAATGTGATGTGTCTATGAATGTAGAGTTATTAAAAATTAATATTAAGGAGCCATTAATTTTGCCTTGATGATCAAATAATGACATATGGACTAGACCCTTAAAGAATGTTTATATTTTTGCTATATGAAGAAGTATTTTTCAAGAAACAAGAGTGACATAGTTAAAGGTTGGAAGCCTTCAAGATGATATATTTGGTGGCTGACAAATAATGACAGCAAGTTTGTCAATGTGGATACTGAAGGAAGCATATGGGGACATGGAAAGAGAAACAGAAATATGAAGAGTCTTAAATTTATAAGCTAATCAGACCAGGAGAATACACTCAGAATTAACCAGGAATTTGTTTTAACAATACTAACAAATAATATATATTGGTTATTTACCTGAGATCTAATTTGACTTGCTCTTTACAGGCAGCCTTGTAAATTAGACATATTCTAATTATCATTGCAGATAATAAACCAATACAGGTAGTTAAGTGACTCAACTTGAACTTTTCTATATAGTCACATACTTTTCTATTCTTCTAAACTATCCAGTTTACCAGACTAGTGTTTTAAAAGCTAACTTAATTTGTACTTGAATGAGAATAAATTAAGAGATTGCCTAAAAGCCAAGAATAGTTAAATATGGTCCATGTCTAAATAAACACAGAGGAGACAGCTTTTTCCTCAAACCAAGAAGTTTGATCTGTAGGGTTTTCATTGGATCAGGACTCTACCTATGCCCAGGGAGGAGCCTGGCAGCAATTTACAGGGCCATAGACCTTCCTTTGACAATGCAAATGCAGAAACTACAAATGTCAAGACTACTGAGGCATTCAAATCTGTCAGTTATAAGCAGAATATTGTGTTCTCATAGAGTTAAAGAGTTCAAAGAGGGAATATAATCTACTATGTATTGTAAAACACAGAATTATTTAAAAATCACTCTTCCTTTTTTTGGTGGGAATCAAATTAAATAGGGTAGCTAGTATTTTTGTGTTCAAGGGAATTAAACTTATAGCAGTATTGCAAAAGGCAAATCTATGAGTGAGAATTGGCATGTTTTATACTTCCCAATGTGTCAAATATTATCTTAGTATATCTACTATTCTCTCCTGACAATGTTTGGTGTCTAGATTAAAGAACAAGTAAAACTGCCACGGACATAGCAAATCATTAAACTACACTAGAGAAAAGCCAAGTGTTTCCATTCTCTTAAGAAAATGATATTAAAGCAATGTTGTAATGTGATCAACATAAAGATACAAGGCTACAAAATTGTATCAAGGTAATTTTTATGAGATTTGAGATATTGATAGTATTTTTAATATACAATTATTTGTGATTTCTTTTATCCACTAATGAAGCCATCACATGCAAATAAGTTTGTAGTCTTAAAGGAAAAAAAAAAAAAACAATTACACCAATGATTACCCCAGAAAATGTGGAACTTTCAACCTAAAGAAAACAACAACAGCACCAATAAGTCTGGATGGAGCATCTGAAAAAAATATATATATATTTGAAGATAAACTTTCCAATATTCTGTAATCCAATGGAGTGGAGAATAAAAAGAAAATCTGATTGCTAGCATGAGTTTCTGGGTAGAATACTGAAAAGGATACTAGGTTTGCATAGAAATCAGCTGAATTACAGATAGGTTACATCTGAGGAGGCAAAGAAATAACTGAGAGGAAATATTCAGAGGGATGTTGAAATGATTGCTTTGGTAATAAGAAAAGAATGAAAATCAGATAAAAACTTTAAGGCTATTTCAGTGTAGTTTTAATGCTTTAAAATTGAGCAGAAGGTTTCACACTTTTCCATTTGTCCTCTACCTACATACATAGCTTTCCCTCCTATCAATCCCACCACCAGAAGGGACATCAGTTACAAGAGATGAACATGTACTGAGTTGTCATAATCACCAAGGCCCATAACTTACAATACAGCTCACTGTTGTTGTAATTCTATTTGTTTAGATAGATGTATCCATTTTTATGGATTATAGAGTATTTCACTGTTTTAAGAATCTTCTGTGTTCTGCCTATTTATCCTTCACTTATTAATTTGTTTTTTAAGGATTTTCCATGTGTTTCATGATGTCATAGTTCTTTCTAGTGATGAAAAATAGCCCACCATCTGGATGTACCACAGCTTGATTATCCATTCACCATCTAAATAACATATTTGGGCTGCTTCTAAGTTTTCGCAGTTTTGAATAAAATTTTAATAAACACCCATGTGTAACTTTTCATATGGATCCAAGTTTTGAGTAAACATCCAAGAATCGAAGTGTTGTGACTAATGTGGTAAGAGTGGGTTTTCTTTTTAAGAAGCCACTAAAATGTCTCCCAGAGAAGTTGCTCCATTTTGCATTTCCACCAGCAATGAATGAAAGTACTTGTTGTCCCATATCCTTGCCAACAACCTCCAGATTTTGACCAGTATGATAGACAGTGGTATCTCACTGTTGTTTGAATTTATATTGCCCAACTGCTGTCTAATTACATATGATATTGAGAATATTATGAATACTTGTCATCTGTATATCTAATTCCATGAATCATCTATTAAGATGGTTAGTCAATTTTTATTTGGGTTCTTTATCAATGAATTTTTAAGAGTTCTTTACATATTGTAAAGAGTCTCTTGACAATCTATTTCACAAAATGGTCATTTAAAACTGAGGGAAAAAGCATTCAATATAACAATGTAAATTATGTAGACTAGAATGATCAATGAGAAAATGTACAGTTGGTAAAATTAGTGGACAGAACAAAACTTGTATAGTGTAAAATGTGAGGTATAGATAAGTCAAAAATATACAAGAACAAAAAATATTCAGGAAGCTAGGTAGAGTGTCATTAGCTTTCAAATTCAATTCTTAAAGTCAGAAAAAAATGCAGGGAAAATCTAAAAATAATAATGTCTTCAGGGATGCAAGGTCAATAAGGGTTGAGAAAAGGTATTTATTTTAATATTTAGGAAGTGGCTTTAAACTCAGATGTTTAATCAGTTTTTGTCAAGTGATGGGGATGGAACTTAGAATATAACTAGCTGAATACTGAATAATACTGAATGGGAGTTATGAGAACAAAAGCAAAGTATATACACTGTAATTTAAAAACTATATAGGGAAGGAATAAAAAACACTGTAGAAAAATATTATAAATTATTAGGTATGGTGTGAGCTCAATTTTGCAACTTAAAAAATGAAAGATCAGGACTTCCAGAAGATGGCGGCAGAGTAAAGACGCCAAGATCACCGCGTCCAAGCAGGCATAGGAATTGAGGACTGAAAACGGACTATAGACTCACTTACTACAAGTTTTAACCCAAACGAAAACACCCTGGACTCACTAGAAGGTAGATAACTGCGAGGGAATCGAGGGAATCAGCGATTGGGTAGTTCCCAGAAGGGAACTCTCGGGAAAACCCGGGCCCCTGGAAGTTCCGCGGGCTGCAGGAGCCGCTTTGCCCCACGCTAAACCCTGGAGGTAAAGCTGGATGGCTCAGCTCAGTGAGTGGAGCCCAGGCTGCAGAAAGACTGCAAATCTGATCCTCAATACCTGGGTGAGAAAAAAACCGCTGAAACTTCAGACCCGATCCAGAGCACCTGGGCGCCACGCAAAGCCACTGAGCAGCTCCACCAGCTCCTGAACCGGCAACATAGCAGCAGAATAAAGACACCGAGGCGACTACATCCAAACTCGCATGGGATTATACAAAAATGGACTATAGACTTGCATGCTACGAGTTTCAACCCAAATGAGAACGCCCTGGACTCACTAGAAGGAAAATAACTGAGGGAGAACTGGCGATTGGGGAGTTCCCATAAGGGAAGCCACACAGGCAGGAACTGATCCGGGAACGCCAGCGGCTTCCAACTCGCTTGGCTCCTTTAAAAATCTAGGCGGCGGGAAGCTAGCTGCAGACGGAAAATGGCTTGAGGTGGCAGCTGCTGCTGCTAGGCAGCCTTTTGTCCCAGCCCTGCTACAACCCTGGAGATAAACTGAGACAATTCAGCTAGGGAGGGGAAACCAAATCGTGGGAAAAGGCTGCAGCTCAGAACCAGAGACCTGAGGATACGCC
>NW_004567107.1:46460824-46475363 GCF_000260355.1 Condylura cristata
GTGCAAAATGATGTAAAAATAAACTTTTTAATAAAAAAATGAAAGATCATTCATATGTGGCTTTATATTAAAATGCTAACACTACTGGACTAAGGTTAAAAACATTAAAGCCCATTTTACTGCTTTTCGTGTTTGTATGTCTAACATCTACAATAGGGCCCAGTTTATAGTTTTGGTTTTTTTCCCATAAATATTTATTAAATATTTATGCTTTTCTTATGATTTTTTGAAGACTTATAGTTAATACAAGCTTACAACTAATACAACCTCAGCTAAGAAAAAATAAATTCTAATAAAGAAAACTGACCACATTTTTTATATTCTATGTGTCACATCTCATGAAGTTTACTTGGAAACCTAGCTCAATAAAAACAAACTTTAATGGATTCAAGAAAACCTTTCTAAAACATACTTTGCTGAATATCCATTTCTGGTTTATTGTTATAAATTCCAGACTATCATCAGGTAAATGTGTTACTAACATGTAAGGATTATCCAAGTAAAAAAGATTATCAGGGCCCTCCCTGGTAGCACAGCAGGTTAAAGCACAGCACTAAGAAGCTAAAGCCACTTCAGCATGAGTTCAATCCCCCACATGCCCTGGAGGTGATCCACATGGTGTGGCAGATCTTTTCTGACCTGCCCACTGCTCTCCTCAGCAGTGTACTTCATCAATCTGCCTGTTCTGCTACCCACTATGTCTCTGGCGAATCCTCTCACCGCCCCTGTACCTCAGGCCTGCACCCAGTTTTGTATGATTAAATAAATAAATCTAAAAAAAAAAAAGATATATCAAATCACTATAGAACATTAAGGGGCTGTTTGGGAAAATTACTAATGTTACCATCACTCAACTTAACTGAGATTGCTAATAGACAGAACAAGTTAGTAAAACATATTGTGATAACCCTCATTGATTTCAAAATGTCATTTTTTTAAGATTTATTTATTTATTCATACAGAACTGGGGTACCGGCCAGAGATGCGGAGGGTGAGAGGATTCAGCAGGGACAGAGTGGGGAGCAGAACAGGCAGATCAACGAAGTACACTGCTGAGGGGTCCAATGGGAGGGTCAGGAGAGGTCTGCCTGCCATGTGGATCTCCTCCAGGGCAGGTGGGAATCTAACTCATGCAGAAATGGCTTAAGCTTCTTAGTGCAGTGCTTTAAGCCGCTGAGCCACCAGGGAGGGCCCAAAATGTATTTTTTTAAAAAGAAACACCGTGTTTGTCAGCACTCTCAAAGCAACTTCAGGATTTAAGAAACTTTTTTTTTTTAATTACTAGACTGGCTCCTAATTCAATTCAAAAGTTATTATATTTCTTTTTAACTTTATGTGACTTGCTTGGAAATCAGTTTTGGAAAAGAAACAGCAGAAATAGGACAGCAGTGACAGAATTTAAACTCAAGACAATCTGATTTTAGATTTTGTTTTTAGATTAATACTCTGCCAGATCATTTAAGTGGAAATCAAGTAAGACATTCAAATTTGTTTTTTGAACAAATTTCAGGTTAATTTTTATGAAATAAGATGGAATTTTAATACATAAAAACCTTTTTATCTAATATAACTTTGTTTTAGTACATATTGAGATTTCTTAAAGTATATTTGTATGCATCAATTATTTGTGTCAGAGAAGTCATTCTTCAGGGAAAACAAGAATACTTTTCAGCTTATAAAAACCTGTGATAAAATGTATATAATTAATCTATTCACAAAGAGAATAACCTATCAAACATGTGCAGATCAATCATTAATGCTTTTGGTAAACTCAAAGTACTCTGTTACTTGTGGAAAAATAGAAGTGGGAAAATCATCAAAAGATATTTGAAAGGAAGTGGGGAAATGAAGAAAAGGACCATAAAGAAAAATATATAAACCTTAAAATGAATTAAGTTAATATCCTCAGTCAACAAATTGTAGAGTCACTAGCACAGGAGCAGCTATTGGAAGGCACAGTAATGCTGTAAAAAATATTCATAAACCAATTAAAATTAAGTAAAATGTATCACTGGGAAAAATGATTAAAAGGAATGGGGCAAATTTATAGCGGTACAAGCTGACAGGCTGTATCAATGTTATTTAAAAGGTTATTAGAGTTCGTAAATACTTAGGCAAGCAGGAACACTCTCAGTGGTTTTGTGGTAGACCGCTTAAGCACATAATTAAACAATATATGTGTCCTATTCCCTTCATCTTCCTCCTATCACATACCCATGTTTGCTCAGATAAGAATTGAAACATCTCTGAATTTCAGGAAATTCATATGTGGTTCATCAATCATGATGGAAGGCTTATGGGAGGACACAGAGAAAAACCAAGATTATATTAAGGAATTCTATATTTTGACTTCCCTCCTGACAATCTCTACTTACTTTTTTCATTTCCTGTGAATATATGAAATTGTTTATTTAAGAATTCTTCACCAGACTATCTTTCATGACGAAATTGCTTATAACTATTTTCATGCCCCATAAAACATAAAACATGATTGGGATTAAATATTGACTGTTATTTATGAAGCTAATTTTCATTTCCCCAAATATTCAGTCAAGCAATCTTCCATTCTACTAAAGAAATAGGGAATTAGAAGGTAACATGGTGATCCAACATCCTGCTGATGTTGGAAATTGTAAATATTCAAAATGTTGAAAATTGTAAAATTATTTATGCAGAATTCAATTGTAGATTTGAAGTAGATGTTAAAAATATATGTGGATAGACCAGAGACATATAAGTGTAAAAGTATGGATAATTTTCATCATTTAGAGGTTTAAGAAAAAAGTCACTAGGAGCTAGAAAACAGTTATGACAATAGAATATGGTTGTGTTAGTAGTAAGTGCAGGCTAAAGCAATTAGAGATTTAGTATAAAAATTAAGTTTGGAAAAAGAGAGGAATAGACAGTTATCATAATTGATTATTCAAAAAAAAAAGTAATGGAATCAGTTTGAAGAACCACTTAAGATAGGGATACTGACAGAGAAAACTGAAAAAGATTTAAGACTTAAAGTGATATGTCTTCAAAAAGAGGGCTTAGATAAGAGGGCTAAATAAAACTGAAGAAGAATATAAAGAACTATGGCTCTAGATAGCCCAGCTAAGATAAATGAACAAGTGTTACAAAGAAAAATAAAGTATGCAAATGAATTAATTCAGTAGATACTTTGTGCCAGGCAATATGATATAAATTCATATAATCTTGATAACATTATTATGAAGGTGATGGTGTGTTAATAAATTTTGCATGAGGAAATTGTGACTCCAAGAGGTTTAAAATGTTACTTTGCAATGTCATGCAGAAGACAATAAACAGCAGTAACACCTTCATCTTTATGATTCAAAAATGCAGGTTCACAATTCATACAAAAAGTCAAATTTTCCCAAGAAAATAAACTTTCAATCTAGGACTAGTTTGAGCTGAGGGTGAAAACAGCCTTCAAGAGCTACAAAATAAATTTGAATATTTCCAAGCATTATGGGGTAGGAGGAATTCAAGCATAAAATTGTGGTTTTGATGGCTCTTCTATCTACATTTTTTTCCATTACTGAAATCCTTTGTTAATTATTGTTAAAACAGCAGACATATAATTCAAGTTCATGTACATAAAATAGTTTTAAAAAGTAAGGTATATGAACTCTGCATGATTAAGCAACAGGATCACAGGAAATGATGATGGAAAAATTAGCATAAATATAACAAGTTGGAGGTCTTGATGTTCTCCAATGAATATGTTTTAGAGGAAGTCAGACTACAGAAATTAGCAAATGAGATTTTTGAGATGAGTTTTCTAACAAAAGGGATTTGTTTAATGTAGGCAACTGTTAATTGTGTCAGTGAAAAGAAATCAAGTAACTATTTAAGGGGAACAAAGTATGTTTGTACATATATTTAACAATGACCTGTTTTAAGGAGAAAAATTAAGAAAAACCACAAGTCTGCAAAATTCACTGAACAGCTCATCATTCTGTAAAAAGGCAATGAGGTAAGGGATAATCAATAGGTCAATGGACTCCAAGAAATAAAGGAACTGAGAATATGTTTAAAAATCTTCATTTTGGCATATGGAGTTGATATACTGACCTTAGAAAAAAAAAGAAATAGGTGAAAGGGTGAATTTTCTAGATGAGCACTCCTCATCTAAGAATATCCATCTCAACAGCAAAGAAAATACTAAAGTTTCCTAAATAAGATGATCATCTGCAGCATGCAGAAGTATTTCAATCACCACTGTAAGAAAGGCAATGGTGAGTTCGTAAGAAATAAAATAAAAGAATTTTAAATATCAATTTGATGTTGATTGTGTATTACGGCAACATTAGTTCTAGTCTACAGTTTTCCAATAAAAAGATAAAGGGAGTACCATAGAAGGTTCACAAGGTTGATGAAGAAGATAAAGGAAAATAAATACTTGGAAATGATAAAAATTTGACTTTACTCACATAAGGAAAGATTGTATTTAATGGTATAATAGGCAAGATTTGGAAACTAACATGATTCACTTTGCAAGCCTAATTTCATAACCATCTGAGTAGTATTTGTGAATAGCAAGTCACCACAAGTCATTTGCAATTAGTGCATCATTTGATCTTTTGAAGCCAATGTGAACGATGATCAGTGTTATGAATGGCTGTCAAAAAAATTTTGAGGACCTCAGACATCAATAAGGAATGGCATACTGTTTCTACTGGCCTCTATTGTCTTTTACTTACACCTATCTAATGGTCCTGTTGGTTCTTCAGAGATTTGTTTAGTAAATACTACAGATGTATCCCTTGTATTATATGATTAGACTTACCAATGTTTATAGCACATCAGTGTAAAGTGACTTGTCTTTCATTCAAAGCAAATATGAACACCCAAATGAAGCAGCTTAGTCTGTTCACTATTTCATTCCTGGAAGGAATGATTTAGATAGATAAAACAATGCTAATTTAGGGAACTTCATCATTTTAAAATTATCATTAACTTCCACCTTACCTGTCCTCTTTGGGCTGGATATTTTAACTATTGGCCTGGAATGTACCTGGTATTACGCAAAAAGATGAAATTTCAAGTAAAACATCACTTTTTAACCCTGATACTCCACTTATAAGATTTTAGGCTTAGGGAAAATATTTTAATCTCCTGATTACTCTTCCATAATCCAATATTATAATAGAGTTTTAGAAATGACAATATATAAAGTAGCTGACCTTCTTTTGAACAAAACAAATGGTTATAGTGTGGTCAAAATGGATAAGAAGGAACTGTGGTGATATACAAAGATGCTGAAGTTAGCTTGCAAAACTTTACATATGGTCCTTCCTGGTGGTGCAGCGAGTAAACACAGTGCTAAGAAGTTAAAGACACTTCAGCACAAGTTCGATCCCTGGTCCCATAGGTGACCCACATGGCGTGGCAGACCTCTCCTGACCCACCCACTTCTCTCCTCACCAGTGTACTTGGTCAGTCATCCTGTTCTGCTCCCACTCTGTCTCTGGTGAATCCTCTCACCACTCCCTGTATCTCTGGCCTGTACTCAGTTGTGTATCCATAAATAAATAAATCTTAAAAAAAAAAAACTTTATGCAGCCTATATAAATTCTACCGCTTAAGATAACACTACTAACACTAAAAAATTACTGCAATGAATAATCATTGTTGCAGAGACATCATTACAGTTTTTAATAAAAGTTAAAATGTTTCTTTGGCTAGTCTGCATGTAGTTGACAAATTCCATGTCTAATAATGCACTATGTTTTATGTTAAATTTTCTGTTAAAAAAATATAAATCGGCCCTCCCTGGTGGCGCAGCGGGTTAAAGCACAGCACTGAGAATCTGAAGCCACTTCCGTATGAGTTCGATTCCCGCCTGCCGCCTGCCCAGGAGGAGACCACATGGCGAGCCAGACCTCTCCTGACCCGCCCGCTGCTCCCCTCAGCAGTGTACTTCGTCGATCTGCCTGTTCTGCTCCCCACTCTGTCTCTGGTGAAGCCTCTCACCGCCCCTGAGCCTCTGGCCTGTACCCCAGTTCTGTATGAATAAATAAATAAATCTTTAAAAAATATATATATAAATCAATATGTTTAAATGTAGGACACTGGTTTTCACAAACACTTGTTAATGGATATTGCTTCTTAAAACAAACAAAATTTATCTTTTATTGGAAACATCTTTATCTGAATCAACCACTTTCCATATTTAATAAACTGCCTTATGTTTTACTGCAAATGAGCTACCTAATGCATCATAATTGCTAAAGTGGTTTGGTACATTTATATAAATCTCACTATTTCAGCACCGTAATGTATTCTTCTGAACATAATTTAAAGGGATATTTCCCTCAAAATGCTGATTAGTTGCAAAATGAAAAGAAAATGAGAAACCCATTTGTAAATTTTAAAGCAGTTAAACAATTGCTTAAACTTTCAAGAAAGTCTCATCCCAACAGTCACTAGTGATTGTACTACATTAATTACCAAAACAGTGAGCAAGGTGCATATTTATAGTAGTAGCTAGTGAACTGGAAAGGAATCTGACAACTCTAAGAGATTTCTAGGCAAAAATCACTTACATTAGGGTGAGAAAAAGAACATATGCCATTAATGACAATAATGTCGTCAAAAAGGTTTATGTTTAGTTTTTTTTAGTGGCAAATTATGGAAAATAAGGATTCTTAAACTGCAGATTATTCGTTTATATGAGTAACTGCCATATTAGAAGGACTAATCAGGAAGCTGTAAATAAGCAAATTACCAGCTGTCAAAAAAATTATCACTATCAAATTAAATGAGCTTCCCCCAGGCAAGCCAACATTGCTTTTGCCTGAAGGCCAGCTTGAAAATAAATCATGAGGGAGACAAGTCATATAAATAAGAGATTTTAAATTAATTCTCTGTGTAGACTAACTTGAAAAATAAACCTTAAAAACTCATTTCTAAATCATGCAACAACAAAGTAAGTGTGACAATGGTAGACTACAGTAGGTCAGATTAAGTATTCCCCAATTATCTCTGATTGCCTGCTTTTTTGATTAACATAAATATGATTATATATTATCAAATCAGCTACCATGCATGGCTCTCCCGTGAGTCAGATGAAAAAGTGATTCTCAACATGAAAGAGGCAGATAAAAGGAACTTAGTGATGTGTATCTAGTCATACTCATGGGATTAAGGAAACTTCAAGAAACCATAAAAATGGCTCCAGAAATTCCTGAAGGACAAATACACAAGGGCTATGGGTATTATATATGTATATGTGTGTCTCTGTGTGTGAGGTATATACGCATTTATCCTGTCAAGTTTCTTTTGTTCACTATTTTCACAGATGTCCCTAAAAAGAACAACAACAAAAAAACTACTTCGATCATTGAAGAAATCTATTGTTTCCTTGAGTTCCCCTTGATAATCTTCTATAAAATAAACTTTAGAGAGTCAAATGACTAGTGATACAGACCAAGAATGGTGGTAAATATTTTAAGAATAGTTACTCATGAAACTAAAGGAAAATAATGATTTAAAGGGAAGGAATAGTAGATAGTGGGTTATGTGCCTGGCAATATACAAAGAAGTAATAACAATCATAAGTTATATAAATTAAAATAATACAGAATATATTATAAAATATATTTTATATGTGCATATTTATTACATGCATGTACATTTGCATATTTATTACATGCATGCCTGTGTTTGGAGAGTTTACCTAAAAATAGGAGATATCAGAAAAATATTCAGATTTAAGAACTTTTTACTGATTATATTTGTGACGATAATATTAGTATACTGTTATTATGCAAAGAGTAGATAAAGAAAGTGAAGGATATGACAGGATATTTTAATTTCATTATCTCTGTCTTCAAGAATCAAGATGTATGCAGTGGAAAAGAGAAAACAGTGCAGTATGTAAAATAGAAATTGAGTATTATAATTTGCAACTACAAATTAATTAATGACTTAAGAACTGATTATCAGTGGCTGCTAACAAAGACAGAAACACAGGATCAGACAAGTTGATTAAATAGCACAGGATCCTCATGGTAAGTACAGTGTAAATCTTCAAACAGATCATTTGGTTCCGAGCACACTTTCACCACTTCAACTTAATTCAAAGTTCCATTTCGGGACCTTCTGTGGTGGCACAAGGAGTTAAAGCACAGCACTAGGAAGATTCAGCACGAATTCGGTCCCCCACAAGGGAGATGACCCACATGATGTGGCAAATCTCTCCTGTCTTGCCCGCTGCTCCCCTCAGCAGTGTGCTTTGTCAATTTCTGTTCTGCTCCCCACTCTGTCTCTGGTGAATCCTCTCAATGCTCCTGCACCTCTAGCTTGTACCCCAGTTCTGTGCATAAACAAATAAATCTTTAAAAAAAAGTTCCATTTTGTCTACATATGTACATAGTGTGACAGAATGGTCTAGTTGCAGTTCTCTGCACATGGCTGTCCAATTTTTCAGCACCATTTATTGAAGATACTTTCCTTTCTTCCTTGGATACCCTCATCATAGATTGTCCATATAAACATGGTTGATTTTTAGACTCTCAAATCTACTCCACCGATCTGTGCAACTATTTTAAATTCCAGCATTGCATTGTTTTGATTACTATAGATTTATAATATGATATGGATTGTTTGAGTGTAATACCACCATTATTCTTTTCTGTAAGAATTTCTTTGGCTATTCAAGGTCTTTTCTATTCCATATAAATTTCAATAGTGTTTGTTCTATTTTTGAAAAATGTCTCTGACAATTTGTCTTTGCATTAAATTTCCATGTTGCTTTGGGTAAGATGAACATTTTAAAAATTCTTCTAATCCATGAACAGAGATAACCTTACCATTTCTTTGAGTCTTGTTTCTTTTTATAATGTCTTATGTTTTTTTCATTGAAGAGGTCTACTTTGTTAGGCTTATTCCTAGCTATTTAATAATTTTTGATGTTCCGATATGTGGGATTGTTATCCTGATTTCTTTCTTTTCTATTCTATTACATACAGTAATTCAGCAGATTTGTATGTTGATTTGATAATTTGTCACTTTTCTATATTTACTATTTCTAGTTATTTTTTGTGGTGTCTTTAGGGGTTTCTTATGGATTTTGTCATGTCAGAGTGATCGTTTTTTACTCAATTTGAATGCTTTTTACGCCTTTGTTATGACAAATTGTTCAAGATCAGGTCTCCAAAACTAAAGCAAAATGGAATAGAAACTTGCATGTCAGAGCAGAAACGATAAAATGCATAAAAGAAAACATTCCCAACAACTCAATGATACTGGCTTCTGGGATGTCTCTGGGGATACAACTCCAATAGCAAGGAAAACAAAAGCAAAAATAAATGGGACTACATCAGGCTAACCATCTGTGCATTCTGAAAGAAACTATCATTAAAACAAAAGACAACCATATCAAATGGGAGAAAATATATCCCCATCATAAATCTGACAAATGACTAATATACAAGATCTACAAAGAACTCATACAACTGATTAGAAACAAAAATAAAAAATGGGCAAAAAGAGTTAAGCAGATACTTTTCCAAAGAAAACACAGCTAGCTAAAGGCACATGAAACATGCTTATGGCCCGTAATATCAAGGAAATGCCAAACAAACCACAGAGAGAGAACACTTCACCTCTGTGAGAAGGGTCCATTTCAAAAAACTCAGAAAACAATGTTGAGTGTGTAGAGAAAGGTGAACCTCTTACACTATTTTTGGGAATGAAGACTGCAAAGCAATATGGACGTTCCACAAAATATTAGATATGTAATCTATCATGTGATCCAGCAATTCCAATCTTAGGTAATGGCCCAAAAAATGCAAAAGCAAAATTTTGAAGGGGTGTATGCACAATGAAGCACTGTTTACAATAACCAAGTTATGGAAACAACTTAAAAATAGATGGCCCTCCCTGGTGGCGCAGCGGGTTAAAGCACTGCACTAAGAAACTATGCCACTTCCGCATGAGTTCAACTCCCGCCTCCCCCGGAGGCGACCACATGGCAGGCAGACCTCTCCTGGCCCGCCCGCTGCTCCCCTCAGCAGTGTACTTCGTAGATCTGCCTGTTCTGCTTCCAGCTCTGTCTCTGGTGAATCCTCTCACCCTCCGCATCTCTGGCCTGTACCCCAGTTCTGTACGAATAAATAAATAAATAAATCTTTAAAAAAAGAAAAAAAAATAGATGACTGGTTTAAAAATGTGACATATATACACACTGGAGTATTATTCATTATACAAAAAGAAAAAAAAGATGAACTCTTGCTATTTCTGCAACAAAGATAGAACTGGAGAGAATTATGCTAAGCAAATTAAGTAAAAATTACATAAACATATATTAGGTGATTTCACTAATGTGCACAGGTAAAGAAACGAAACCAAAAAGTAAACAAAACTAAATGAAAATATATCATAGAAACTTGAATTCAGAAGGCAGGCTAACAGAATGAGGAGAAAGAGGGTATGATGAAGTATGGAGGATAAGGAGTGACCGGTGGTGGTTGTGGTGAGGTAACATGCACCTAAACTCCTAATAATCAGGTAGTATGTGTCATTCACACTTATTGTCAAGTCTGTTCTGCCTGCTGAATGAATTCATTAACCTTGTGGCAACAGTAGCAACTATGGAGGCTATGCAGACCATCAATGACTTGATCTTTCCTCACCAATACTCACCTAACTATTGCCACTGTGACTGCCAAACTTGCCAACAAATGAGACTAAGAACATATCCCCAGGGGGAATAAACTGTCACAACAGCTGTGACCTAGTTATTCTTTTTGCCACTTTATAAAGTTGAAAAAGGTGTAGTCTATCAAATGATGGTATAGTCTATCAAACATGTCAAATGAAAGTAATTGGTACTTTTCTAGAGTATAGAAAATAATATGTATAAAACCCATGTTGATTCTATGGGATATTTTCACACAGCATTGAATGCTTCTGTTAACATCTTGGTTCCAATGCTTACAAATGGTATGAATTTAGACAAGTCATGTGAGCCTTATATGACTTAATTTCTCAAATGTAAAATATGTATTTCTTGAGGTTCTAATGGGGACTAAATCACTTAATATATATAAGACACTTTAAAAACAGGGAACACTAAGTATCATAAAAGTGATGTTCAAATAAAATACTTCAGAGCCCAATCCATATCTTCTTCCTCAACTATGCAACATATGTAAGATTAAATGTTTTTCTTTTACCTCCCTACATTTTTAATATCATATATTTGTACAAGATATATTCATATATTTGTTTCATACATATGAGATATACTGATATTTATTTCATGTATGTGAGATATACTCATATATATAATATAGATATATATATATATATGTATATATATATGAGGTATGAGGTGTGTGTGTGTGTATGAAATACATGGATAGAGGTTTACTTCTCAATGGAGCCCATAGTTTGCAATGTGAGATATATCACAGATAGCGTTTGACAAAGGAAAATGAATACCACTCAGAGATGCTATAACTTCCACTGAGTAAGTAATAAATGTGTGAACTCTCTTTCGGGGGGAATGATTTAATGAGTGACAGTAACAATATCTAACTCAGGAGTAGTATTAAAAATAGTGGTTGTAGGGCCCTCCTTGGTGGCGCAGCAGGTTAAAGCACAGCACAAAGAGGCTTAAGCCACTTCCGCATGAGTTCTATCCCCGTCTGCCTCGGAGGTCCTCATGGCGTGGCAGACCTCTGCAGGCCTGCCCGCTGCTCCCCTCTGCAGTGTGCTTTGTCAATCTGCCTGTTCAGCTCCCCACTCTGTCTCTAGTGAATCCTCTCACCCTCCACATCTCTGGACTGTCCCCCAGTTCTGTACAAATAAATAAGTAAATCTTAAAAAACAAACAAACAAATAGTGGTTGTAGCTGTTGTGTAACCCTGATATTGGAAATAGTGGCTCTTACTCAACACCCAACATTTGCGGTTCTTGTTGTTCTTTTGGAAGATCCTCTCATTGTGTGAATGTAGGTGCAATGCTCCACGGGACCAAAATGTTGAGAGTTTAGGATATAAGCATTTGTCTTAAACAACTGATAGCAGACTCAAGTTTTTGAAATCTGATGGAGTAAAGGAAAAAAAAAAAACATTTTGCAGAGAAAAAAAAAAACTAGACAAAAGTGTAACTCTAAAAATTAGATCTCCAATGTTTTTGGTATTCTTCTTTCTGTTGTTGGCAATAAAATTCAATTTATGTATATATGTTTTATATATATACAGTTTTAAATACATATATACCAATACCAGATTACATATATACATATATATATATATATATATATATATTTCTATAATATCATTAAAAGCTATACATGTGAATACTCAAAGTCATTAGTTCAAAGTAACAGAATTTGGTGACTGGTCATTAATTTTTTATTTTAACTTCCTGTATTTTCATACTTTTCGAGTGTGAGTTTTCTATTCAGAACACAAACCTTCAAACCATGTCAAACTTGAGATTTTTTTTGTAGTTGGAACATTCTTTCACTCTAAAATTTAATTTTCTCAGGAGATAGTCTACAATGAAAGACAATATGATTCAATTAGTAATATGCCTGAGTTTATTTTTGCATTATAAGTTGGTTTAATTCATTAGGTAGAAAACTAAAAAATAAAATTATGAGATTTCCAGTATTAGGGAAAAAACATGAATTGGAAAGAGATGAAGAGAAGCAAAGTGAAAGATGATTTTTAAAGTCGGTGTTTTATTTGGTTTTATGAGAAATAAAAGGAGACCAAACTTAATTCAGTAGATTCTGGGCACCATGAAGTTCTCTGATAAAGATGAACAATAAGCTCTGAGGAAAGGTGAGTGGAAGCACTTAGAGATAGACATAAATGTCAAATCCTGGCAGTAACTCGTTGGGAGAGTTCAAGCTACAACACTTAGAGATACAATCTTTAGTAAATAATATTTGTTTCCCTTTTGTTTTTGGTCTATTTTACTTTTTACCTTTGATTGAAATACATTCAAAAAGACTGCCTTTGTTTACTTAGCAAAGTCATCCAAATTCTATTGCATCTCAAAATTCATTGGAAGAAAAGGTGGAGTTGTGGCAATAATTTAACAGAAAGGATTAGGATGTTTAGTGTGCACAGACAGAAGCTCTGAATGTTCTGAGGGGTGATGAAAGCACAGCACACTTGCAAATGACAAAGTCTTAGATTCATTTTTAGTTACTGATCTCACAAACTACTTAACGGTATTACCTACACTTCTTTATCTGCACATACTGTTATTGATGTTAAAATAAGTAAAATAAATGCAAAATTCTATGAATTGAAATGCTCAACGAGAGAGATAATCCTTGAAAAGTTTGTAGCACAGTTCTTGTCACAAGGTAGGTGTCCAATGAGTTGTAGTTAATATTAATTTATACAATTCTGCTATTAGACTATATGCTATATAACAGAATTAGAGATGGAATGCACCTTAGAAGATATTTGCTTCATGCTCCCTACCTCACCTATCACTGAAGGGGGGGGGGGTGCTTAGTAGCTAAATATCACATCGAATTTGAGTAAAAATTAAAAATGATATCCAGTTTTCATGACACTTCACTTAGTCCTTTCTCTGTCTGGCATAGCTCAGATCTCCTCAAATCTACACAAATTCACATTCAATCACATTTGCTGTAAGAACTTATATGAACCTTAGGTTAACAACTATCATAAATATTTAGATTATTCATAACATCTAAAGAGATATATTGGATTTTTCTTTTAACATTTCTTAACTTCTTAAATATGTTGGGAAATATATGTAAGTGCCCATGTTAAAATCATTTAATTTTTTATATTTGCTTGGACAAGGAATTGAGATGAATTTTTAATAATTTTATAAAGGGTTATGAATTTTTTATAATAGAAAAAAGTTGCTTATCTTTAAAATAGCTAAGGGATGGTGTTATTTCTAGATGTGTGTGTATGTGTGTGTGTATATATATATATATATATATATATATATATATATATATGTTCTTATATTCATGTATATTTAAAAAATGAATGAAAATTAAGGCCAAGAGAATTGATGCTTTAAAGAATTTTGAGTTAGAAGGCTTTTCTATAAACTGTATTTCTTCTAAAAAGTATACCTATTCTTGTCTGCTTTAACTGACAATACTGCAAAGTCTAAAATCAATTTGAATAGAGGGTTTTTCTTTGTATCAAACAAAGAAGAAAAAAATCCAGTAAGGTGCTCTGTAAAAACAACGTAGAAATATTCATTTAATTCCAGCCTTCCTAAAGGATATGGGGGATTAAATCCATTTGATAGCTATTAACGAAGCTGCTCAATAAAGTGGGAAAGAAAAAAAGAGTATGGGAGGGAGGGGCAAATGGAGAGACAGAGAAAGGAAAGGAGAGATGGTGGGGGAAAGCAGAGAGCAGATTTAGGGGGTATGGGGAAAAGGATAACAAGCATAGACATTAATTGTATGAGTAATATAGTTGCTATAATCTGATAACCCAGTTGTGAAGAAGTATCTTTAGTAACACACATACTAAAAGTTAATCGATTTGTCAAATATATA
>NW_004567107.1:46475463-46546600 GCF_000260355.1 Condylura cristata
CTGCTCATTGCCTTACTGGCTCCATCTAGGGCAGTGTCTTTCAGGGGAGTACTTCCCACACCAGATAGCGGTAAACATCTACATGAAGTGAAGGACTTGAATGTCTACTCACTATCTTATTGGATCCTTATTCTTCATCTGTGTGCATGTTTCATACAAAACAGAATATAATTGACAAATAACTATCACATTTTTTTTTCCCACTAGCTGTGAATTCCTGTACATAAGAAAAAACATGTATTGGGACTATGAACATATGCTGTTTAAATACTATATGTGACCACATTTTTAGCCATCACTTGTCTAAACTGTCAAGCAGGGGTTAGCAAACTTCAGTCAATGAGCTCAACATTATCTAACATCTTTTTTCCTACTAAAGAAATTTTATTGAATACAGCCATCTTTGCATATTATCTATGAATATTTTAACACCATACTGACAGACTTAAGTAGTTGCAGAAATTGTGCAGCTAGTGAAGCCTACAATATTTATTACTTAGCCACTTACAGAAAATATTTATCATTATTTTTTCCATAAAAAATAGCAAAAATTTTAGTTTGAAATTGTTTGTGGACAAAGAGGAGTTCTTAGCACCTTTTAGGGACATGTTTCCAGAGTTTATAAATAGTTGTTACACCTTGGAATTTTCTCAGCTAACAGGAAAAGGTGCAAGTGTATCACTTTTTTTTTTTTTAAGCATAAATGCTAAGTACACTCTTTATTTGTTTCCTAAAATTAGGCCTTTTCTCCATCGCTGATGATGGTGAGTGACCTTGTCAATGTTACTTATAAAAACTTGACTTATATAAAAAAAAATAAGACAGGAACTTTAATATCTTATATGGTTTTGAAACGATTATGTCTGTTTACTCCATGTTTGGTAAATAAGTACTCAGTAAATACTTCTCTTCCCACATATTTTGAGTGGATATAGTTCATGTAGGTTTGATTCTATAAGGTTGTAGCAATACCTTAGTACTGAGATTTATATATATATATTTGGTGCCTATATTTATGCATAAATAATATAATTAAAAGATACAAATTATTGATTAAATACATGAAGATATAAAATTATAGGCAAAATATCACTTATTTGTTAAATGTTAGCTGACTGATTCCATTTAGTTGGACATGTGATCGCATTGTTAGACCATCACAACTAGACTCAGCATGTGGGCTTAAGAGACAATGAGGGAAGAACTTTAGTACAATTTCCTGACTTAAGGAAAAACACATATGCTATGGATGTCTTCAAAAATGATCTTTCAGTGTTGTGTATTTCATTTTAGCCATGTTCCTTTGATGCTTCCCAATAGAATCTATGCTCTTATATAAGGGCAGTAGATAATAGCTGTCCTAATATCTAGCTGAGTGCCTAGAAAATATTAGAATCTTAATATTTATAGATAAAATTAAAAAATATTGATATTATGTACTACTCAGACATCAAGAATTCATAGTAACTATCATTATTAGAATTGATAGATGTATTGACAGAAACATGTGATATTTCTTTTAGTTTTAAATGCCATGTAATATAAATAAATCACCTTATATAGAATGTATTCAAAATGTAAATTTCTAATGGAAAAATTCAGTATTTTATAATAATCAAGATCTGTTCATAACATGAATATCTAGAATGTCCAATGTAAAAATAGTTACATAATTTTTAAGAATTTATAAATTTAAAAAATAATAAAAGAACCACATTTATTAGCATTAAAAATCTATAATGAAGATGTTATGTTATAGGTTTAATAGTGTAATTTGCTTTAGTTGCCAGTTAGTAACTAGTTTATATATAACTATATTATTACTATAGTTATTTAAATAAACTATTACTACATCAATGTACTATTCCCATATATAGCTGGTACTCCTGATGCTCAATTTAAAAACATAGTCCACATTGAAAAGAATGAGAAAAATATGTATTAGGAGGGAAAAAGCTTCTGACCTAAAGTGTGTGCCCTCAGGTCAAATTATAGGCTTTCAAGTGTATATGTGGATTGTGGTGATCAATTTAAGTTAAATTTGAGCGCTTTACAATACCCAAATACTTCTTATATAGACGAACGTTCTAAATAGTAAGGACTTTTAGTTAGTGGTGATATTCAAGGTATTTCCTAATTTTCCTGACATGATAGATTGTCAGACCCAAACAATAAACTTAAGGTAAAAATACAGAATCTACAAACCCTTAGGAGCAAAGTCCTCAACAAAGACCTTGAATTAATTTTATGAAAAAAAAAATTAGAATCCTAAGTAAAATCCCAAACTTGATTGAGGCATGCAAATGTGGCAATGTACTGCAGAATACTGTAATTAAGTAGGTAACCAGGATATTAACTATAGAGATACTTAAGCACTATAGAGGTACTTAAGCTTCATCTCTATGTGGGTTAGAGGATATCTCAAATATTTTTAGGAAGGTACACCAGAAACCATAGTTCAAGTAACTGGGTGGAATTAAGACTGGTGGGAAATTAATCTATTTGCATACTTCATGAAGACTAAATTTATGTTACAAAAATTATCTAGATAGGCAAATAAATTAACTTCCCATTTTTCATGTTTGCTCGTTGGCAATAATCTTAGTGTCGAAGGGATGAAAATAAAACTACCCCCAGGGAAAAGCTTAGATTTTTGACTTAGTAACACTTTGTTCTCACCAAAGTCATCCCCAGATTATTGAATTGCACCCATAAATAAAACACGGAAGAGAGGTATTTTAGTCTTAACATTCAGCAGCATTTACAAATAAAACTGTTGTCCATGTGTTCTCTGAGCTCTTAAATTCACGCATTGTATGCAAAGTTAAAGGTGAGGAATTCTACTCTAGACAAGTATTCAGCAACTTTAAGATGACAATCAAAATATACAGCCACTTTCTCTGGAAAATTCATTTTTACAAACTAAGTAATGCTTTCTAATATTTCATTTAAATTTTTAAAATAAGTTTCTTTTAGATAGCTTGATTCATGAGAGCAAAACTACTGATAATAAAAGTTATATATGGGTATGGAAATAGTGTGAATGAAAGTTACAGGGGTGTTTGCAGAATTCTTGCCTTCTTGTCAAGGACTTCTGATTTTGTAGTTTGGAGACAGAGCTGGGAAGTATTTTTAAGCAAGTCACCTAAATCATTACTCTGCCAACACCAAATAATCCAGAGATGAAAGAAAAATGAAACAGAAAGGTCTTAGTGCTGACACTGTTTGGACAGCAGAAATGGAATATTGAGCAACAGAGGCAGAAGGGTTTCCTTTTGATTGACTAAAAACTGACAAAATCATCTTTGAAGGAAACTCTGTTTTCTAACCACAGGAGAATTAAGGAGAGTAGATTATGATAACACTTTTATCTTGAGCAAAACTGATGCAGTGACAGGCTGTGTGGATGTGTGAAACTAGGAAGAAAAACCATATTATAAAATACAAACTCCCTGACTATGCCTTGAAAAAAAAAATATTGCATTTTAACATTCAAGTAATTGGGTTATTCCATTAAAGAGTTGTGGTTGTAAGATATTAAACTGCCAAAAATTGTTGTCTTTAACTTGGCTCTTAAGTAGAAAGAATAATATCTAAATTTAGTCCTAAGTGTCCTTTCAGAGTAGTTAAAATTAAGGCCTATTTTTCTTTGTCTCCTTGCATGATTAAAAATAAATGAAACAACCAAACTGCACTTAACTCTATACTCAAAATGTGATTACTTCGTCATTTTCACCGCAATGGGATACATATGCCATCCACAACAAATTACTAATGTACTCTATGATATTTTGCAAATAAATACAATGTATTTTTTACTTGTGAGTACCATCTGCAGGATTTCAAGCATGCAAATATTTTGATGCTTCAGGGAATTTTATATAATTGATGTATATTTTTATGAGAATGGTAGAAATGACTGATGATGAAGTATTTGCCCAGTTCACTAGCTCAGCTCTTGAAGGTATAGACACTCATTGTCTGCCCCCAAATCAGGGACTTAATCCACTTTTCACAAATGCTTCTAAACTTCCAATGAGCCCATGCCTCTTGATAAGAAAACAAAACAAAATAATACCACAGATTGTCTAAATAATAGAACAGGATTTCTCCTAGAAGAATTTAACCCTTTCTCATTAACCATAAATAGAGACAGATAATAAAATTCCTTTACAGTAGCTAAGTACTCTGTTCCCACCATTATGCCCCCCCTCTTTTTTTTTTTTTGCTGTCAAATTAGCTCTCCAAGCAAGGGCAAGTCTTCTTGCCATCTGCTATTCTTGAACAGGAAACATCCTAATCATCCCAAACTTACCAGAAACATCTAGTTTCTTGTGAGGTGATCCTGGAGCATTTAAAGGGGAGCTTGCAGGGCTGTCTGTGCAGTAGAGGCCTCAGGCCGGGAAATGAAACTGCTTTGCTTTTTCACTGGAGCAGCTGAGATACCTGCCTGTAGGTGATGTACATCACACTTTTTAAAAGAGGCAGCTCCACGTGATGAAGCTACATCCTGCTAAAGCAGCCCCCAGCAAGAAGTGCCAGAAAATGAAAATCACATAAGGGTAGCAGCAGCCCACGTGATTCACAATCAGCATTGAGGACTTTTCTCATATGAAAGGACTTGTGAACAAGTCAGATGAGTTGGGATGCCAAATTGAGAGCAGTGGAAGCAGAAAAAATAAAGAAAAGGACCTTACAAGGGCCGCTGATAAGCTGCAGAGTCTTGCATTTTTAGTAAAAACTCTAAAACAAAGTTATGAGTTAACCCATTGGCTTTACATTGTAATTTTCAGAATCAATAGCTGCTGATCCAAAGATTCTTCAATGCCTTTCTGTTATGCTCACTTATACCAGCACATTTAGCCACTGTATTTCATAACTTTAATATTGACATGCTCTCTGAGGGACAGAAAACATTTCAGAAGTAGAACCCAAATTATGTAAAATATGAGGGTAAGTGGTCATACATGTAGGTAAAACAAAGAGTGACACTGTCACATTACTAAGCATTTAGATAGATCATCTCAGGTACCCACCACAGCAACTCATGAGGCAAATGAGATGCAGGCCTTAAAAAATTAAACATACTGTTCAGTATGATACAACCACTAAGTAACACATTGAAACTTCAAAAGGTAAAGTCTCAGGGCTCTCACCACTATGGCCTGAGTTTAAGACCCCACAAGAAAGCTGACCGGCATAGGGCACAACCGACCTTTCCTGTTTAACCTGTTGCTCCCCTCAGCAGTCTAATTTAGAAGATCTGCCTGTTCTGCTCCCCACTGTATTTCTGTTGAGTCCTCTCATTCCATCCCCCACAGCCTGCTGCCACACCCCTGTCCTACATCCTAGCTCTTCTATGCTAAAAATAACCAAAAATATGCATATTAAAAAAAACTTCAAAAGTTAGTACTCTGACCCCAGAAGCTATGGTTTAAACTAATAATTATGTCTGTTTAGTAAAGAGAGAGAGATTAAGGAAGAATCTATCTCACAAAAATACATAGCATATTAAATAAGCATTCTCTCTTTTCTTCACCATTATCAATAGAAGAACATTCTAAATGGTACCCATTGGACACAATTTTCATCTCTGTATGCTAATTCTCTTTTCTTCTAACAAATAGCTACACTAATTTAACTTTCAAGATTTCTAAGAACTAAAAGTAATTAAATTGCCTTCATACTACACTGAATATGTCTCTGAGGATAAATTAATCAAAAATGACAATTTTGTGCCAGGTAATCAATAACCTATTTATTGAGAATCCAAGATATTTCATAAATTGAGACAAAGAAATGTCTGAGCATGCCTCAATACCCTCAAACACAATGTATTTTTACATTTGGAAGTTGATTACTTAACAAAGACTGTCACTGATGGGTGAAAAAAAATTTTTTACAATGGAAGAAGCTTAAGTTGATAAAGTTGATTCTCTGAACCACTTTGAGAGAATTCCATCTGCTTCTTCAAGACAAAAATCAATGTTAGCTATTTTCACAAGGAGAGATTCACAAAATAATCATAAACCTGGATTCTACTAAAAGATATATAGCAAGAGACATGAAACAATGAATCCAAACCCCAATTTACAAAATTAAATTGGGAGTGTTATGGTAGCAATGTTTCCTTTCAGAAGATTTTATACAAAAGCAGTTAACTGACTTTGTATATACCAGTTTAACTAAATTTCACCAAAAATGTCAAGATATTATATATTCTTTTATCTCATTAAATTTATACATTAAATTATGGCTATATTGCTACTGACTGAAGTTTTGAAAAGGATGATCATTAGGGAGGAAAGGGACATAATTTCCAGACTGAATATAGTGAACATTTGTACATGTAAAGGAGAAGCACATTTGTCTCAGGTGTAACTGCTAAGCTGTTGATTCACATTTTAATATTTTGGAACATGATCTTCAGATGTCATTGTCCCAGGAAAAAAATAAAATAAAATAAAACACTGTGTGCGAACTTAAAAAAACTGGTTCTTATATCTAATTGATGTTCTAACCAAAATAAGTGGGACTCTTACCAACCAAACCAAAAGTTTCCAATATTTTTTTTCTGAACAACATAATTTCATTGTGGACAATTATTACCTCTTTAAGTTTATTGTAATAACATCAAAAGAAGAACATGGTCCCACTTACTAATAAAATTTTCCCAATGCCCAACTGAGCTCCTAGTCAAAAGCACCTATCAGTAAATGCAGAGACAGTTGGCATCCATAAATAAGCCCAGAGACACTATCAAATCTTCCTAGCACGTGAATTACCCATATAATCCAATTCAACAAACTCTAGACCTTCACATTCCAGTCCTATATAGGGAATATAGGGCCCTTTCTGGTGGTACAGTGGGTTGGAGTGCTGCACTGAGGAGTTAAGCTGTGGCTGCTACAGTGTGAGTTTAATCCCCACCCCAGAGGTGATCTGCAGGGCCCAGCAGACCTCTCCTATCATGCCAGCTGCTCCCCTCAGCAATATACTTTGTCCATCTGCCTATTCTGCTCCCCACTCTGTTTCTGGTGAATCCTCTCACTGCCTCTGTAGTCCATTTCTGAATGCATAAATAAATAAAAATCTTTTAAAGAAACTTTGGAATATAAAGTTACAATGCACATGCATTTAATTCTTTAAGGATATTAGAATCTGGTTTTTAACTTTTTTTTTTTTAAAGATATCCAAACTTTTATCTTTCTGGTAATTTTTTTTTTGCAGGAATCTGATGAAATATAAACACTGAGACTCAGAAGATAAGGAAGATGCTGGAGGCAGGAAAGAGTCCTGGCTCTCTATACTATGAGGAGTAAACATACAAATGCAAATTGCTGCTGCCACTGCTTTGATTCTCTTAGTCTTATACTCTTACTAAATGAATGAATGTGTGAAACACTAAACCAAATACATAGGACTTTAGTCATGTTTTCTAGAGGCCTGTGTTGAATTTCCCATAACTCGTAACTTAAACAATTAAATGTACTGAGGGGGGAGATTTAATCTTAATTAAGCAAAAGCCTTTAGAGGTTTACATATACAAAGAATAGTATTTAAACAATTTGTCTTTAGTAACAAAGAGACACCGGTAGGTTTCACCCTCAACTATTTGATTTTAGGGAAAAAAAAAAGGTAACCTGTTAATTGATGGTCGTAATACATATCACATAAGCTTACTTTAAGATAAAATAAAATGGAAATTATGTACTAGATTTAAAACAAATTAGCATAAGCATCACAGGAAAAGCCTTTGATATTTAAATAGAAATATAAGCAAAAATTAAATCAATTTAATAGCTCACTGTTAAACATCATTGATCTAAACTCATCGTACTTGACTTATAAAATAATTAAACCTGAAAGTCCACAATCTACTTATACCTATTAAATTTTAATAAATTTGTGAATAAAGTTCCACCAGAATAATTTCTGATTGAATCTGGAAATTTCTAGTGCTGATAAACAGAATAGACTATACATATACAATGAGGCAAGATAGATACATTTTGAAGTTTTAGACTGACAGAAAAATCTAAAGTAAAGTAAATTGAAAAAAGATACTCCTGTATAAGTTAAATTTGCAGATGAAAGTTGAAGAATCTTCCTTAGAAAAGAGTTGATGCAGATTGTATATCTAAAAAATGGAATTTTAAATCACTTCAAGCCAAGTCTTTGAAAGAGAAGTTTTAGTAGCTATTATTGTCATCAATGAGGGAGTCACACAATATAAAATAATGTAGAAGTAGGATAAGTCATAGTACCAGGAAAAGATTCACTAGACATTACAAAAGATAAAGAGAAAATTGAGGCTAGTAGAGTTTTCTTCCTTTTATAACAGATCTTTTTTGAAAAGAAGTTGAAAGTCAGAATCAGCTATCTATTATAAAATCAAGCTATAAATACATTTCATATTTTAATATTAGAACTAGATATTATCATTCCTTAATACAGATTTGATAATTTTCAAAGAATTTTACTGTTTATAAAATCTATAAGCTAAAGATCCTTTCTATGGGCTTACAGTTGATTATAATTTAATAGTAATTACCAAACTTTTGATCATGTATTACTTACCGAATATGGTACAAAATAGAGGTAAGATTTCATTTATTCTTAAGATTAAACCAAGTAGGTAGTAATATTGTTTAACTATTCTTCAGATCACATGACAATACTTTGGAGTGGTTTGGTGATTTTCCTAATCACACATGTGGTGAGTAGAGCAACTTAATGAGCTTCATCCTTCTAGCACTAAGAATGCTACTTCATGTGTCCTAATCATGTGTGTACCACACATTATGTCTCAAAATTTTTTTTTATATTTTTGCATTGAAGAACTGGGATGTAGACCACAGTTGGGATTGGAGGGAGAGGGTGAGAAGATTCACCAGAGTCAGAGTTGAGAAAAAAACAGGTGGATCTACTAAGAGACACTACTGAGGGGAGCAGCAGGGAAGACAGAAGAGGTCTGTACCACGTGGCCACCTCCCTAGCTGAGGATGCAAATCAGGGCATAGTGGTGACAGCATTGAGACTTAAGCCCTAGCCTAAGGGAGACATGTCTCATAATTTTGATGTATCCTGGAGAACACTGGTAATTCTCTATAGCAGAAAATGACATTTGTGTTTGTTTGTTTGTTTGTTTTCTGGTAGAGGCCTGATAGTATCTTAGGCTTCTATTGTCTCAACACAAAAGGGGTTACAGAAAATAGAAATAAATGAGCGTAGTTATGTTTCAGTAAGAGTTTCCTTCTGGACATCAAATTACAATTTCATATAATATTCAGAATCACAAAATCTATTTTTCAACCATTTATAAATGTAAAACATTCTAAGTTCTTGGACCATACAAAGACAGAGCACATTTAAAATTTGTCATAGAGTACAGCTTACTGACTGCTCAATAGTGTTTAAAGAAAAGAAAAAAGTTATTTCCATAACTCTTGGTGGGAAAATGGATATAAACACTGTTAAGGCTGCATGATATGATGACAGATCCTAGAACTTCAGGGAGACCTTTCTCAGCAGTTTATTCTCTTCATTCTATTTGCTCCATTTTTACCCAATTCCTTCTTGACTGGATACCATTATGGAAAATCACATTATTCAATAAGACAAGAATGTTTACTGATCTCTGAGATAAAGACAAGTAAAGGATAATATTAGGGTAATCAACTAATGTAAATTATGAAGTTTGTCACTGGAGAAAGGGAAACAGAATTAGTGGTAATTGTCAAAGGGCTCATTTGCTCCTCTTTATTTTATTTATTTTTTTCTCAATCCCTCAAACATAGGTTAAGGGTTACATAAAATAACTAAGACCCTATGTTGAAGCTGCAATCATGTTCATCCTCAGCTCTGAGGAAATGTTTTCAGGCTCTAGGCATTCTGCCTCATGGATATTATAATAGGTTACTGTATAATTTCAAATGATTTGCCCTTGGTGTCTGACACTAGAATGGAGAGGACTAAATGATAATGTTTTTGTCTTTCCCCTAACACAAGTTTTCTTAAGTCTTCAACTTTCTCTGATTTCTTACTGTTAGGGTAAGAAGAATCATTCTGTTTCTTTCCATTTGACTTGGCATATATTAGGGAGATAGAAAAAGGAACAACAGTTCATTGGAATGGAGCCCCGAGTAAGTTAAATGCCTCCTGAATAAATGCGCAGTATCTCTTTCCGAGGCTTAGGTAATTGCTTTTTTATTTATCTCAAACTATTTTCATCCTCTTCCAAAACCTAATAGAGTTACTCCCTGCACACTGTGGATTTCCATCACAGAACCTCATAGGATGCAGCCTTTACTGATAAAATAAATAAATAATAAATAAAATCATAGGCTCCTTATAAGAGCAAGTGGGAGCCGACATTTAACATTTATATATTAAATTAAAATTGCTTTCTGCCCATATTATACAAAATGTAAATTACAGTTCAGTCAGGCAGCAGAAAGAATTTGGCTGCCTTTTCCACAGAGATGTCTGAAAGTTCTATTTTAGGGATAACACCCCTTATGGGCCAAGCAGACATTTATTAATAAGTTAATATGGCTGTATTCATTCCAATCACATTTAGTATCTGCCTTGCATGAGAATAAAAGTCTGGAAGAAGGAAGGGTAAGTTAATATCTTTTAAATGAACATATTTGATAAATATTCTCCTTAAATAAAAAATTTCAAATGGAAAGGAATAAGTGAAGAAAAAGAAACATAAGAGAAATCACCCTCTGCTGTACCTGTGCCTGCATCAACAGATTCACTTCTTAACACTAGTCAGATTTTTTTTTTTTAAACCAGGTACTCAGGGATTTGTGATCTATATTCTTTGTGATTGTTCTTGTGAATAGTGACACAGACTCTGAATTATAAAAGAACATATTTCTTTATGAGATTTTTTTCATCATTTGCTTCAAGTAGACCCATATGGATAATAAACACAAAGCATTTATCCTTTGTTTGTATTTAGCCAACATAACAGAAATATGCCTGGTTTTACAGTGAAACCATATCCAGAAAATAGTACATTTGACTTTAAATTTGCTTCAATTTTCTCTGTTCCCAGACTTGACAGATAATGACTGTTGTAGTGAACCAAATATTTGGAATAATAATTAATCTACAGATCAAGAATTGCCAACACCTGGCAAATGTACCAACAGTCCTACATTCTGCTCTCAGAACAGACATCATAATTCATTATGTTTCTCTTCCACAAATCCATTATTTGTATTCAAATTACTCAAAACATTATGCAAGGCATTGACTAGCAATTGAGCTACATCTCAGTTTCTTAATCACTAACATAGATAGATAAAATTTCTGGTTTACACTACTTCAGATACAATTAAGAATGCTATAATTGTGCCCTCCCTAGTGGTGCAACCGGTTAAAGCCTAACACTAAGAAGTTATCCACAACCACTGTTGTGGATCCCTCCCCAGGGATGGGATCCCCAGCCAGGC
Source organism: Condylura cristata (assembly GCF_000260355.1). Lineage (NCBI taxonomy): Eukaryota > Metazoa > Chordata > Mammalia > Eulipotyphla > Talpidae > Condylura > Condylura cristata. The sequence continues at coordinate 46,486,932 of NW_004567107.1, forward strand.
AGGTGACCCATGTGATCCCGCAGACCTTTTCTGTCCCACTTGCTGCTTTCCTCAGTAGTGTTTCAGTCAATCCAAATGTTCTGTTCCCACTGTCTCTGGTGAATATGCTCACCTCCTTGGACCTCTGGCCATTACCCCAGTTTCTGTATGCATATATAAACAAATCTTAAAAAAAAAATGCTACAACTGAAATGGTATATTTTAAATATTTAGTATAACCATCCCATTTTAAAGATGCAGAAATTAGAGCCAAGGAAGTAAAAAAAAAAAAGCCCAATCCTATTGAATCTGAGTAGGCAGATTCAATACTCAGATTGCCACCCTAATCAACAGAGGTACTTCCCCAGACTACTGCACTGAGGATTCTCAAGTTGAGTCTGAACCCAAAGGAAAAGAATACCTTGATCAACCAGAAAGGTCTTTGAAGTTTGAGTAGGAAAGGCAGAAAAAGGCCACTCTATACAATATTCATCATTTAATGTCCTTGTTCTGAGCCCAACTGCACCAAATAATTCCATAACAGTGATTTCAGTTCACAAAATGTATGCTTCATCTTGGCAGATAGAATGTCTCTGTCATATTGTCATAGCAATACAAGTTCATACATGAACATGTTTTCATACCTGTAATTAAACTGATATTTCAACAAAATATAAGTTCAGCAAAGATGGTTAAAACCACTCAGATCTATTCTCTAAAATGCAAATTTCTGAGCTAGTAAATTTCAAGTTCAGGCTCTAGATTATGGTAGCATCATCCAAGGTAATGTGAGGTCATCCCAGAGGGAGCCAGTTGACTTTGCCCTTATTAAAAGCCTCTGCATCTGGCCCCTCACCCCAGCCACTTCAGCATGGGTTGGATCCTGCCCAAGAAGGTGATCCACATGGTGGACCTCTCCTCTCGAGCCCGCTGCTTCCCTCAGCAGTGTATTGTGTCTATCTGCATGTTCTGCTCCCCATTCTGTCTCTGGGAACCCTCTAACCTCCACACCTCTAGCCTGGACCCCAGTTCTTATAGGCATAAATAACTGATTTTTTTTTAAGACTCTGCTTCTTCACATGCCACTTATCAAAAATCCATTCAGTATATTTACACTTAATTGTACTTATTTTTTTAAAGATTTTTTTTATTTATGCATACAGAACTTGGGGTCCATACCAGAGGTGTAGGGGCGATGAGAGGATTCATCAGAGACAGAGCGGGGAGCAGAACAAGCAGATTGACAAAGTACACTGCTGAGGGGAGCAGCAGGAGAGTCAGGAGAGATCTGTTGCACCATGTGGGTCACCTCCACATCAAACCTATGCTGAAATGGCTGTGGCTAGCTTCCTAGTGCTGAGCTTTACTGGTTGTGCCACCAGGGAGGGCCCTACACTTAATTTTAAAAACTGTATAGACAATCACAACTTAAAAAATAAATTAGAATATTCCACTTTTTTAAATAGAGAAGTGTTCATCACAAGGTTGCTAATAATAACAAACACCTCTGCTACATGTAAAATAAGATTTGATTCTTCCAAAATAATTTAAAAATAACTATTATTAGCATAGATCCACTGCATTAAAAAAAAATCACATCAAGCAACTTTATCTACCAGGAAAAAAAGTCAAATAATAGATAACCTAAGACATTTCTTATTCTAAGAATCATATAATATATGGAGGAAGGTATGATCTACTTTCAGAGAATGCCATGATTGCTTTTCCACTGAGGAGTCACTAAAGGTATAGATGCAAGAAAGGAAGTCCATAATTGGCTAGGAATCTTTGTTAATGACTAATGCCTGAAAACTCAATTGAAGAAAAGTTTAAACCAACCTTAAAGAATCTCATTTCTCTCCTACACAGTATTTTATTATCTATACCTAGTGGACATATTATCTTATTTGGGACATAAATACACAATAGACATTTTCATGATTTCCTGTTTATTGCTAAATATGTTTAAAAGATACTGAAATACTAAGCAATATTTTACTGGTTACTGGACAGTTGTTTTCCCACCAGCCTGCTAGTCCTACTACTTTTTGTTTTTATTAGGTTTAGGCTGTGGCTATACCAGGTTCTATGACAATTATACCCACATTTCATGTACTGAAGGAAAATGGAGAAAAGCAAGGATTTAAACAAAAGTTAGGCAGATATATCATATCCCTTTGATTATCCTTTTATGAAATAACTTGTGAAGTTGCCAGAGTCCCACTGATAATTTATTCAATGATATCTCCACATAGCAATGGCTTTTTCTCCAGTGAAATTCATTGGTAAAAGTTTTCCTGTGGCTTTTATCACCACAGAGTTGTTAGTTTTGTTGTAATTTTCTTTAACATACAAAAATTGCTGCACTTGTAACACAGTTTTGGAAACTGGCATCTCTTCAAGACAAATACATCTTAGGGGAAAACTTAAAGTATATTGGAATATCAGAACTGTTGCATAATAGTCACTATGAGTGCAAATTCTTATTTTTATAATCAGACCTCTTTTTAGAAATATTTACTTTATCATTTACATATGAAAAGGAACCTCAGTTGGTTTTTTACTATTCCATACTAACAAATAGTAAGTTAATGTTACCTATTGCCATTAAATTAAATAATTTCAAATATATTCAATTGGAGTGGCAGAGGAAAGGAGGGAGGAGTGAAAAGAGGAAGGGAGACTGAATGAGAGGGAGGAGAGGGAAGGAAAGAGAGAGAGCACAAAGGGAATTTTCTAGGGGGCTCTATTGGAAGAAATACATTTTACATGACCTCAGTAATACTCTAATTTAACTCTCCTTGTATTAGAATAATTACCTTCAAATATTATTTATTACTCTTACAATCATGTAGCAAATATTTAAATGGTTTTTGGATTGCTGACATTCAGGTAGTGACACATATTTATAGAAACATTAAGGGATAAGGTGATGCCATGTAGAGAATTTTAGTTAAAAATAAAAATTATACATATAAAATAGTTTGCCAAAGACTAAGACAATCACTAAAACCCAAGAAATTGGACTCTTGATAAATATGTGTACACAATGTAACCTTATATATAGTCAGTCAGATATACACTCACGCAGGTATCCAAATAACCTGGTAGATAGATATACACACATCATATGTGCATGATTTGTTCTAATTACAACAGCAATTTACATTCATATATTCAGGTTACAGAATTCATCATGCAAAGTTTGGGAATATTTTGCTTGCTTTTTTCCATTTTTATGATGATTATAAATAGCAATGTGGTGGTCATTCTTTTCCCTATTTTTAAAACAAGTTCACTAATTCCTCTTAAAATAGAGTCCTAAAATTAAGATTATGGGTCAAATGTTACACGTAATGTTAACTCTTCCCACACATTACAAGATCACTTTCTTCAATATTTTTTCTAATTGGTTTAATCCTGCTAGCAGTATGTAAAGGGCTCTCCAGTCAAACCTTCCCTAAAGAATAACATGATCAAAATTAAAAGGTAAAGCTTCCCCATTTTGAAAAGCAAAGACATTTAAAATAAGTTGTTATGTATCCCTTTAAATAATATGTTCATAGTATCCCTCCAGAAGTAGTGCAAGGTCAATCAGGTTGGCTCAAAACCTGTACCTATAAACCCAGCTGCCACCTAGTATGCCAAGCAGACCCAAACCAGCTGACTGCACAGCCAGTTCTTCAAGCCAAGTGAAAAAAAAAAAAAAACTTTCTGGGGCAAAAAGTATTCTCAAAGGAATATGAAATGCCTTCATACAAGTATATTGATTCTCTGAGTTGGAAAAGAGTGCAGGAAGCATGGCTCAACAGCTTCTTCTGATTGAAATCAGATATAAGATATCTCTACTTGAAAGCACCATCATCGTCCATGGATATACTTATTGTGGTGTGATGCCAAGTTCTCCAAGTGTTGTGTGCCTCTAAAGATAGTTTGCTGCATGTGTCATGTTCTAAGAATAATTCAAATTAATTCCCCCTGAATTTAATAGAATTCCAACTCTGATGGAAACTAAGTTTCTGAACCTAATACTTAACCAAAACATGTTTAGGAATTCCAAGGAAATTCTATTTTCAATGTCACTATCTAAGTCACCCCAAGCATTTGATATTCACAGGTGTCTTTTCAGTTAACTTTCAACAGATAACAAAATATTTAGGCCCTTACAATTTATATATTTTTCTTACAGCACTATTTCATAGAATGACTTGTAAACTTCTCAACAGTAATCATTTCTTCACTGATAAGGTAGAATGAAGATCAGATCAATATAAGGTAAAACTGTTTTTTGTAGTTTTTTGTGCAAGGGATGTTTCAAATATATTGATTCAGTGAAAATATGCTCATAGCGCTGTACTAAATATTTGAGTACATGAAATACTACTGGAATATGGTAATACAAAGGTCAATTCTCAAAACAGTCCACAGAAAAGATAAAAGGCCACTATGCATGTCTAAAACAGATTAATGTTACAAAGACTAATACAAAACAGAGGGTGAGGAACTGAATGAGTCACACATTCCTGACAATTAAGGAACAAGAAGTAATCCACATTTTTTAGTTTGATATACACTCATGTCACTAATAAACATTTAAGAATTTGAGAGTATGGATGAGAGGCAAAGGCGCCCTTCTTTTTTTTTTTTTTTTTTTAAAGATTTATTTATTTGTGCATGCAGAACTGGGGTACAGGCCAGAGGCTCAGGGGCGACGATAGGCTTCACCAGAGTGGGGAGCAGAACAGGCAGATCGACGGAGTACACTTCTGAGGGGAGCAGCGGGCGGGTCAGGAGAGGTCTGCCACGCCATGTGGTCACCTCCGGGGCCAGTTGGGATCGAACTCATGCAGAAGTAGCTTTAGCTTCTTAGTGCTGTGCTTTAACACGCTGCGCCACCAGAGAGGGTCAGGAGCCCTTCTTTAACCATAAGAATAATATAGTAAAAATTAAATTCATCTGATCAATTTATACTCCATCTTACCCCTCATGCTGCAATGAACCAATTTGAAGAGTTGATCCAAGTTCCAAAGTTATCCTTATTAAAATAATCTATGCCATTTTATTTCCCACCACTATCACTGGCAATAGAAGGGGAGAAGATAACATTCTGGAAGCAAAAGAAAGGGACAGCCTTTCCTTTTATGGGCATGTGACTATCTTTAAGTCAATGAAACTTTCCTGGGAAGTTTGCTGAAGATGAAAAGAGATAAATTAAAAAATAAAATAAAAAACTTCCTGGGTACTGTGAAAGAGCTTCATAAAGATAATCTGTTTCTGCTTATTAACAAGGTAGCAAGAATATTTGTTTTGGCAGTCAGTCGAACTTTCAAGAGGGCATTCACATAAAAATCACACAAAAATGGGCCCCCAAATCTGACTGAAACATATTTAATCATCACCCAATATCTGAATGGTTCAATTTTAAATTCTAATCTGAGTTGATTCATTTGTAACTTGCCAAAAATATCCTAATTAAGCCAAAGGACTGAGCCAAATTGGGCCCAGTAAATTTAAAAGGCTTACCGGATGTGCAGGTTTACCTATAAAATAAGCAGCTGGGACTAGAGATCTAAAACAGAAACATGGGGGGGGGCATAATAAAGATCATGCAATCTACAAGAATAAAAATATAGAAAGTAATAATATACTGTTTTTATGCATTTCAGAGTTAGGAAACATTCGAATTTTAAAATGTTGGTTGTAGTTTACAGATTTTTTAAATTAAGGTTTTTTTTGTGGTAGATTACAAAATACATTGTATTTCTGATAATAAGGTATATAATAGACATATTTGACTATTACATTTTGTTTAAAATATACATGAAAACAAGCTAAATATTCTTGTTTCTTTGAAGTGGGTCATACTTTATAATTACATTCTAATTTTTTCTGTGAATTGCATCTGAATCTGTACTGTTTCTAGTAGACCATAGTTTGTGTTATGAAATAAAAGAAAGCCTATGACAGTTTCAATAATCAAAAAATGCATTTCAAGATTATATACCATGGACAATAAATCCATCAGCATTTGAAATATCAAGCTAGTTAAGACAAAAAAGTAAGTTCTTTGTTATTATCACTTAACCCATCAATTTTTTTGCAGTCAATATTCTTTCAGTTTCTGATAAAAGGATGTTTTTTACTAAAAAGCAAAAACAAAGAAAAAAACTATTTACACTTTTATTTTAAGTATAGGACAACAAAAGTCACATTTTCTGTTAGCAGATTTAAGATAATTTAGCTCTTTCCCATCAGACCTCATAATATCAATTTCATTATTTTGTTTTCCTAAATAACAAGCCATAATGGCTTCTAATGGTCAACAGACTAAAGCAAGTCCTGCAGTTCCTCATAACTGAGCAGTCTGAGTAAGAGTCCCCAAACTCTTCTCTCGACCACTCATTATTTCCTTCTCTTGTAAATTTTCAAACAATTCTCTTCCTTTGAAAATATGTATACATATTTACATGGTTCTGTCTATGCCCATGAAACCTCCTTCCTCATTTAAGATTTGGTTGTCAGTTAATATCTAATTGATATTTTATCCATTTGCTAGGCTGTGCTTAAGTTGTTTTTATTTCTCACTTTACTTAACAATATTCATTTGCACCATACTCTTTAGAGTGTATTTCCCAGCCCTCCTTGATGGTGCAACAGGTTAAAGCATAGCACTATGGAGCTATCCTCAGCCACTACAGCATAAATTTGATCCCCGGGGCCAGGGAAGTTACCCCATGGAACAGCAGACCTCTCCTGACCCAACCGCCACTCCCCTCAGCAGTGTATTTTAGTTGATATGCCTGTTCTGCTCCCCTCTCTGGTGAATCATTTCAGCCCCCCCCCCCCACACACACACCTCTGGCCTGTACCCCAGTTCTTGTATGCATAAATAAACCTTTAAAAAAAATAGTGTGTGCTACAATGGGACACTATTTTGCTTGTGCCTTGCCAGTACATTTTATACTTAAATGTTTCAGAGCACAATTATAGCCTAATAGGTATAGGAATACTTTAACAACATTATTTTTAGTGATACTTGAGCAGACATACTTAAGACATCTAACTGGTGGCCATAAATAATTTATCTAATTATATGGCTAGAAATAATGGTCTCTCAAGCAAATTGTCTAGATAAAGATCTTCCAACTTAGGGAGAGGGGTAGTATTTTGTGGTAGTATTTATACAGAAGGATAAAGGGGTAAAAAAAAAACAATAAATAACCAAGGTGTTAATATGAGAAATAGTCCCTTCAAATATTTGAAAAGGAATTTGAGATGAAAAGCTAGGAAGAAGGCATGTTTAATACAGTGATTTTTTTATGTGCCAAATAATAGAAGATTACATGTGATTTCTAGGTTGATATTTAAAGTTCTTAGATAAATATGACTATGTTGCCTTTGAAAATATGTTTTATAAGCCTGTATGTAAATATTTTACTTGAAAATATTTTTATAACCAAAACTCTTATTGGACTATATTTGGTAGTAACTGTATTAGATATAATACTTTTTCAGCTTATCTTTTGTTTTCTCCCACATCTCTACTTTATTAGGGCCCACCCTGATTTTTTTTTTTTTTGCATGATTTCTCTCTGGCCAATGTAGTTTGAAAAGACATAAACTTATTCTTTTTCTATTTTAGAGCATTCAGCTATTTAGAATTTTGAAGTGCTGTGACACAGAGTAGCAAAAGGCAATGTTATATCTACACCTATAGACTAGAGGAACATCGTAATCAAGTTGATTCAAAGGAGTCCATTTTCCTATTCAGAATTCATCCATATTTTAAATATGGATAAATCTGGTAGACATAGGAGGAATAATAGTAAAATTGAGTAGGGAGACTATATTTTTTATTTATTGTATTTATAAAATGAACTATTATTGACTGGTGGTGGGAAGTCCACGGTTATTGCAACCAAGAGAGAAAAAGGCACAAAATGAAGAATGGTGTAAAAATAAATTTGTAAAAATATTTTTTAAATGAAAAATAACTATTATTGAAAAACAAGTTATTTTCATATATCCAAAAGAAGTTTATGTTAAATTATGTCATTTACTATAAATTTTACCATCTTTCAAAAATTGAGATTTTATAGCAAAGTTCTTTTAGTAAATGAAAGAGATTACTATAAAAATAATTTTAAAAATTTGAATAGGCACACACAGTATATAACTATTGCCTATTTCACTTATATTAATTTCTTGATTATGAAGATGCTATTATGGCTATGTGGAAGAGAGCCTTTGTTATTTAAGAAATTCCTGCTTAAAGATTTGGAAATAAGGATAGTTACCTCAGTAGCTGAATTTTTATAAGTCAGCTAAAACAAATTATTTGTAGACCTCAGATAAAGAAAAAGATATATAGGGACTCAATTTTGAAAAAAAAATTGTTAACAATCTGTTATTCTGGATATAAGATTATGTTTTATATTAATCTTTAATGTTTTCTAAAATTATAAATGTATTATGGTAGAGGGTTGAAGAAAACAAAATTAAGAAACAAAAAGTTGCAAAGTTTATAAATGAAAAAATGAAGAAATGCACTCATTTGATCTCTTGGATCAAAGCGAAAATAAAAATATGATATACACTCTATTGCAGAAAACACTGTATATAGTTACCTTCCTATTTTAATGGTCATAGAGCAGAAGTTGATGATCTTTAAATCCTTGTTAGCAACAGGAATGGATGGATCTAAATATCTGAACATAACCATAATGGTGATAATAGGTGATATTTACTGAAATTTTACATTTGCCAAGCAATGAATTAATTAATTATTCCTCAGCACAAACTCTTAGCTGATTTTACAGTGGCCCCTTAGTACATTCAAGATTGTACAGCTTTATTTTTTTTTAAAGATTTATTTATTTGTGCATACAGAACTGGGGTACAGGCCCGAGGTGCAGGGGCGGTGAAAGGCTTCACCAGAGACATAGTGGGGAGCAGAACAGGCAGATAGAGGAAGTACACTGCTGAGGGGAGCAGCGGGCGGGTCAGGAGAGGTCTGCCACGCTATGTGGTCACCTCCGGGGCAGGCGGGAATCGAACTCATGCAGAAGTGGTTTCAGCTTCTTAGTGCTGTGCTTTAACCCGCTGAGCCACCAGGGAGGGCCCTTACAGCTTATTCTTACGCATAAAGTTAACCAGGGGTACTCATCATGTTGGCCTTACCAATCACAGCCACCATGATTCTCCAAATGAAATATTTACCTTAGTATAGAGATTATCAGAGTAGACCCTTAAGCCATTCAGTCTACAAATTAACTTTCTGTTTTAATACTTTCAACCTTTGCTCTTTTGTTTAAGTGATTTGCTATTAATGTTCTTCCACTTTCTCAACATTAAAATGGAGCCAGACAGTTTAGGTTGGGATTTCTTGAGAGAGGTACATTTAAATGGCATGGCACAGTGTCTGAGACACAGAAAGTATCAAGTAAATGTTAGATAACATTACAATGGGGGACACTCCAAACTGCAAGCACTTCATGTGGTTTTGTAAACATAACTAGCACATTTCAAAATAAGCTTTAAGCAGAGACAGGGGGCAAGCAGTTACTGAAAGTAAATGTTTTTATCAGCTAAATAGAAGACAGACTAAATTCAATTAAGTGTACAAACAAAGAGATGGATTAACGATAAGCATAAACTTAAACTTAGTATTTGACAAACACTTATTAACAATTAATGTGTAAGGGCTTTATAACAGTGTTTTGGATCAGTATCATTTTACTCATTTAAAACATAATAGCATTAAGATATCAAATGCTGAGTGCTTAAATTTAAGCTTGAATTCATTAATTAAAATATACTTCAAGATCATTCAATGAAATGAGTATATCTTACCAAATCCCCAACCAGAGAGATGGGAGATTAAACAGAAGAAATGCTATCAAAGCGACTCCTCAAGTATGTGCTGGGAGCTGCACCACTGTCTATTTAACAAGGAAAGACAAACCGTTCTAACTATTCAAGTAAAGAAATGCCCTAGTCTCGTTTTGAGCCTTCTGTCTTCTGTGGTGGAAAACATTAGCCTTGGGTGGTTTATCTGAACCTCTCCTTCCCATTTTATCTAAAGAATAATTAAGGAATGAAATAACCCTTAAAGCATAAAGCATGTTTAATATATTTTCCATCCACTTACAAAAAAAGTAATTATCCAGAAAGACCTAGTCTCCAGCTAACCCTGGATTTCACCCATAGGGAAGTTAATAAGAAGTAACCAAAATACTCTGGAAAATTTACCACAGATTCTAAGGAGGAAGACACAGACTAAGTTAAAAAATAAAAATTGTCCCTTTTCTGCATTCTTCATCCCCATTAATGTCATGCTCACATTTATCTAAGAATCTAAAATTCAGAACCAAATTATATTATAGTTTTGCTATTTAAACAGTATTATGTAGAAGTAGGTGAATTAACAATCATTTTATATTCTTTTTAACTATGATATTCTTTGTCCATTCTGAGACTCAATTTTAAGAAGCAGAACTCATGACCACTATAGGGAAATACAGATACAGGGGGAAAGTACATTTTTAAACATAGTGAAATATTTAATAGGTTTAATAGTCACTAAAATAAAATAATAGGTAAATAATAGGTAATGTGACTTGTAGAAGTAATGGTGTATAGTTTACCTAAATGGAATAAAACAAATAGTATATAGACATTTTAGGAATGATCACTACTTTAAAGGTTCTGGTCTTGTGGGATATGTACAGAATGCCCTGGAAAGCAGTTCTGAAATAAAGAGGGAGAAAACTCCTTTCAAAATAAACAGGAATATGTCAAGTGCGTGGCTAGTGAGCTACTAGTTAAGAACGGAAACTAAGGAGGTAGTAGACTATAACAATCCACATACAGGAGTAATAACCAGTGGAGAATTTGTTTTGGACAGGATAGAACTGGCATGCTAACAGGAAAGCTATTTAATTTTTCATTTGCTCTTTGATGTTCTAATCTCTCGCCAAATCTCCAAATTATTAAAATTTACCAAACAATAGCCAACCACTTTATAGGAGCAGTGTTTTATAAGTCAGAAGCAGTAGGATAAATTAGGGGTAGAAAAAAAAAACAACACAATCACAACAGATGAAATGCAAATTGGTGGCACTGAGAATCATCACAAAAAGTAAAATCTTAGCATCTCCTACAGGAAATCCACAAAGATGGATGAAAAGTATAATGGACTTAAGTCAAATCAAAATCAAAATGGATAACAGTCTTAAAAATATGAACTCTTAAAAGAAATATTGGGAGTAAGTTGCTTGAACATATTGTTATTTTTTTTTTTTTTTAGAATTAACACCAAAAACAAGGGCAACAAAAGCAAAAATAGGGATGTTAAACTAAATGGAATGGTGACCTACAGACCTATGGATTGGGGAACTTCTTTATAAACCATCTATCTGGTAAGTGGATATTATCCATGATAGTTGAAAAACACATAATCTCAATAAAAATAAGCAACACACTAAAAAAAAAAAAAATCAGTAAAGGACCTGAACAGATATTTTGCCAACGACGGAAACGGTCAGTTAATACAGGAAAAGAAGCTTAATTCTCCTGATTCTTGAAGGAAATGCAAATCAAAACCACCTCACAATTACTAAAATGGCTGTTATCAAAAAGTTAAGACACAGGTTGACGAAGGTGTGGAGAAAAGAAGACCCTTATATGCTGCTATGGGAATACAGACTGGTGCAGCCACTATGGAAAACAGTATGAAGACTTCGAAAAATATAAAAATAGAATTACCATATGATGCAGCAATTCCACTACTGTGTATATAGCTGAAGGAAATGAAAAACAGAATAGTGAAGACTTATCTGTAGATCCTTCTTTAATCTACAGTACTCAGAAAAGTCAGATTCTAGAAATAATCTTAACAGTTTAGTAACAGGCAAATGGATAGTGATGCTACCTTGCTGTGAGTACACAGACACACACACATACACACACACACAATCAGTCCTGTCATCTATGACAACACAGCAATTGAAGGACCTTGAGGGCATCATACTAAGAATTGACAACTTTCAATTTTGCATATCTTACTTTATATGACAGGTAAAAGAAAAGTAGTCCAATTTACAGATACAGAAAGTAGAAATGTGGACAACCTGCTTATGTTTCCTATAGTGGGTTTTCAATGTGGCCATTTCATTAGGAAAGAAAGGAGAGAAAGAGTGGGGAGAGAAGATAATTACTGATACAGAGCCCTATAATGATTGTGTGTTAATTAGTGTTGTGATTGAGTCTCAGAGATTTGTGGATAGGGTTTAGAATTCCCCTTTGCTATAAAAATTGTATCATGTCATTATCAGGTTCTTCTTTATTTAAACAGATTTTCTTTTCTTTCTGATGAAGAAACTTATTAAATGAAACAAAATAACTGAAATTGTGGGAAATACTTTGAAAATCTCATTATAAAGTAGGACTTCAGAAGCCAGCATACATTTAGAAATTTTGGCTAACATCTGTGAAATTTCACTTATATTTAAACAGAGCTGTGAATGTCTCCCCAGGGCACCTACCATTCTATTTTAATTATGCCACTTTAAAAAAAAAAACTGTTTTAACATCTAACAAAGCACACATGATGTGAAAACACTTGTTAACCACCTCCGCAGTTTTAACAATAAGACAAATATGAGATCACTGCATTTCTTAAAGCTCATTAGATGAGAATTACTGCAGTGGCACTATTTTCAGAAAATATTTGCCCTTGATAATATTGTCTATTCAATATAGTTGCCATTTGTGGTGCTCTTAAAGCTTTCCTTACATAAATTGTTAGAATCATGCAGAATCACAAAATAAAGTTACATTTTGTTAGAACTGTGATATCCACCCACTCAAGTAAAGAAATTCAAAATAGTTGACAAGACATCCATTAAGGGTTGCTGTAAGCCATGTTTTTATATCAAAATGTCAGCCCCTCAAAACACAAATTATAGGCTTTTTGTTCATTTGTATCATATCAAAGCCATCATTCAAATATGCTTATATTTTTAAGACACACAGAGACAGACATAAGTTGCATGTATGAGTAAGTTGAATTATTTACCCCTTGGAGAGTAATTCCCTCTGGAGAGGTACTAATTTAAAGTTACATTGCTCAAGCAGCTTACTTAAATTACATTCTCCATGTAGAAACTTCTAATGAATTCAGGCACAGTACTAGGTGCCAAAAGCATGTAGTTTTATTACCCAGAAATACACTATCACTTGAAATTTATCATGGTAACACTTTTTACCTAGTGGTACAAAACAGTAAGAACTTGGTTAAAGAGTAAATCATGCATCTGTGGTGACAGGTAATTTAGGTAAGTTTACACATTGTCTTGCCAAAACATATACAGATGTGATGGCAAGTCTCTTGGGGAACAATGAACAGAGATTCTGGTGGTGCTTCAAACCAATTGCCTGGAAATTCTCAAAACTGGTTTATTTTACTCACTCCCAACACCTTTTCTATTCCATATGTCCTAGGCTATTCTGTATTTCATGAAACTAGTACATTTTTTTTCCTGAATTTAAATATTTTATTTAGACTTAGGCTCCATTCTCCCAAGGGATAAAAAGTGGAAAAGGTATGAAGGTCAGCAATATTTGACATTTTTCTCTTATTCATATCTGAGTTTTTCAACCTGGACACTGTTAATAATTAGAACAGATAATTATGTGATTTGAGGAATTGTTCTGTGTATTTCGGGCTGTATTCTACCCAGTGAATGCTTGTATTACTTCATTCCTAATTGTGATAGGAAAACAAAAATGTATTTAAATGTATTTCTTGTTAAGTATGCTCTACAGGGCAACTTTACTCCCCTATTAAGAAAGAAATCTCTAAACATTAAATTCAAATGAATCTTTATTATAGACTATTTAAAAAAATCGAAGACGAGGTAAATTCTAAGATCTGAAGAGAGAATAAATTTAAATGTACAGGTATTTAATATCCCAGCAATTATAAGAATTTGTTAATGTTTCAAATTATTTATTCACTTCTATCATATCAGGAATATACTGACTGAATTAGTGTCCCCTATGTGAAAATGTTAGGATTTTTGATTTAGAGAACTGAAGTCACAAGGACAAGAGATGATCTCAGTAAAGAAGCTTGGAGAAACAAAATCTCTGGATTCTTGATTTGCTTAAATCAGATAAATACTGAAGAAAAGCTTGAGTCCTTTCTGCTTCATCTTGCTTCAAATAGCCTGGTGATCAAGAATAAATACTGACAGTTGGGTCGATACAGACAAGAAAACTATATGGGAAGCTTTAAGTCATCTATATTGTATGCCTATCAGAAAAATAAAATTACTTGAATTTCTTTCCTACAGTGCCCAGAAGATGACTAATGGGACAATTGTTAATATATCAATGAAAATGTAGTGTGTTTCTCAAATGTCAACTGACTTACTTTTTAGAGCTTCAAAAATCAGATTTCATCAGTTCTACTGAGTATAGTCTGCACTAGAATGTATCTTCAAGTTAAAATCAGCCTTGTTGGCCCTCCCTGGTGGCGCAGCGGGTTAAAGCACAGCACTGAGAATCTGAAGCCACTTCCGCATGAGTTCGATTCCCGCCTGCCGCCTGCCCCGGAGGAGACCACATGGCGAGCCAGACCTCTCCTGACCCGCCCGCTGCTCCCCTCAGCAGTGTACTTCGTCGATCTGCCTGTTCTGCTCCCCACTCTGTCTCTGGTGAAGCCTCTCACCGTCCCTGAGCCTCTGGCCTATACCCCAGTTCTGTATGAATAAATAAATAAATCTTTAAAAAAAAAAAAAATCAGCCTTGCTGTATAATACATAGTATATGTATGCGCTCTTCACTTTGATATTTATCTAACAGGTCTAAGTCTTAAGTGCTCTTTGCCTTGATTTCTATAACTGAGAGTCAGATCTAATTTGTTTTCTGGGACTGTGTGTTTGTGCATCTGTGTGCACTCAATTCTATGTGAGAGCATATTTTATATACAGCAGTAATTATTATATATATATATGTTAAGTATTATAGATCTTTTTAAGCAGATTCTATTTAGTGCTGACACTATTAGGGGCAGACAAGCATGTATTTCTGTTGAACTATTAACTCCTCAGAGTACCTTAGATAGATACTGCTTTGCCCTCTGATATTTCTTTTCCCCTGCTGTCTAAAATGAAATTTCTGAGTTTTATTTTACAAAATAATCATAGACTGTGATGTGTTCTAAACAAGTTAAGTGAACAATCATTTTCCACTAGTATATCTGTACCCAGAAACTATTTTCTATATTCATACTTGGAAATCTTGCATTGAAAGATATTCTAGGTAAAGTGTGAGAATACTCAGCAAATTCTCATTAGCCATTTTGGAATACTGCATGGAAATTCTTGAGCAGTGAAATGAAACTTTATTCAAGAATCTGTCCATGTTTAAATTAATTATATACCCGGAGAAATGTAGATATTTTAAAATTGTCTAACACGATAGAATTTAAAGATTTTTAAAAAACTAAAACAAGTAATTTTGAGAAATCAGTCATCCTTCAGATTCACCAATACAATCAGGGCTTGATTGTCAATGATTTCAAAACCAACATTCTGCTATCAACTTATATCCCATTAACCACTAATATTTTTATAAATGTTATTTTGCCCGTCTCTACATATATATTTATCCAGTTCTTTGCTCTTTTAACAAGATTAAGAGCATTGATATCTGACTTGAGTTTCATTCCAAGGTCATGAAAGTCAGTATACACATATTTTTTAAAGATTTATTTACACATGCATACAAGAACTGGGTTACAGGCCAGAGGTGCAGGGGTGAGAAGATTCACCAGAGACAGAGTAGGAAACAGAATAGTCAGACTGACTGAAATACACTTTTGAGGGGAGGAGTGGGTGGGTCACCTCCCTGTCCTGGGACAGAATTCCAGGTGCAGTGGCTACAGATAGTTTCAGTGCTGTGCATTAACCCTTTGCACAACCAGGGAGGGCCAAAAAGGTCAGCATATTTTCTGCCTCAACTTCATCTTTTATAAACAGAAAAAAATCTGTAAAAATGGGATGAGGAAGTTATATAAAGAACCCTTGGTTATACTCAGAACTTTTAGATCCCTCACTAAGACATTGCATCATAGGGAATGTCTAAAGAGATTTATACAAGAAAGCGCATTGCAGGTCCTACTTTATTTATAGCTCTGTGAATCTTATTCCATGATATTACAAAGTCCTAATCTGGACTCTCACAGGTGCCACATAACTTGCTTTATTCAAG
Source organism: Condylura cristata (assembly GCF_000260355.1). Lineage (NCBI taxonomy): Eukaryota > Metazoa > Chordata > Mammalia > Eulipotyphla > Talpidae > Condylura > Condylura cristata. Next base: position 46,503,189 of record NW_004567107.1, read on the forward strand.
AAGATATAGGCAAGAGCAAAAAGTAAAAACTTGAAATGTGTGTGAAGGATTGGATTTGCATGTTTTTACACTTGGGCATTCACATACATGTGTGATCTAAATGTTCAAGAATCAAGTTCCCCAAGCATCCCTTGCAATTGTGTTCCCCAGTCAACAACTCTCACCCCATCATTAACTCTACCCTAAAGTCCATAGAGTTCTAAACAAAGTCCTTTGCAAGTACTTTAGCATGGCTAGAGTTTAAAGAATACAATTAGATAGTTAAAGAATGCCTAATAGCTCTAGATATTAGCTCTATTATAGCTAATATAATAGCTCCAATATAACCTAATATTATAGACATGTAGATTTAATACCTAATATTAGACATATTTTTTAAATATTTATTTTATGTATGCATACAGAACTGAGGTACAGGCCAGAGGTGCAGGGGCAGTGAAAGGATTCACCAGAGACAGAGTGGGGAGCAAAAAGGGCAGATTGACAAAGTACACTGCTGAGGGGAGCAGTGTGCGGGTCAGGAGAGGTCTGCACGCCATGTGGGTCACCTCCAGGGCAGGTGGGGATCAAACTCATGCTGAAGTGGCTTTAGCTTCTTATTGCTGTGCTTTAACCCACTGCACCACCACCAGGGAGGAATCCATATTAGACATATATTTAAAAAATTATTTACACCCCCCTTTTCCCTTCAGTCAGCCCTTTCATCACTGGCATTTTCCCCCACAATATGCTATCAAATTTTGATCCAGTCTCACATTTTTCTACATTTGACAATCAAAAAAAGATTCAGGTTTTTTTAGCTTTCTAAGATCAAGCTATAGCTATTCCTATGCAGCGTATGACAGCAAACAAAGCTGAGATGGTTTTCAGGTCTGAGCAGAAGCAGCACACATCCAATCAGGCCATTCTCTAATGCCAACCCAGCTCTGGGAGTCGAACCCCAGACAAGGTTAACCAGGTGGCCCCAGTCAATCAGGTAGTTTCTACTTCTTGGTCTTTCTTCTATGTCTTATCAAAGCTTCCTGTATTTTACCACATTTTGGAGTTCTCTGGACACAAACCTCCATTAAGATTAAATAAAGTTTGTTTCACCTACATTGTCTTCCTTCATCACCTTTAAAAGGCTAAAATTAGGGCATTTCCTATAGATTTGGTAAACACTGACTCAACTAAGCCTGAAAGAAATGCTTAAGAGAGGTTTTTCTGACCAGTTTTGCTTGAATCAATTTGCTTTATTCACCATTTAAATTTGTATTCACCATGCTTGGTGAAAGCTGTGTTCAAAAGGGTAAAGTTGCTTTCCTCTGTTGAGAAATAAGTACTACACCTTCCTAGAGTTGACAGCAGGAAAAGATTCCTGTGCCTAATATTCCCTTTCCTTTTAGGTTTTAATTTGGAAGTATACACTACCTGATTTTGGTAACTTTCTCCAAAGAAGAGAGTGATCTTTTTTCAGGTATTGAACTAATTACAATGTGCACTAGTTGTCAAATCCCTTGTAAAGCTGCATATTAAAAACATTTATGTCCTTTTATTAAACAAAGAACCCTACATACATACATACATACACACACACACAACACAACACATACCACAAACAAAAGAGAACTTCAGTACTTCCAGGTGCTTGCATTCAACAGATAATACACAGATAACGTAAGCTCACTTAAATTTATTTTCCATGCTTCCCTTGTATTGTGCATATATAAACAAATTCAGTTATTTTCTATCCTTTCGAGCAACTGACTTTCTAAAAGAAAATTTAAGTGTTTTTTTTTTTTAAAGATAATTGGTATGATGAAGTCCTCTTTTTTTTTTTTTTTAAGATTTATTTATGCCTACAGAACTGGGGTAAAGGCCATGGTGTGATGGCTGAGAGGATTCACCAGAGAAAGAGTTGGGAGCAGAAGAGGCAGAGATTAATAAAGTACACTGCTGAGGTTATCGGTGGGCGGGTCAGGAAAGGTCTGCCAAGCCATGTGGGTAAGCTTCCTGGCTGGGGATTGAACTTGTACTGCAGTGGCTTTGAAGAGATTCATAATGTAGTGCTTTAACCCATTGTGCCACCAGGGAGAGCTTGAGTATTTTTTATGTAAGTCAAAATATTTTAATGGAAAAGAAAATGACTAGGTACTGGAAATGATGCTTAGTGACTAAAGAAAAAGTTCTGAAGAGCAGCACAACAAGAAAACAAGAAAGCAAAGTATATGTTAGGCAGGCACAAGTCACTCAGTGGGCACAGAGGTTTTAGTTACTTCCTGGTTTCCCCTCTCATTGCTACCCAGTCTCTAAGTAGGTTGTGAATTTTAATAGACCAACATGTACCAAATTCTAAGAATTATATCTATTTCTAATAAATAAAAAGACCACCAACCTTTCTAAAGATATTTTGGCGACACACAACTTTGGCCTCCTGTGCACGTTTTCTGACCTCTCAGCCAGTCTTTCTTCCCAACATTAAAATAAATGTATTTATCATTCAGTCATCTACTGTGAAATTTTCCCATCACTTGGTTTTCTCATTTTCTAGGGCAAACTTTTCAATACCCGAGGGAGATCAATTGAAGTAGAACTATACCACAGTGCATTTCCAATGTGATGCAGTAGAAATAATGTTCAATGAAATTATTCTGTTAGTAGCACCAGGGAAACCAAGCTGAATGCACTATGCTTTCAGTAACTGACATTGTACATTTTTTCCCCTTGTACCAGAACTTCCATTCTTTGTTTTATTCCTCAGTGCATTTTTATTTGAAAACTATATATTATCTAGAACTATTTCCAAATATTAACCTACACATGGTAACCTAAATGACAGTAAATAGAGCTGAGAAAATGGCAGATACTGTGCCATATTATGTGGTAGATGAGCAGTATTTGGGGTCCATCCACTGTTTCCATGAACTAATAACCACTGACTGTGAAATCTGCTGAAGACACCAATCTGGCATTGTGGTAAATAGAATATGGTGTAAAGCATCTCAGATTTCTTCACATTTGTATATTCCATCTGAACTCCGCAGTTTTTATTTATAAAATCTCATTTACCCCTCAAAACAAGCAAATAATATCAATTATTTCATCTTCAGTTGTGTATTTTAGAAAAAGTTTACGTCCACAAGAAGTTTTCCTGAATATTCTTATAGCAGAGCTCACCCTGATTTCTTCTTACCAACATTTACAATTATCAGACCATGTAACATTTCTTTGTCTCCTAAAATACACACCATTAACACTAGACAGGATGACACAGGAAATTTGGAGGCCTAATGAAGACAAGGTAAGTCTTGTTGGTTTCTAGGGGACTGTCAAGGAAGCCAAGGAAATGCTGCAGGCTCCTGGGGAAAGGAGACCCTATAAAGAAGTGGAAGAAAGCTTAATAAAATTGTTTTCTGTTGTGATATTGGGAAAAATACAAAATATTCCTAAAATGTCAGAGATTTTCAGGCAGAGGGCTAAATGTGCTTTCTAGCTTTTAGTTTAATTTATAAGATACTTCAGCTAGTTACATTGCACAATGTTATTTCTGTCCTCGAGATCATTCATATCAAGGATTGGTGGCCACAATGTGGTTTGTTTCAGAAATAAGTATATTATTTCTGTCTGGTATGTACATAAAGCATCTAAGTATACACTCTTAATAAATGTTTTTTATAAAATAAATTCCTGTTGTGAAATTTTATCACTGCTCTAAATCTGTTTTCTTTCAGTACCTTGGACTTTGCAGCAAAAATATCTTGGTAATATAAAGCCTTAAAAAAGTGACCTTAGGTTTTCAGATATACTACAGCAATACATGAAAATATTGATAGGTATTGATACTATTAGGAAATGTCACCTCAAATATAAACTTGTTAAAAAGATCATAGAGCATCATTTTATTCCCTTGTGTTTCATAGAGAACAGGGAAAACTGTATTCCTGTAAATTACTATATCAAACTGGGGTATATTAACATGTAAATGTTATGCACTGATATCATAATGCTACCATAAAGTTCTAAGTGTCAAACATAAAATAAAATTGAATTTAAAAATATGTAAAATTATTCAGGCTTTTAAATCACAAAAAAATTTAAGTACTACACTTGTTGCCATTCTAAATGGAATCAACCTATGTTTTAACTTTCTGTATTTCTATTTACAATATTATGGTAACAGAAGATTTGATACAGAAGTAAAATAGGAAGTTTAGTTTACTTCTGAAACACATTGTATTGTTGATTTGGAAAATGATCCAGAAAAACAATATATGATTCATAATTTTTATTTTGAGTTGCCTATCCATACTTCTTACACATCCCCACTTTTATTAAGGAGGTTGGAGTATCTGTTTTATTATTTTTAAGTTGTTATAGCTGTTAGGTGCAGATATACTCATGTGACACAGTTTTGGGCAATGGAATATAAGAAATTCTTGAGTGGGGAATTCTAGTGGGGCTTATTAAGGTGTTAGGGAGCATAATTAATATCTGTCCTTGTATTTTTGACTTTCTGTTCATTCATTTCTCTGTTGGTGGAATGAAGTTGCAAACGTAGAGATGAGGCAGCTATCTAGTAACCATGAAACAAGGACCCCATGACAAAAGGCACAGGCAAAGAATGGATGGGTAACAGCAGTAATAATTTAACCTCTGATGTCTTTACAGAATTGCTCTCTCTGTTTCAGATTACTTATTCTCATATATTTATATTCAAGGAAAAATAAAAGCGATAGGATTTCTTTGATCCCTTTTAGTTTGACTTATTAATTCCTGCATACATCTGACACAATATGTAATATGGGGAAAAATCCCCAATTCTGTAAGAAAAGTAAACAAAGGATAGTTATCAGGTTATTTACAATCTCTTAGATTAATCCTCCTGGAGGATTAATCATTGCCTAGCGCAATACTCAGCTCTTGAATGTTTGTTTAAGAGGACAAATCGAGAGATAAATAAATAGCAGCTAATGAAAGGACATGTAAAGTTCAAGAGAAAATTATTTTAACATGAAGAAAATTATTTTAAAATGTCTAATATTTGGAATTATTTCTGCTCTTAGTAATATGTCAGTATTCTATAATATCTTTATCTAGGAAATAAAGTTGTGTTTAACCAGTATACTGTTTAGCAATTTCTCCTAGTATAAATTGTTACATATTATTCTAAGGTAGGTAAAATATATAGGACTGCCAAATATGCTAGATAATTTTTTAAAGATATTTCTAATGTTGAACAAAAAATGAAAACACAAAATGAAATGAAATAATTAAATTTCCTTTTATAGTGTAAGTTGTTTTTTTCACCTAAAAAAGCAAAGGTTAATATTAAAAATGGCGGCGGAAAGAAAACAATAGGTGCTATGACTTTTCTTAGAGCTTCAGAGGTGCCTAAATATTTGAAATTTGGTTACTTCCTTCTCTACTGTCTCAAGAAATCAAAAGATGTCTACTTTTACTTGATCTTACATAAGTGAGAAGTTGAAGAATCATTAAGATGTACTAGCTAAAACAGCTAAAATCAAGTTGAGCTAATAGTTAAATTGAGAAGCTACTGTTCCAGAAAAGTATAATTATGATGTAGAAGATTGCCTACCTAGCAGTCCACGCATACCTGAGAGAGTCTCTGCAATTATCTATATAAACTAAGCTTAGCCGAGCTACAGCAGCCATTCTAAATGCAAATTGGATAGGACTTAGAATGGAAGGTGACAGGCAGATGCTCTGTATTACTGTGTGTTGGGGTTTTTTTTGCCCAAAATCTTGTATGAAAACCAAGCATGTCTGGTGTTGGATAAAACCTATTGTTTTAGGTTAATTTATTCGCAGCTTCCAGCAGAGAAAAGTAAGCAGTACAGTCAACTAGCTTCTAATAGAGAATAACACTAAGTGCTTAGCCCAAAGTATCATTTAAGTAGTGAAGTATACCACTGTTATAAGTCACTCTATATTAAACAATCTTTTCCACAGGACAATGTATTCTGCTGCATTAAAAAAAATATACAATGCTGGCTCAGGACTAAAGTTCCCCTAAATCTTGGCATCAAAATTATTATTTTTCAATAATTTTGCCCATCTTTGAGGCCTTTGTTAAGTATCACAAATCCTTGGGAGGAAGATTACGGAGAAAAGTGAAGGAAAGTGTAGAGGCCCCTATAATACTATTTTTCCCCCAAACTTGCTTCAACCCCTTCTGCTTTCTAAAAAATGCCACTCTTATTTTCTGATATATTCAACTCCTCTTTCTTTCAAAATAGCAACCTTCTCGGTGACTTTATGAAGATTCAGATCTTTCACATTAAAAACAATGAAAGGTTCAGTGATTTAATAGTATTTCCTTCCACCCTTCCCTTTAGCTTATTTCATTATTTTCTTCATATTGACCTTAATCATCTACAACCTCCATCTGACATTACTCTTCTGTAATTTCCTACTGACTGGTTCTCTGTCTCTATTCCTGCTCCCTTCGTGTCTGTCCTCTGTTCTACTCCAAGCAATCTTTTAGGGGTGATTTGGATCATGGTAACTCCTCTCACTGAAATCATTTCTTTAAAGGTTCTTCATGGTCCTCTGCGATGTCCCCAGTATCTATCTCCTGGGTCATCTCCCAACTATTCATCTCCCTTTTTGTCCTTAAATCAGAGTTTAAATTATTTTTTAATTAAATTGCTTTGATTGAGGGAAAGTCAGTTTATAACATTATCTGTTTTGATTTGAACTTCTTAAAATATGTATTACAATATAGGTATATATAAGCCACACTTATTTTCATTTTATTTTACTTATCCTCTATATGTTCACTTTTGTCTGGCTTTCTTATTCATCTTCTATTTTTTTCTTCTCAAATATTAATTTAACCAATGTCCAAGTCAGCATTGCAATGGAGCATTTTTTTCGTGATATCTGCAAGAATTTCCTGATACCATTATGTCATTTCTGCACAATCATATTACTTATTTTCATAAAAACAACTCAGTAGCTCTCTTTATATAGGTATACTTCATTCATCCCAAATATTTTCATATTTTATTAGGCTATATAACATGGACTCAGAAAATTAATTTATGACCAGCCGTGTGACCCCAATGTTAGCAATTGGTATATACTTGCTTATTAAATAGTTGTCCCTATGCTTTCACTTGAAATTTCTACTTTTTAAAGATGTATGTATGGAAGATCAGTGGGAAAAAAAAGGCTTCAAATTTCTCTCTTGATTTTTGATCTCCTTCACACTTTAAAAAAAAAATCTTTAAGGGCCCTCACTGGTGGTGCAGCAGGTTAAAACACATTGATTAGAAGCTAAAGCCACTTCAGCATGAGTTGGTTCCCCAGCCCAGGAGGTGACCCACATGGTGTGGCAGACCTCTCCTGCTTTGCCCTGCTGCTCCCCTCAGTTCTTCGTTGATCTGCCTTTTCTGCTTCCCACTGTCTCTGGTGAATCCTCTCACTACCCCTGCACCTCTGGCCTGTGCCCCAGTTCTGTATGCATAAATAAATAAATCTTTAAAAAAGAAATCTTTAAAATCCTACTAAGAAAAGGCAGTTAAATTTTCAAATACATCGAACAAATATGAATTTTTAAATTTCATTCAGGTGAAAGATTAGGGGTTGAAATAAATTTATGATTTTGGCTGAGCATAAGAATAGAGGGGTAAGGACAGAAACTATGTTTTTATTTATTTACTTATTTTCCTGATGACCTGTCCCTCTTGCAAAGCATTTTCAAGTATTTGGTCTAAACTTAAGAATAGACATAAATACTGGTAAACATCTGATATTCTGAATCTCACTAAACATATCTCCAGCAGCAATCAGAAAAGGAAAGAATTCTACCAAAATAAGAGTGATGAAATGGAGGAAAAGCAGACAGATACCAGTTAAAGACATGATATAATTAAATATTTCAGTTGAATAAACGATAGTTTCCACTTCTGCAAATTGTAACTAAAGAGCCTTTAGCAGCTAAATTTCAATTTAGCACTCATGACATGTAGTTCGTTAAATTTTTATTGATTTATATACTTGCTATTCTTTTTTATGGTTTGGGCAAATAACTCAAAAATTGAGTCTATCACACTGATGATGAATAAGGTCATTTTTCATTTATAATGGAAAGCTTGTCTTTCTTGAGGTTACATGGCACACAGGTAAAAGCTGAAACCCATTATATGAATGATGGGTAGCTCAAGGGTTCACTTATCACAGTCCGTCTGCTGCAAACAAGATGGCTACAAAGCTTAGGGGCCATCATTTATTTACAGAGACAGACTAATTTTTCCATCTTTTATTTTGCTCTGAAGCCTTAGTTTACAGAGGAGGAGGATGAAGGCTTCCTTGAAACACACACATCCATACACTCAATATGTAAATGTCTTTTTAAAATACATATAATGGAGAATATGGACAAGCTCATATTGGCAATTTCATTGAATAAAATGGGAGACTTTGGGGATTTAAGAAAATATGATTAAGGTCTGGTGTGAAACCTTTTAGTTTCTTCAACTTAAAACACATTTTTTCAGATGAAGCTGTCTCCTTCCACCAGTATGATATTTTAAAAAGCTGAAACTGGAATAGTCCTCTCCTCTTTATCTTTAGATATTGCTTTGAATTGTATTAGCATAACTACAGGGAAATAGTTTAGTGCATTTGTATTGCTAAACATTTTTTTTTTTTTACAAAAAAAAGAAAGAGTGTATCCATAATGGTTTGCATTAGAACATAAAAATCACCAGAATATGTGTATTTCTTTCATAAAAGAACATTCATTAAGGAATTAGATCTAAGAAATTCACTTTGAAGAGGATCAGCCTAAGGAGCTAACTGACTTATGGATTTCAAACGAATATTTTAAATGGCATATCAGAAAGTATAGTTGCTTTTGGGCATCAATGAAAATATTAGCAATTATTGTAATTGAGTACATTTTCAATATAAATATAATGCAAATGTGACATCAGTTGTGATTTCTTTTGATTATAATGGGAAATCCTTTTAATAACACATTAGAAAAAATCATTAGTTTGAGATCCATTTACTAAGTGACAATAATAAAAATTCATGAGTGCATGTGAGTAGATTTATACGTGCAATCTCATAGCTTTTTACAAATTTTCATAAGTACTTCCTTTACTCCCAGGAGGTCTAAAAGGGAGGCATTACTGGCATGTTCGGAACAATAAATCTTGCAAGAGAAGAGATTAAGTATCTTCTCCTGCAAGGTATTTGATTTCCTTCCTGGACACTAAACATTTCCTCATCATTAAGTACCTCACAGATAGAAATCTCCCTCCTACACTCTCGTTCACCCTCTTTTTATTTCTCTCTCTTAAATGTCCCTGGTGATGGTAAAGCCCACTTCCTTCACAGTAAACATAGATGTTGCAAATGAGCTCCCAGCAAATAGGTCACAGCTGACTCCAAACTACCTTTCTTCTGTATCAAGTTTATGCAACTTCAACCAATAAGACTATATAAAGACAGTATTATGAAACTATATATTTTGAAGAATTTTTAAAGTGAAATAACTCACTGTCATATTTTAAAGATGAAAGATATATTTAAGATAAAGTTGAATTCTACAGTGACTTTTTAAATCATATATTTGCAGTGTGATGTTTTAAAATATTGGTATATTATTTACTCAGTGAGGATGTATTTGAACCTTCAAAATGATGCCTATTGAGAACAAAAGTATTACTTAACAGAAAAAAGCACAATTTAAAGATACTGATTTATCTGTTTCAGGGAATTTTGTTTATCTGATAAACATAGATTAACACTACAGTTATATACAACATACATTCTATTATAAATCAGTATTTTGAAATGATCAGATACTTAAAATTTTATTTTAAATCTGATAAGCTTTACATGCAATAATATGCACTCGATTATTGTTTTAGTTGCTGACATGACTAAATTAAATATCAATAAACTTTTCCCTGTAGAGTATTATGAATTCTAGACCACAAGTCCTGTTATCTCTTTCTTGTTTACTGCTCAGCTTTGCCTCTGTAGTGTTACAGGAGTTAAAAAAAAAAATAGGTAAACGGGTAAACAAGAGCATGCTGCAATTTTTTTTCTTTTTAGACTTATTTATTTGTGCATACAGAACTGGGGTACAGGCTCAGGGGCGGCAAGAGGCTTCACCAGACACAGAGTGGGGCACAGAACAGGCAGATCGACGAAGTACACTGCTGAGGGGAGCAGCAGGCGGGTTTGGAGAGGTCTGCCACGCCATGTGGTCACCTCCGGGGCAGGCAGGAATCGAACTCATGTGGAAGTGGCTTTAGCTTCCTAGTGCTGTGCTTTAACCCACTGTGCCACCAGGGAGGGCCGAGCATGCTGCATTTTAATACGACTTTATTTCCAGTTGATTTTGGCATACAAGATTTATTTTTCAAACCCTAGTATGACAAATGTCTTCAATACTTGTAAGCTGTAGCTGCTATAAAATTAATCCTTTACATTGTTTTACCTTTTTCATAGAAATGTGTAACACTTCTACAGTTTTAAGTGTATATTAAAGATGGATAAAATAAGCCATGTTAATACAAATGAATATACTAGTATGGAATTGCCTGTAAACATTTAAAAATTCATTAAAGGACAAAACTGATTTTGGGGCTGGAGGTAGTAAATTATTTTATTATATGTAGCATAGTTAATGAAGAGGATGCATTTTAGTTAGCTGTTAAGATAGCTGGTAATGATAGCAATCTATTATCTAATACAAATACGGGGTATCTATACTCCAATTCACACATAAAAATATTACCTCTTTTTTCAGACATTTTGTAGTGTACATAGTATTAACAGCAAATAACTCCACATTAAGGACAAATGCATGTGATTTTATAGGAATCTGAATAAACCTTGAATAGTGAGTTCTTGGAATTTGGTGAATTCCAAGATCTCAGATAAGGGATATCACATTAATATTTTTCTCTATATCAAGTAAAGGAAACGTCTGAGATATTAGGTATAGATATAATTATACCTTAGTTCTTAAACTTGACTTTGGAAGAAATAATGTACCATTGTGTATTCCACTCAACATCTTGAGTCAATCTACAGCCCTCAAATTTTTCAGTCCTCAAATTTTTAATAAACCTGCATTAGTCCCCATCCTATATCCATTGGGTTACAACCTCTGTAAATAGTGAGTATGAATTTTTATTTATTTCCCATAATTTCCATGATTTTCTGATGTAACCAAACAGCATCTCTCAATCCAGTTTGTGTTTTAGGAAAATCTATGATCTTTTTTAAGGTGTATATAAACTGTCACTATAAAAACAATTTTGAAAGTGTCATTAGTGCTTTCTATAAAGTGACTACCAAATTTTAATCACCTGACATTGCATTTAAAGCCTACAGAGTAGTTCACAAAAATTGAAATATTCGGGCCCTCCCTGATGGCACAATAGGTTAAAACACAGCACTAAGAAGTTACAGCCACTTCAGTATGAGTTCAATCCCCACCCTGGAGGTGACCCACATGGCACGGCAGAGCTCTCCTGATCCGCCCGCTGCTCCCCTCATCAGTGTACTTCATCAGTCTGCCTGTTCTGCTCCCCACTCTGTCTCTGGTGAATCCTTTCACTGCCTCTGCACCTCTGGCCTATACAACAGTTCTGTGTGTATAAATAAATAAATCATTTTAAAAAATCGAAATGTTCTGGCCCTCCCTGGTGGCACAACGGGTTAAAGCACATCACTGAGAATCTAAAGCCACTTCCGCATGAATTCGATTCCAGCCTGTCCCAGAGGTGACCACATGGTGGGGCAGACCTCTCCTGACTCGACCGCTGCTCCCCTCAGCAGTGTACTTCATCGATCTGTCTGTTCTGCTCCCCTACTCTGTCTCTGGTGAAGCCTCTCACTGCCCCTGAGCCTCTGGCCTGTACCCCAGTTCTGTATGCACAAACAAATCTTTAAAAAAAAATCAAAATGTTCTACCATTGAGTAGGATAAAGATACATGAGAAATTAAACATATTTAATATTTGAGAATTAACAATTAAGTTTTTTAGTGTTGATGGCAAGTTCAAAATACCTCAGGGTATTTAAATACATTTTTAGTAAATTAGAAATCTGGCATCTTCCTTTCTCAAACTCTAATGATGACATCAAAAGTGATCTATTTGTGAAATATTCTGACTATCCCAGGCCAATCACGCTCATAATCATATTTGGAATCACTGCATCTGGAATTTTCTTACCTATGATTTTTAACAAAGTTATTATTTCTGAAGAGAAAATAGCATACTTTCTAGAAAACGCAGTTGTAAGATTACAGATGTAACAATGGCCTAATATTCAATTGAATATTAAGTATTAGTAATTGCATTTACTATAGTATTTTTATTTTTCAATATCATTTCACAGTGTTTCCCTACAAACAAATTTGTAACAGTTAGACCAATTTAACATTGACAATGTCTGCTAACCAAATGTAGCAGCAATTTTTTGAGTACAATAGTGCCACCATGGCATCTAAAGAACTTAAAAAAATAATCAAATTCATCACATAAAATCTTAGAAAAATTCAAAATAACTACTAGATAGGAGAAAACTTAGTAAAACATGCAGATTCCACTACAAGAGAGCATAAAATGGGTCATATGCATTCATTCATATGCATGCAATCTGTGTACCATCTAAAATATGTAATTATCAGAAGAAAATGATTTGATTCAACAAATTCCTTGATTCTTCCTCATTTGGTGACTTGTTATATGTAACAAAAGGTTAAATAAGTAATGCCTAATTAGCTCATATATTGTAGAAACTTTGATTTCTACTGAAAATGTATATGCTCTTCACTCAGGCAATACTTCCTTAAACATAATACTTATGTGTCAAATTGAAGTCATTATCAATATTCCTTAAGGGACAAAATCAACAGGAGACACTCTCCTATTTCTTGAAAAAAAAAAAAAAAAAGACATTTTGACAGAATTAGAGTGAGCTATAGCTTTATTTTTTTTTTTTTTCTGGCAGTCAACAGCACACTTTGAATCTAACATAAGGAAGGATTTAGAAAATGTTGCTTTGCATGCTGCACAATCCATATGACACTCAGAAATTCATATATATTTCACATTAACTGCAGTTTGCCTGAGTTCTCTATCTTCACATCAAAAAACCTACCTACCAATATCTAAGCACATGTAGTTACCTCATAATTTTCAATCAATTCTCAAGAATAAGTTCACAAGTTAGCATGAAAATAAGCAGAGAGGTGATACTACTCAGACGTCCAAAGATGAATCATCTTTCTGAATATAATAATTTACTTTTATGTTAACATGAAGTTAATTATTTAAATATTGTTATTTCCTTGAGGTCAAAATTCTGCGCTGGGTTGTCTAAGCAACATGATTTTATAGTTATGACTTCAACACTTGGTAAACTATTAATTGATTTGTATTCACTGGGCCAAAAACAAGCCACTTGTAACAGGAACAAAAAAAAAAAGAAAGAAAGAAAGAAAAACAACAACAACAAGTTAGTACAGGACATGAATGCAATTCCATTTACTGTATGGGGAATCAAATTTTCCAGTTTTTGTTTACACACTATCTCCTTCAAAAATTATTAAAGAAATTACTAAGACATATACATGGGAATGCAGTGAGATAAGCATACACAAAAAGTAACAGAGAAAGATAATAATACAGATATTCACACATACAAGCTTAGCATTATGAAATGGAACCAAGAAAGATACAATAAAAACTATTCATCATAGATTAATAAGGAGACTTGGGGAAAAGTTGTTTGTCGGTAACAGTACAAAAAGCCAAGTGAAGTTTGTCAGAATTTAAGGGTAGTTGATTTGATTTAATTCACATGACATGATTTGGGGGTAGGAATTTAAGATAAAAAATTATTGATCATGCAATTTTAATGGGTCTGTTTAAGTAAAATTAAACATTGATAAGGCAAATGAGCAAAGTGGAATTTCATTAAAGTTTATTATGAAATCAATGCAAAAATAAATATAATAGTTACTTTATTTTTCTAATTTGAGAGTCACTGGTTTACAACACTGTATATGATTTAGGTATATAGGGTTGGTCACATCCTTCAATTTTATGTTACTATACCACAACTACTTCTAATGCACTGATAATTCTCCTCAATAGTCTACTCTATGCTTCCCACTTTGCTCCCCATCTCCCCTCCCCCCACAGGCTGCCTCAATTCTATAGTCAGAGTTCAATGATTTTTTACCTAACAATTGCACTTTAGGTATTTATATACTAAAAGAATACCAAAACACTAACTTGAAGATGCATATGCAAACCTATGTTCTTTGCAGCACTATTTATAATAGCAAAATTATAGAAGCCACCTAAGTGTCAAAAGACAGATGAGCTGATTGAAATAAGGTGGTCAAACACACACACACAGCTATTAAAAAAAATTTAAAAAGTATGTAGTCTTCCTTTGGAAAAAGATGTATGGAAATGGAGGGAAGTTTGCTCAGCAAAATACACCAGAAAAAGAAAGATAAACACCAGATCACGGCATTTACATGTAGAATGCAGAGAAATAAAGCACCACATAATCATATTTATGAAGATTTAGTCTATACCAACTATCTTGTTCATCCCATACTTTATCACTGATCATAACACTACCAGGCATGCACTACACCTTCATCATTAACGTTAAAAATACTGAATTTGGGAGGATTTCTATACTGGCTCATAACTTTTCTAGAAGTAGAATTAGCACACTCTTACTTCAAGCTCTATTCATGTGCCATGCTAGTAACTTTAAAAAGAGACTTCAGGCCCTCCATGGTGGCACAGTGGGTTAAAGTCAAGCACCACAAACCAATTTCAGCCATTTCAGTGCAAGTTCTATCCCCCGCACCAGAGGTGACCCACATAGTGCACCAGACCCTCTCCTGTTTTGCCCATTGCTCCCCTCCACAGTGTACTTCCTCAATCTACCTGCTCTGCTCCTCACTCTGTCTCTGGTGAATCCTTTCACTGCCCCTGCATCTCTGGCCTTAACCCCAAAAAAATCTTTAAAAAAGAAAAAAATACTTCAATCCCATACCTTAATTTGCCTAACATTTCTATTGATCATTCACTATCTTTTTCTTATTTAATACCTAGAATATACCAGCAAGTTTGGGAGACAGTTGCATCCCATAGAAATTAATATCTAAATTTTAATTCTACATGAGACCTCTGTGTCTTCTGCCACTTGAGTAGAATCTTGATAATCATAGAAAGAAGCAGTCCCATGAATTTTATAAGAAAATATTTGTGAAACATTTAATATCCTACTAAGCACAGGTCAGATATCCAGGAAACACCATCTCATATTTGTCTTTGGCTTTACGTATCTAGCTTGAAAACAGTGCCTGAGATAGAAAAAAAGTAGAAAGATATTTGTTGAAAAACAGAAATTTAATATAATGAAGGAGACTAGAAGAAATGGTTCATGGGTGAACTGGTAATGGGAATTTTATAGGGAATACACCTAAAAGGAGAAAATATAAAAGCATGCATTGCACAAAAATGACATAATATAGATAGACAGGTAGCTATAGACATACATTTTTTAAAGAGAAATTTAAAGCACAAGTAAAAAAAAAAAATCAACTCATTTTATTTCAGTGGGATTCCAGGTTTTATAAAATAGTCTTTCTCCTGCTTTCCACCTCACCCCGCACTTGGATGCCAGAAAATTCTCCATTCTTGATGCCTCATTTGGTCTTCCTACCTCTCAGTCTATCTCATCACCATGCAGAACTTCATGACTATATCTCATTAAATGTGTGTCAGAACAACTGTTTCTATTTTCCTTTAATATAATAAATTTGTTTTTCAAAATTCTTCAGTCAAATAATAAGGTCATTAACTAATAACCTACAAACCTCAGAGGGATCAACAGCCTTGAACTCAGTGCTATATTCACGATGGATCATCAGCAATAACCTCAGGGTCACTCCTGGCAAAGTTCAGTCCCCCAGGTACACTGAATATACCAAATGACAATTTCTGGAAGCATAACCTGCTCTTCATCATCTTATTTCTCACTCTGCTCTCTCAGAACTGGTTTGTGTCAGACAAACATGGGTGAGAATGTGTGCTTGGCTTTAAAGTTTGAAATTTGTTCCCTTTCTCACCTTGAATATTTGACATGAAAACCTTTGATGAGCTACAGGAGTAAGATTTCCTCTATAGAAGATGCCACTGAGTTGAGACAGTTCACTTCTCTAAGGGCACCATTCATAAATGTTTAAATAGGACTGATTATTTTGAGAAGGGGGAAAGTAGGAAGAAATGGGAAAAAATATCACCTACTTGACACATGCATTCGATTGATATATTTGTATTAGTTTAATAAGATAAAGTTAATTTACATTTATTATCCTCAATCTTCAATTAGATTATTAAAACTTCAAAAGCAAAAATGACAATTTAAAGTTATGCTCTCATCTACACCACTTTATGTGGCCTAAGTAAATTACTTCCCTGAGCCTTAGTTTGCATACCTACACACTTATTAAAGTTATCTTTTTTCTTAATTATCTCAAGGTGACTAAATGCAGTTAACAAACAGAAAAATGTACTTTAAAAAAGACAAACAGCTAGGTATTATACAGGTATAAAAAGAAAAAGATAATAAAACCCAACCATTTTGTAATTGAGAAAAATAGACTAAATTAGTTTGGTAAGTAGAAAATGTGAAAGAAGTTCCAAACTGTCAAGTTCTGTTCACCCAACATCAAACTCAGAAGAATCATTGGTGGTAAAAGTTACGTGTTGGTGAAGTATAAAGCAGGTCTTAAAATTTTCAAGCAAAAGTGCCTTTAATCTGTCACATATTTTTATTCAGTTCATTAAAGAACATGCATAAACATGATTTTAGTGTGTTTCTATCACCTTCCTAGAGATTCAAATCAGTGAGGCATACATTATCAATGTTCTCTTTAATATTCATTGTGATCTACTCAGTGGTTTTCCTTCCTAATGAGAGCATAGCATCTGAATAACTCACTTTCTTGCACTAGAATTTGGCAACTTTAGTTCATACTTGAATAACATTTTTTTTTTGTAAAAGATATATTGTTCAACTATTGTTTGTGTGTGTGGTTTATTTATAGAATTTGGCTCAGTTGATTGTAGAAAGTGATTGAACTTAAAAAAAAAAAACAGAATTGTACCTCAGGTTGTTTTTTGATAAACAACTCAATTGGTTGTAACAGCTAGCAAATGAATAATGAATTACCAAAAATGAAGTCTAAACTTAAATCTTCCAATATATTATCATACATAGCAGTATATACAGTAACATATATGGAAACATGCAAAATCATGGTGCTATGTGTTTATATGGTAGTTCAATAAGATCAAATATCTTTTGAAAAACAATTTATTCAATATGGCAAAGATGCCAAAATGGCTTTTGGCAGATAATACCCATGTTCAATACATTAAAGACTGGTCCCTATTTTCAAAAATCTGGTATATGACATACCATCATACAAGATAAGATATGATTAAATTTTCAACTATTTAATTCTTACTATATGTGCAAAAAGAGCCTAAAATAGAAGAGAAATGTGACTAAGGAGGTGGATATGAACCAAAATTAGCTAAGTGGATCCACAGGGAGACAAAGAAGAAGACTGACATGACCATAGTCAAGAGAATGGGGATCTAGGATTTGGGTATAAACTGTTAAGAAAACTACCTGGAGAAGAGTGTATGTTGGGAATTAAGGAATACTAAAGACAAGGTAATACCAGATTAGGTCAAGGTTGATTGCCAGGAAGAATATTTTAAACTACATGCTTTAGGTAACAGAAGTCATTGTAACTTTAAGGAAGAGTGAGAAACAGGACATAAACCTTTAAGACACAAAAGAAAACTCACAATGGGAATGAAATAAACTCCTGGAATGTAGTAGAGGGAAATAAATTAGTACAACAATTCTGTCATGAGGGAAGAGTTGAGTGATGGGCACAAGTAAGAAATGAAAGGAAAAGACAGCTATTAGAATCTTTTAAAGTACAACCGACCTCATGACAGATTTATAAAATACATTATAAAATATGAAGGAATGAGGAAAAATAATTCACTCAAACCTTTTTTAGCCTTGCAGACGATATAAAGTATATTTATATGTGCTTAAGAAATATGGCTATAGATTCTAACATGTAACAGCCAAAAATTTTAACATAACTTTATATTCATCTGTTATGATTTCTTTTATATACATTGTGTTTGGCAAATAATAATTTCCTATATCTGTGACCTACTAACATGAATGTGGGACATATATAATCAGTATGTTAATGGTTGAAGCATTAGTTCTGTAATTTACTCATGTTGTTTACATTGTTCATACTAAATAAAAGCTTAACAAAAAACTAAGATATTTTTGTGACATAACTAGGTCAAACACTACACTTAGATACATTATCTATGTAATTATTTAATTCACATAGGTTGTAGCCACCACTTCAAGTTCTGTAATACAAGATACCTAAACAATTCATAAAGAAAAATATTACTTTCCAATTAAAATGGAATCCATTTTCAGAAGAATAGATGGATTTGTTTTGTTTACATATAACTACTAGTTTTTAAATCAAAAATTGATCCATCAGAATTCTCTCAAGTGTCTAGAATCTCATACATAATTTACAGAAGAAATTCTTTATCAAAATACACATGATAGATTAATGTGTGATCTTTCTTATGAAGCTTAAGTGGGCTCCCCAAATTGGTGCCACTAAGATTTTAGCCATCCCACTTAAGGGAAAAAGCACAATTCTCAAGATAAATATGGAAGAGAACCTTGAAGGGAAAAAAATATCTCAATATGAATTTAGTCTGACCAATTTTCATGCAGCGATTTAATATTTTAATTTTAAATCTTAATCTCTGTCTCTCTCTGACACACTCACTAAGAAAGCCAAGTTCCTATTGCCATGGTCAGTTAGTAAGGAACTCAGGGTGTATTAAGGATCTGCCCTTCTGATTTCCTTTAAGTTTTCATTTTATCTGCCTTATCCCCAACATTCACAAAGGAGTTGAAGATTTTAATACAAATATTAGAGACAGAAATCAGTCCTTTAACAGGAATGATTTCACAGTATAAAAAATTATCATTAGGTCTTTTAATACAACTACCTCTTGACAAATAACCATAAAATCCTGTTCACCATGAGTATACTTTATAATCAAAATCCTTCTCATTTTTTAATTAAAACTGGATCTCAATAACTAAGACTCATTTACTTTACTCATACCAATAACATTTTTGGATCAAAATTATGAACAGTTAAAATAAAGATTAGTAGTCACAAAACATGTAACCTTTCAAATTATAAGTATTAGACTCTATTAGCCTAATTTATTAGACTAAATTATAAAGTACATGGTATCAGTGGGTCATGTATCTAGCCAATTACATTTTGTTTTTGAGGACTATAAAGTACATAATGAAGTTGTCATGTAAGAACAGTATTATGTGCATAATGTGCATAATCACACAATGAATTAGGGTAAAAGAAAGGTGGAAAAGATTCTTAAAATAGATAATTTGCATCCATTTATTGTTCAGTATACTTTATGTTAATTACACTACCTATTTTTCTCTGTGTTGTGTTTTTGACTAATAGATCATACATCAGGTATATGTAGGAGAGAAAGACAAAATCTTCAATTTACATTCACCTAAGAACTTATCTTTGGAAAATTTACTAAAATATAAACCGCAACAAGCGCTTGATCTGAGAGAGTAAATCTATTACTTAGCATTAGAATCAAGGTCAAACTACTATGGCTGGAGGTTAGTTAAATAAAAAAATATCAATATGATCATGAAGAGAGAAGATACAAGGTCTTTTAATTTAAACTATCATTCAAGATGTTATGTAAGTTGGCCTCCCTGGTGGCACAAGCAGGTAAAGCACAGAAATATGAAGCTATCTACAGCTACTGCAGCAGGAGTTCAATCCCCAGCCAGGGAGGGGACCTACATGGCACAGCAGACCTTTCCTGACCTACCCACTGCTCTCCTGCGATGTTTATTTCATGTCTGCCTGTTTTGTTTCTTACTGTCTCTAGTGACTCCTCTCACTCCCACACCTCTAGCTTGTACCTCAGTTCTTTTATTTAAAATTAAATAAAATCTTAAAAAAAAGAAGCTATGTAACAAATGACAAATCCATAATGTATTATGTTCTATCAATATCAGTAAAGGAATACAGACCTTTTTTCCACCCATTTCCTAGAATTATAAAACAAATTTGAATAAGAGAATTAAATTTTTATTTTTACTTTAGAAGAGGGGTGGGTCTAATGATTTTTTGTTGCTGATACTGTTTTGTCCATCAAAAAATAAATGAAGTAGCACATTTCTACCTGAAATGCCATATTTGCCAACTGTGTGCTTACTGTGTATTTTTTTTCACCTTCCATAAAATGCTGCTGTGGATGAAATGCATGCTGATAAAGAAGATTTTACATTTAGTTTTTAATTTCCAAGTTTTATAAATAATCTTACTGATTTAACTAACAAAGATGCTGGGGGCAGGGAAGAAATTTTGGAAGGCCTTTAAAAATGGTTATATAGCTGTATTAGTGCCACTTTATTAAAAATGATATAGCTAGAAAAAGCAGTACATTATTGAGTAAAATATTTATCATAAACATTCAGCTCCAAATAATCATTTCACAAACTGGATGGATTTAGCACTAGGCAGTACCTTAGATAACATTTTAAAATGTTTTATAAAATTCAAAGCCGTAAGTATGACCAAATGTAAAATTATCTGTATAATATCTCCATTTGATTCTGTCAGTCTTCATAATCCAGTTATACTTTAATGAACTAATTAAGTTGATTATGCTGACTTATACAAAAATGTGAGCATTTCAAGCAGTATTGTGTCTACATTATTTTACAGGGGAATTTACTATTCACTAGATTGACAACACTTTTTAATCTATAAGTACAATTTTTTTCTTCTAATGAAACTATCTGTATGATTTTTAAAATATAGTGCATATTATGCGTTGATAGGCCACTAAAGGTGTCTCTAAAAGGACAGTCTTCCAATAGCTACAAGATAGTCTTCAACCTTTTAATCTCCAGTTTATAGTAGAGTATAGTCTATGAAATTAGAGTCTGGGTTCAAATTCCAGAACTGGGAAAAACACTACACTGAGTTTTTTTTTTTCTTTTTATAGTTTAATACAGTGCTTTAAGTCATTAAAACACAGCCTTTCTTTGATTCTACCTAATGTAACACACTCTCAAGCTTGCTTGAACACAAATGTGTATGAACATTGAACACACAGTAAAGAAATACAGAACTACACACAGAAACCCATACATACACACATACCTCAAATGAGAGTTGATGCTCACATTAAACTCCAAGCAAATGTCAGCACAAGTAATGATGCTACTAAAATATAACAGTATAAAAGTTTATAATTTGGGGCCTCCCTGGTGGTGCAACATGTTAGGATGCAGCACTGCAAGATCGCTGCAGTTGCTTCAGCAGGAATTCAATCCCCGGCCAGGGAGGTGACCCACACGGCATGGCAGACCTCTCCTGATTGGCCTGCTGCTCCCCTCAGCAGTGTACTTCATCAATTTGCCTGTTTTGTTCCCTGCTCTGTCTCTGGTGAATCCTCTCACCATGCCTATACCTTTGGCCTGTACCCCAGTTCTATATACATAATTCTTTTAAAAATTATACTTAAAAACTATTCATTACATCATCTTTTATCTTTGTACAATATATTTCCCCATGAAATTCCCACCACCAATTTACCCGTGCACCATCACCATGGTCCCTTGTGCTCTTTCCCCCTTTCTTTATCTTTCTCCCCCTCCTCCTGCCCTACAGAATGTCTGACCTACAGTTGCCTGATGACAAAAATAAATTTAACAGTTAACATTCTGAAAATTTCAAGTACATTTTTATATTTGTTATATTTTACATTTCACCAACAGATGTCAAGAAGCACTGCTTTTACATTTTCATTTTGATATAAGCTTTTAGATTAGCCCATTTACTTGGATTTGAATAAATATTTGATATTGGAAATAAAAATGATTGAATGTTATATTCCCTCATTAAAACAAAATTTCAAAGAAAATTCAGGGAAAAAATTTAATAAATGAATACATTTTTAAAATGTTGTTACAGAGTTACTGTTTACAGAGTTACTGTTTACAGAGTTACATTTAAGAGGTTAACTCTCCAAAAATGACTGTGCTACTTTGTTTGATAATAGGTCATCTGTTTTTGTCAAGTTTATGGGACTAGTATATACTGTCATAATTTACTAGAATTAAAAATAAAATATCTTGGGCCCTCCCCGGTGGCGCAGCGGGTTAAAGCACTGCACTAAGAAACTAAAGCCACTTCCGCATGAGTTCGATCCCTGCCTGCCCCGGAGGCGACCACATGGTGAGGCAGACCTCTCCTGACCCGCCCACTGCTCCCCTCAGCAGTGTACTTCTTCGATCTGCCTGTTCTGCTCCCCGCTCTGTCTCTGGTGAACCCTCTCACCCTCCGCATCTCTGGCCTGTACCCCAGTTCTGTACGAATAAATAAAAAATCTTTAAAAAAAAAAATAAATAAAAAAAAATAAAATATCTTAATATTTTTTAAGTAGTTTGAAAATGTCAAGGATGTGAGAAGAGAGATGCTGATAATCTTGCTTATCCATCTAAAATACACTTTACGGCAGGGGGGGAGACACTAAAAAGAGGCAACCTCAGAATCATTATATGTCCATCAAATATATGTACAAATGGAAGTTAATGCTGTGGTGTACAAATAATTTCTAATTTTTTAATTTAGAAATTAGGACAGGTCCCCTTAAACACATGCCACTTGAGTTAACAATCACAGCACTTGGGATTGTTTGTAGAGTTAAAAATATGCAAGTTTCAGATTTTAAGAGACATTTATCTCGATTTAGATTTGTTAAGAGGTGGAGGTCTGCTTGTGTCCTTCCTGGTGGAGCAACAGGTTAGGACACAGCACTGCAAGCAAGCTGCAGCTGCTTCATTGCAAGTTTGATTCCCCGGCCCGGAGGTGGCCACATGTCATGGCAGACCATCCCTGACCCACCAGCTGCTTCCCTTAGCAGTGTACTTCCTCAATCTGCCTGTTCTGCTTCCCTCTCTGCCTCTGGTGAATCCTCTCACCATCCCTGCACCTCTGGCTTGTACCCCAATTCTGTATGCATAAATAAATAAATCTTAAAAATAAAAGAGGTAGAGGTCTGCCTTGTCAAATCAATCTTTGTGCTGAAAATTCTATTTCTCTGGAGCATTCACAGACTCTACTGCATAAAGTAATGTTCTTGTCATACAAATTTAAGCTCCAGTTCACAAAGCTACTCCCTAATATCAACATGCTTTGGCTAACCAGTGTCTTGAAATAATTTGATAATGAAGGTTCACGAGAGACAGCTGAATAGTACTAAATGTTAGTAGATGCTGGGGTCCTTCATGTCAATTTTCATCTCCTTCTGGTGACAAAGAGATATTGGGAGCTGACAGATATTTGAACTGAAATGAATAATCTAATAAAATGAATCAAGTCAGTAATACCAGTTGAGAATAAAATCACACTTGCAGATTTTCTGAAAAAGGTTTTCTCTTCTTTTTGTAAACTAATGTGATTCCATGTTATTCAAAATATGGCAGCAATTCTATTTATTTATTTATTTATTTATTTATTATTCATTCATTCATTCATTCATTCATTCATTCATTCATTTATTTATTTATTATTTATCCAGAACAGAAGTACAGGCCAGAGGTACAGGGGCAGTGAAAAGATTCACCAGTGACAGAATGGGGAGCAGAACAGGAAGATCAATGACCTACATTGCTGAGAGAACAGCAGGTGAACCAGGAGAGGTCTGCTGTGCCATGTGGGTCATCTTCCTGGTGGGGGATCCAACTTGTGCTGAAGCAGCTGTGGCTAGCTTCAAAGTACTGTGATTTAATCCATTACACCAGCAGGCTGGGCACTGATGGCAACAATTTTAAAGTATTGAGAGCATTCTAATTTTTTTCACAAATAGCTAATGTAGAAAGCTATACAACTGATGCATTCTTTCTGTAATTTCTTACATATCAACCTTTTGTTTTCTCCCTGCCTCCCCTTCTCCTTTCTTTCCTTCTTTTTTATGTAAATGCAAATCAAGAGAAATACTAGGTGACATTCAGGTTTTTTGTGAAAATCATTGAAAATATGAATTTTTAAGTCTGCTTTAGGCTTTTTTTTTTTTGCAAGAATATACCAAACTATAATCAATTACAAGTGTCCTGGGTCATCCATGGAATAGAGTTAAAAAAAAAAAATGAAGCACCGAGGAAAATAATTATAAATTCAGTTTTGACTGCTTCATGCCTTTTTTTGAAATGTATGTTGTTTGTTAATGTGGTTAGCTATGTTTTCCAAAGTAAAAATATGCTAATATATAGTAGCATATGCACCGGGGGAACACAACTAGAAAAGCTGAAGCCCAAATGAGTTGGACAATGATAGATTAGACAACTGCAACAGACATGGTGCCATGGAATCTCCCAAAGCCTTCCCCAAGTATGCCCCATGAACCCTAAGGAGGACAGAGGTTATCCTGAAAATTACACAAATTAAGACCAACTACTTAACCACGGCACGACAAATAACTTCATAGACTTCAGGTTTTACATTCTTGTTCTAGAATGAGAGAAATGCTACTCTAATTTTTCCTTCAGATAATAAGTTGCTTTCAAAATTTGAGATTTAGAATTCCATCATTTTGTTCAGTGTTGTTTAAGTATAATAAAAATGAGGGAGGAAATCCAGCTAATGTTGAATGAAATGACATTATTTGAAGACCTGATTTAGTTATTGTTTAAAAGAACCTATCAGCAACATTAAATGTAACAAAATATAATTAATTTTACGATTCTTATTACAGCTATATTTTTCTAACTCAGGACAAATTTGTATTTTCTTAACTTGTTCACTGCATATTCTCATTTATAATGTCAACCTGCCTTTTAAATAGAGAGCAGTTACAGTTGTCTTTTATATTCCTTCATCAATATCAAATACATAAGTTGCACTAGTAGACTTGAACATTTACTCTCTAGTTTCAGCAAAAACTAGTGGAAAAAATAAGCTATGTGGAAGTGTTCTATTTAAATGTTATAAAACTTTGGAAAGCTTGTCTACCTCTCAGCCTAAATGTTTATTCTACCAAGTAGGGGCACCACTTTACAGGGGATTTCTATGAAGCTGAAATAGCATAAACTCTGGGAGACTGTATAGAACAATGACAGCTAAAAAATTAGTTGGGTTTCTTTTGGTTTCTCTCATCATCTTCCACAAAAGTAGCCAGATCTTAAACATCTTTGTGAACAGTCTCCACTAAAGTGCTGAATCATATTTTCCTTTGAAACAATCTGCTTTCTCTGGTGCATTTTGATTTCTCCATGTGAATGCTGACGCTTCATGTCACAGTCACCTGCCCATGTTCAGTTTTGTCAATCTTCTGTTTTCACTTTTATCTCCTCCCATTTCATACTCTATGTCCAATGCTGTAGAAGATATTTATTTTTTTCTCCTAATATTCTGGATTTCCTCACTTTATTTCCCCTGCTTATATTGATTTGGAACATCCCCAAGTTAGAAGATTACTCCTTCACCTTTGACCAGCCCTATATTCTGAAGGTCTAGGTAATTTTATTAACTTTTATCTCACTTTGAAGTGTGTTACATATGTTATACTTGGAAATTAGACATAAAGCCAAAAAGATGACTTATGCTCCGAGGCATTGAAAACGTAACATGTGGTCTGGCTCTCTGGTCTGGCTTTGCTTAATCTTTTGGCCCTTTGTTCTTTATGATTCTGTATTTTGTCTTTTAAGCCAGTTGCCCAAAGCAAGTCATTTCTATCAAAACTAGAATGAATTAAATAGACGAAGCTTCGTCTATTTAATTCATTCTAGTTTTGAAGCTTACTCACTACTGGAACATTAACAAGATCTGTCATTTTTTTTGCCTACCTCCACTGTCAAAGCTATTCCATCCAGCCTCTCTTTTTCCTATAGCTTTGGAGATTTGACTTGGAAAAAAAAAAAAAAAAAAGACTCAGGCTGGTGTTTAAGCCTGGAATTACAAAAAATGCCACAAGATGGCACCATGGGACTGATTACTTAGGTCAAAAGGTTAGAATTCTCTCTTTGTGGTAGAATAAACCTATTTTGGGTCCCTTAAATCAAAATGTCATTTTGATATAACATTTTTTTTCTAATACTTATGTTCAAATAATGTCATAAACCAATTTGAGAGCAAGTATAAAGCTGAACAATTGCTTTTCCATAATTTGATGATTTAAAACCACTAGCTAATTTTAGTTGCTTTTTTTTCTGATCTGCTATATTTTCTCATTCTTATGTGCCTTAAATATCACATAGGACTGCTCCCTCAGTAAATGCCTGCTCTACAAAAGCTGTTCAAAATTAAGAATAAGTAAATTAGCTTCCTCGAGTTTCCTAACTAACTACATTCCTTTTTATATCTTTCTATACCATATCTATCCACCCTCTTTAGTGTTTTCTTCTGCTTCTATCTCAGCCTCCTGTTGTTCTAGCATATTATGTTATCTAAAGCGAAAATATAAACAATCCAAACTATAGTAGCTTTATAAATGCATATGTGTATGGATGTATATATACATGGTATATGTAAAATATGACATAATATATATTTTTGACATAGCCTATATGTGAGTTCACAAAACATTACATGTGATTATTACATTAAAGTTGTCCATTTATAATCAGTCTATTTACACAATTATTACTGAAGATTATATTCAGTTAATTCTGCTGGTTAATTCATATTCTATTTTTCCTAAACAGCTTCAGACAGGGATTTCTTTGAGTGAGGAAATGATGGACAAAAGAAGAATTAAAAATCTCCCTGGAATTAAACTTGATTTTGCCATTTGCAAAATAGGTGGATTTTCTCAGTGTGTTTGCTATCTGCAGGCTTCTGTCTCATTTATCAACAGGAGATAGTGGTACTTTAACGGCTAGGTTTGTATTTTGCCCTTTGATATGTACTGTCACAAAGTTTAACCAAGTGATTGAACTAATTTACATGTTCATTTGATCAACATTCTCTCCAAATTTTAAATTTTATGTCACTATCTTAAATTTAGTATTTTGTGGATATGTAGGTTACCTCAGTATAACTTTATTATATTTCACTATTCATGGATGCATTTGAGTTCTCACATTTTTTCCCATTTACATCTGTGTTTCTGAAGTATTGTGAAAACTTTTGTGCACTTGTATATTTGAGTTTTGGTGTTGCACTTTTTTTGTCATTTTTGTTAGTATTAACTTGTAAGAAGTCATTCTATGTTTGGATTTTAATCCTCCTGGCCATGTAAAAGATCCTTTCTAACTATACATTTATAAATACATTTATGCATAAGTATATTTATACATAAATACATTTATACATAAATATATGCATTTATATATACACTTATACATAAATCTAAGGTATATTTATATGCACCCACACAACTCACATACACACATGTGTTTTACATTATTTTCAGCTGTACTGAGCTAGGACTAGCAAGTTAAAACTATATATAGTTAATGAAACTTAATTATATTAAGTTATATTTAGTTTTAGAGGAGCTTTGAGAAATATATCAAAATATATCACTCAGGGACCCTCCCTAGTGGTGCAACAAGTTAAAATAAAGAACTAAAGCTATCAAAGCCACTGCAGCAGGAGTTCAATCCCCTGGCAAGGACCTGACCCCTGTGGCATGGCAGACCTCTCCTGACCTGTACGCTGCTTCCCTCAGCAGTGTATTTCAGTGGATCTGCCTGTACTGCTCCCCACTCTGTCTCTGGGGAATCCTTTCACCCCTACCTCTGCTTGGTACCCCACTTTTGTATGCATAAATAAAACTTAAAAAAATAAAATATATGACTCAGTATCTGATACAGTCATATGTAATTGCCAAATATAAGTGTGGGTATTGTATTATATGGAATCATGTGAAGACCCCACTTACTATCTTAAAGATAAAAGATACAGAATTAGAACAACGTGCACGGAATTTAAAAATTTTAACTTTTACAAAATTGTAACTTTGTACATGCATGCGCTCTCTCTCGCTCGCTTATATATATATATACATATATATATATACACACACACATATATACACACACACATATATATACACACACACATTCAGAACATATATTCTATATTTTCTAAATAATGTGTTAAGCATGCAATCCCACTTGAAGAGTATTAAAATTCTGGTATTGTTGCTTTTGCCATAAATTTAATCTTTTCATAGATCAGTGCCTGTAGGAAATGTACAAAGATGAAAAATAGAGAGAAAGAGACTGGAGTTAGAAGATATATAAGGGCTTTATTTTTGAGGGCATATTTTCTGCTTGGTATATATTTGTGATTTTCACATATTTCATTTTTCCCTTCTACAGATATAGAGAGTGAGAGCACCAAGCTTAAGTGACTATGATATTAAAAAAAGAAATGACAAAATCACCATAAAAACTTATCAGAATAAAAAGTTGTCAATTTTTTTCCACTAAACTACACTGCTTCCATTGCAAAGCAAGGTCAGAAGACTTGAATAATCCCCTGTTCCATTTCACATTTCCTATGTTTCACAGGGATGGAGTCCAAAGTTAGAATTCTCTTACGTCAGCAATAAACATCATAAAAGATGGGACAAGAATAGTGCCATTCAAATAAGACAGTAAGTATGGGGGATGGGGAGTGTTAGTAGAGATACTTTGCACTCTATGACATATCAAATCTTTCCTAAAACAGCCATTTTAAATGCCTAATTTAATTTACTCTCAGAGCAATATTTAAAAAAATAACTCTGTTCCCTACCTCGCACTGTGTATTATTTGGCTCTGTTTCCACCCCCTGAAGGGTCAAACAGAAATGTTCCTAAACAATTTTAAGTGAGGTATCGACCCAATTGCCCTCACTGCATTAGGAAATTAGATTTGCAATAATTCAGTTAAGAAACATTCACCTTCTGCTGGGTTTTCACCAAGGTAGGCACTAGAAATTCCTGGAGATCCCTGTAAGTCAATTATGTTTCTCCCTTTGTATGTATAAACACTTCCCAAGTTTTCCTCTCTTCTTGCCTATCTCATTTTTCAGGACCAAGTACATGATAAAATTCTCAATCAGATTTTCAAATTGGTTTTGTTTTGATTGTTCTTGGTTTTAAAATAGTTGTTTAATAGTTTGTGTATTTCACCTTAGTTGACCTTCCCTCAAGCTAGTAAACTATTCAAAATAATTAAAAACAACCAGACTCATACAGTCTAAATTTAGACACTAAGTTGTAAAGTCACTTGTTTCCTAATTTCCAATGGGAATTGAGATCATTTGGGAAGAATTATGAACACAGAAGAGAACAGTAAGCAAAACCATACATCAAAGCAATAGGAGAAGAGAGATACAAGCTGTGTTAATTCCTCTCATCCATATTGTAAGGTCTTAGATGTTTTCTGAACCATTGTTAAATTTGGTTCTGGGCATCCTGATAGCCAACTCATAAAAAGAGGTGTCATTAATCATGTGACACATGGTGTCTATAATTAAAAACATCTGTTACTCAGAGACAACAGAAGGGAATCTGACATTGAAGCTTGAAAGAAATCAGTTCCAGTGCCTTTCATAAAATTTACACCTGGTGATATGTTGAAACTGCTCAGCTATAATTTTATACTAAAGTGAAGTATGGATTTTAATAGAATAGCTTATTATATCAAACATCTAAATATGCCATGATTCCAACCAAAGTTCAGAGCTCCTTTAAACAAAATGTATGGTACTTCGGGGACTTGATGAGACTTCTTGCAGCACTTCCTCACTGACATTTTCTTTCATTAGTAAATTGGAGGGAGTATTAGGGAAGATATGCAATTACTACATATTCTGGAACAGAATTTTTGGGTTATTGCTGTAAGTCTGTTGTCTGTATCAAGTTGCCTGTAAGGGATGACGTTAAAGGTGATTGTGAGTAATACATTAGCAGTGTATAGCAATAGTCTAATGCAAGTCATAGAAACAATATTATTTAATACTACAAATCAAGTGGAAGGGAATGGATGATAGCCATAACTGTGGACAGCAATATTAAGATTTCCAGGACTATGCAAACATCCAATGCGTTTCATTTTGAGTTCCCTCTCTCTTGGAAATACTTACTTATATTGGTAGCAGCCAAATTTGATCCACTGTTTGTTTCCATAACCTAACCAGTTCATTAATTCTATTTTATGCTCATTGTTTGACAGATTTAGAGAATTCCAAGAATACTTTGATTTATTTAAAAACCATAAGTCATTTCTAAGTGGTTTAAGTATTGCCTTCTACATTCTGGCATTGAAAGTATATAATCTAAATGAAAACTAAATGGAAATTTCTGAAAAAATGAAAAAAAGGGAGATTAGCCTCTTCAATCTAATAAATTAGTCTAATATGCTGACTTTAAATTAAAAGAACAATTAATTAAATAAACCAAAGAGTAATAAATGCAGTTTTCTTATTGTAAACTACCACACTAAGTGGGAGAAGTAAAAATGATTTATGGTAAAACACTATTTATTGCAATGCTGGTGAAAAAAAATTTGATCTCTAAAATATGCAGGTGTTATTCTGAAGTAGAATTTCCAGGAATTCCTTCATCTGCTTATGCAATTTGTCTAAAAGCTTTTGAATGGTTACAGTAGCAACGGATTTAAATGACTTACTAATTTTTTCTTTTTTTTAATTTTAATAGTTTATTTTTACATCATTTTTTACATTTTTTTCCATCTTAATTGTAATTCCTGTGGGCTTCCCATCACCGAGTCACCCGTGTGCCATCACCATAGACTTACTACTTTTTCAGTGGAACTATATGTAATCAACAGTTAAAAAGAAATGTTATACTCAATCCTAGTAAGGTAATGAAAAGAGGGACAAAGAAAGGGACTTTTTTTTTTTTTGATAAACAGAAGGACAAGTTTATTAGAAAGAAAAAGAGAGAAAGGAGAAGGCAGCACCTTCACAGAAAGGCAGGCAGTTGGGACAAGAACTGCTGATGTGGACATTTAGTAGGTGTATACACCACAGGGTAATTTGACAGCAGGAAAGGTACATAGATTTTAATCCAACAGTTCTTTTGTTTTTTCTTCTAGGAGTT
Organism: Condylura cristata; assembly: GCF_000260355.1. NCBI lineage: Eukaryota > Metazoa > Chordata > Mammalia > Eulipotyphla > Talpidae > Condylura > Condylura cristata. Next base: position 46,534,462 of record NW_004567107.1, read on the forward strand.
TATTCTGTTACATTAAGAGCACAAATTAGTGATCTTTAGCAAATTTATTGGAACACTGTTCTTAATAAAAGAAAATTAGAAATGACTAAAACACTTAGTGATGGGAACTAACTGAAAGTTTCTATGAATGTATGAAGAAGATTTTTACAAAACTCTAACAACACTGGGTTTTATGTATTATCATTCACATAGATATATATTGAATATGTTTACAATATGCTATAGTTGAAGAGAGAAGTTTACAGAACAGTATGGCAGTCTACACTGTAGTAAAGTAATGGTTTTAAGATAGCCTAGTATGTAAATTTTAGTTCTCCCATTCAGTGGTCACTTGTTGGGACTTGAACAAATTGTCTAGTCCTTCTACTCATCATTGTATCTATACAATAGACATAATTTAAGAGTTAAGTAATATAATTCTCAGTAATATTTCTAAACATTAATAAATGCTAGCAGAGACACATAAAAGTATATACAACACACAGTTATACAAGGTAAACTAGACTTCCCATTAAAAAAGTTAACAAGAGGGCCCTCGCTGGTGGCACAATGGGTTAAAGCACTGCACTGAGAAGCTAAAGCCACTTCCGCATGAGTTTGATTCCCGCCTGCCCGGGAGGTGGCCACATGGCGTGGCAGACCTCTCTTGACCCACCCGCTGCTCACCGCAGCAGTGTATTTCGTCAATCTGCCTGTTCTGCTCCCCATTCTGTCTTTGGTGAAGCCTCTCACTGCCCCTGAGCCTCTAGCCTGTACCCCAGTTCTGTATGTACAAATAAATAAATCTTCAAAAAAAAAAAAAAAGTTAACAAGATAGAGACAGATATTATATTCATTACGTAACGGTTAAAGGCCTACCACAACAAGAAGAAATAACATATATGTACCAAATGGTTAAGTGCCAACTTACATAAGAAAATTGCAATATTGACCATATTACTATAAAGGGAATTTTGACAACCCATTTACAACTATGGACAAATCAATAAGACAAATAAGGAAATAATGACATAAAAAGAGATGCTAAAACTAATAGATTTAATCAATTTTCTATAGAGCAATCCACCAAAAACCTCCGTGTACACAAATTTTCAAGGGCACATGGGACATTTTCAATATCATAAGCCAGGATACACAGTAATTGTCAATGAAATTACAGAGGTTGAAATCACAACACTCTTTCTGATCATGATGCTAGAAAGCAGAAATTAACTATTAAGAATAGGAGAAAAACAAATAATTGAGACTAAATAACCTCCTTCTGAATAGCTATTGAATGAAGAGAAACTGATCAAAAATTACTTTGAGACTAATGAAAATGAGAATATAAGTTACCAAAGTCTGTAAGATGCAGTAAAGTGGTCTTAAGAGGGATATATTGTAACACGGGCCTTCATTAAGAAACAATAAAAATCCCAAACATGCAATTTAATGCTAAGCTTATAGCAACTTGAGTAAGAACAAACCAGACCTAAAGAACAAGATAATGAAAATAAGAGATGAAATAAAGCAGATACCCAAAAGACTATAAGAGTCAATGAAATTAAGAGTTGGTTATTTGAGAAGTTAAAAATACACAAATCTCTAGGAAGGATAATAAGAAGAAAACATTAACAAAATTGAAGGGAGAAATTACAACAGGTGTCATAGAAATACAAAACATGCAAGATTATCATGAATAATTACACACCAACAAATTCAATAATGATGAAAAATTGGACACATTTTTTACAACAATACAGATTACTTACCTGGAATACACCATATGGTATCAATGAATTAAAAGCATGGATACTGCTTTTGAACCAACGACAAAAATCTCTCCAAAAACAAAAGTCCAGAGGGCCCTCCCTGGTGGCACAGCGGGTTAAAGCACAGCACTAAGAAGCTAAAGCCACTTCAGCATGAGTTCCATCCCTGCCCCAGGAGGTGACCACATGGTGTGGCAGATCTCTCCTGATCTACCCCCATCTCCCCTCGGCAGTGTACTTCGTAGATCTGCCTGTTCTGCTCCCCACTCTGTCTCTGGTAAATCTTCTCACTGACCCCACATCTAGGGCCTGTACCCCAGTTCTGTATGCATGAATCAATAAATCTTTAAAAAAAAAAAAAGTCCAGGGACTATTTTACAAATGAATTTTATCAGTCTTTTAAAGAACGTATGTCCATTTAACTCAATTTTTTTTTCTAAATTTCCAAGAAGAGGGAAAGAGCCCTAACGTGCATTTTATGTTCAGATGACTTGTTACAGAGACAACAATTATGTTACATGTTCAAATACAAATAAAAAATGAGAACAAAAATATGAAAATATGTCCATCCTCCATCACTTCAAAATAACCAGTATCTTGGAATTAACCTATCTGTGGATGTGAGAGAATGATACAATGAAAACTGATAGAAAGACACAACATGATCATGGATAGGGATAATCAATGTAATCAACATTATTCTATCTAAAGCAGTATATCCTTTTCAACAACTCCTAATAGAGTATCAAAATCATTACTCAAAGAAAGTGAAAGTATTAAAATGTATGTTACCACAAAAGAACTAAAATTACAAAAGTAATCCTACAGAAAAAGGAGAGAAATGGAGGCATCATGTTTACCTGACTTCAAATTGTAGCACAAAGCAATAGTAATCAAAACAATATTATCACTGGAATAAAATAGACAAATGGATCGATAGAATAGAATTTAAAGCCCAAATTAAATTCACGATCAATACTTAATTCCTAATAAACATAAATGCATATAAATCTTACAAGGTATGCCATTAAAAATAAATAAATGAGCAGTAGATATAAACAGATAATTCACCACTAAGGAGTCTCACAAGATAGAGGGGGAAATGGTCATCAACTCTCTTGGTAAGGGAGATAAAGGTTAAATTTACAATGAGATATCACCTAACACCTGTGAAAATGACACATAGTAAGTCTACCACAAGTGCTGTAGAATGTTGAAAGAAAGGAATCCTGTTACACTCCTGATGGAAATATAAGTTAGTGCAACCATTTTGGAAAGTGAACTGGATTTACTGGAATAAACTAAAAATGGAAATACCACATGACCTAACTATCTATTCCTGGGCATTTGCTTTAAGAATGGAAAACCATCAACTCAAACCATTAAATGATTTACAATATTTACTGTACCACTATTTAAAATGATTAAGACTGAAAACAATCTATGTGCCCACAGTAGAAGACTGGATAAACAAGTTGTAATGTGATAGCCACACTCAATTTCCAGGCTACAATATGTGTTTGATGGTGGTAAAGACCACATCTGTGTAGAAATTGCCATTTTTTTAAAAAAATAATAAACTAGAATCATCCAATCTAACCTGTTTCAAGACACCTATAAAGTTGTCGATTTTTTGTATCATTTATAAAGTTGTTTATTTTTTGTATCATTTACTGTCTCAGTTTTCATCTCTTTCCTATATTTACTTTTACATCAGAGAGAAAATACTTCATTTCTGGGCTCAACTCTATGTTGAGTTCAACATCTTTGGTTTTATTTATTGGCATTTTCTCTGGTCCTAATTTAATAATTGCTTTCTCCATTTTTTTCACCCTCCTGCCTTGTTAACTTTAAAATGTTTATCAAACTAAGAACAATTCATTACATCACTTAATTTGGTAAAACACTTTTGGCACATTCATAATTCTTGTTGCATAGCTATCAACTTTGACTAAAGTAAAAACATTTTGAGAGTAACATTTCATGTGAGATAATACAAATTATTTTGGAAAAGAAATTTAATAAACAGGACATATTTGATTCAATGGTGTAGGTGATTTAGGAAAACTCTTTGATTCAATGGTGTAGGTGATTTGGGAAAACTCTTTAGACAAACAAGAAGTGGAATAGTTTAGAATGAAGGTGTCTGCTTTGACCAGAATAGTTTTAAGATACACAGTCATTGGTTCTTACAATCACTAGGAAACTAAATTGATAAATATTATTGTGTTGCTCTAAAGGGAGATACAGGTTAGGTTCCTATCAACTTCAATCACAGTATTTCCATCAACCAATCAATATATAAAGTTAATCTGTGTGCTTCTGTTTGAGGATACCTTATTTATAAAGTAGTGTTAATCATTAACCAATGAGTATTTGCCTACAAAGCAAATCTCTTATCTTGTACTATTGAATACAGATGACATTTCAGCATTATACAACTACTTTAAAACAAAAACATTTTAAGAGCACACAAAACTGTATCATCAGATGGATCTTCAGATGGACACTTTCTTATAAAAAGACTAAAGTAGAACAACAAGGTAGTGTATTACACCTTGTTTAATTGTAGGCAGAAAAGTGTGTGGGGGCTGATTCAAATTTTCACTGTACTGAACACAACAGATGATCATGAAAGTTCCATGGCCATGTATTTTGGGGTTTCCAGTATGTGTTGGCAAGTAGGTAAATTCACACATATGGAATAAAGATTGAGTAGGTTTGTATGTGTATGCACACAGGGTAAGGGGGTACATACTGTTGACCTTTCCAGTTGAAGTTTTCAGTAACCACATAGTTTAAAAAGGTTTATGACACTGGAAAGAACATTTTAGTACATGGTTGTAATTGTTCATGTTTAAGGATGTAGTATGAAAGTAATGTCTTCATCTTCATGTATCACAGCAATCATTTTTATATAAGGTTATAGAGTGCACTAGACAGATTTTTGTGTTTTATAAGGAATGGAAATAATCACACCTGCAGAACAAGTTTAATTTTCTTAAACCATCATCACAGAAAAGAAAATAGGTTTTAGCCCACTACAAAAAAAAAAAAAATTTGGAGATATTCAAGCATGATTTCTTTTTCACAAGTCATATAAATCTGTGTCCTTGACAAAAATATATTTTCTATATGCAAATAAATAACAGTCAGTATTATTTTATAGGAAATGGCCCAGAAAGTGGGAAGAGTAAGGTCCTCCCTAGTGGTGCAAGGGGTTAAGTCTCAGCACAATGAAGCTATTGGCAGCTACTGTAGCATGAATTCCACCCCCAGCCAAGAAGCTGACCCACATAAAGCAGACCTCTCCTGTCTTACCCATTGCCTGGCCCTCCTCCCCTACCCCTCAAAAGTATCTTTCAGTCAATCTGCCACTCTTTCTCTGGTGAATCCTCTTACCCCCCCACCCCCACAGACACATACCTCTGACCTACACCTCAGTTCTTGTATTCATGAATAAATATTTTAAAAAATGGGAAGAGTAAAACAATTATAACTAAATATCCTTAACTTTGCAACTTAATTTTGTAGATGTTCTTAGACAAAATGCTTAACCTTTCTATATAATATGAACTTGCTATTTAAAACAGTAGTAATAGTTAATACATTCCCATTGCTTACATAGTAATACTTAATAAATGTAGAGTGCTTAGAAAGTGTCTAGCATAGAGTCACAACCTAACTAATGTAGTATTCTATTTATTGATACTATTCTTGATGGCATGGAAGTAGAATATTATTTGAAAACATTTTATTGGCATGTGAATTGAAAATAGCTTTAGAAAAGCTAAATATATAAATGGTTATCCATATTTTATTTATGTATGAATAAATTATCTATAATTTAACTATCTTTTTGCCAAGTTCTTATTGCCTTGTTTCTTTAACTCCACTCCTATTTCAACTCATTCTCTTGTTTTCCCAATCTTGAGTCAATTTTTCAAGTCAATTTTTCTTGTTTTTTCCTATTTTCAGTACTCTATCACTCAGAAATTCCTCTTTCAGTCTCATTGACCAGGGTGATTAATAGTCTTACCTAAAATCACCCAGTGTCCCTTCAGGCAAGAAAATACCAGCCCAGAAAACAAAGTGGCTTTAACTTAAGTGTCCTTTTCTGATGTGACTCAGGAAGCCTCTTTCCCAGCTATGTGTTCTACCCTTTAATGAGATGATGGAGTCCTGCACATGCTGTCAGGTCATCATTCAAATAAAGTAAACGTATGAGCTTTCATTCCCTAAAGACCCATTGATCCATGTGACTATTCTATCAGCACAAATGAGAAGTTCCTGCCTGAATGCAGCAGATGGAAATGGAAATTATATACTCTAGTAACACTGACTTTATTACAGCTAAATGATCTGCATTTTGAAAGTTATGAGTTCTTGAAAATACTGATGAAAAAGAAAATATAGTGTTATTTCTTAGGAGCAAGTAACAGGTAGAAGTAGGTGAATATGTGACCTAGTACTAAATATTTAACCTTTCAAAGCTTCAGCCTTTCTTTTTCTTTTTCTTTTTTTTTTTAACAGCAGTTTTTATTAAGATACCAATGCTCATGTCTTGTTAAGAATACTGACAGGATTGAATTGTATAATAAATAGGAAAACATTTCACAAAGTGTGTGTTTCATAAAAGCAATCACTATCGTTTACATTTATTATCTCTGTCTTTTCTGCCTCCACCCTCATATGGGTTTCCTAGTTTCCATCATAATCAATCCTTTCTTTAGATTACATTGAGAAAGATGTATCCATAAGCAAAGATATGAAGCAACTTCAGGGATTCTTAAATGAAATTTTTACATTTAAACTGGTGACAAATCTAAGTTCTATTTCAGCTTTTGTTTGCTTCTTTTAGAGCAGTATCTTGGGCTTTACAGGGATACTGTGCAATCATGCTGAAAGATATTAGAAAAGAAAACAGTTTGTTTACCTCAGCTTTTTGTGATGCTTATGAATTGGATACTGATATTCAATATGCTGGGTTGTCTTCCTGTCTATATAGGCTGTGCTACAGCCATTTCAAGTTCAAAATTACTGCAAAAAAAGTAATTGATCCTTTATTTCAATATCCCTGCTGTTTCATGAGCTCTCATACAATTCAGAGGAATCGATTTCTCACTGATGTTGAAAAACATAATAAGGTCACAGCAGGGAGGCTTTAGCTTCATTAAAGAACATTATTATAAAAATAAAATGATCGAGGGCAAATTGTTTTTGTCCTTGTGGCACTGTTTCTGCAGATTCACATTAATCTGAACATTTAAAGCAACAATAAATTGGTTATCCTTTTTTTATCATTCACTTCACTATGGTAGCCCCTAGTGGCAGAAAGAGTTGTCAATAGTGTGCATTTTAGGGAATTTCTGTTGCGAAAATGGAACCAAGGCTCTCCAGAAGTGAGGGCTAAAGCCTGTCAATAACTAAATTTATTTCTGCTTTTCAAATATCTGGGAGAATAAGTGTCCAGCAAATGTACATGGCAGCATTATTTTAAAAGTGATTGAATAGAGAAATGAATTGAAATTTTGACCCACTCAGGCTTCCATCTATCTCGGGAGACATAATAGGGGGATGACAAAGAAGGATTTAAGATAGAGAATCAGTGATTGCTCTATTAATCTAGTTTAACTGATACTAAAATCTGACAGAGTGCATTACAAGTTGCAGGCAGTAAAGCTTATCAATTCATTACTACTTTCAAGGCTCTCCCTTGCTTTCTTTTTGCCTTTAGCTGCTGGCAAAGGACAGCCTTTTACAGTTCAATTTCTCAGTTTATTTTTGACTGCTTTTAATTAAATTTGATGGCCTGCTTCTGCACCAGTGAAGTTATTGGAGTTGCAAAGCACTTTGCTGTTATAATGATAGCTCCCTTGATGTCTGTTCATAATTAACTGCTTTTCAAAAGTGCTACTCTCAACTCTCATTTTATAAATATTTAAATAACTCAATTTCTATAGCATAAATATCTGCACAGAAGATAAGGATTCTATTGACTGTTTTGAAGGTTTTACATAGTAAAATAGAAAAATGTTTTGTAAAATTTTACATTTACATTAAGTGGTAGTGTTCTTATAAAGGCTATGTCCTACATAAATTCTTAGTGACAATGTCTTAAAATAATAATTACTGAACAGGTTATGATACTTTATAATCTAATTTTAAAAATAAAGTCTCACAGAAAAAATTTTGGTTTTTTTGTATATATAGAATACTAAAAAAATGTTTCTAAAGTCATCATTCTTGTTAAGATAAAATGACAAAGTATGCTAATAGAAAATTTCCTGATTATACAGAAATTTTATTTTGCATTTACTCAGGGAAAAAAAAACTGGTAAAGAAAGACTAAATTTAAAACCTTTACATTAAAACATTTTGTCCCTAAGACAAAAACAAATCCTAATTAATTGACCACAAATATTATTCTTCTTCTTGTACAGAGAAACCTATTTTTAACCAACTCATAGGGACTTAGAGTTAATAGGAAATGGTAGAAGAAGAGTCATAATAGGAAGGGTAAATGAGCTGATACCCTGTCAGACATTTTTTTTTTAATAATTTAGTATTTTTTTAACATCCGTGCCATTACCACCCTATTACAGAAGAGAAAATGGAGGCACAGAAATATTAACCACTTCATTGAGTATCACTTATTTTGTAAGTACTAACACTGGAACTCATACCCACGCTTTCTAATTTCAAACTCATACTCTAAACCATTGTGCTGTGTCTATTAATTTATGGAGGGTGGGAAGCAGGCAGAGAGATTATGACTCATGTGACAGAGGGACAAAGGTCCTATATGCTCACATCATGGTACACCAATAAAAATCAGCAAATTATCCTCAGAAGCAGCCACTACTTGGAAGGACTTTATATTTTGCAAGAGAGGTGAGGTACAGTTCTGAGAAAGGAAAATCACCTCAAATTCTAATGATGTTCTTTAACCTTCAGAGGTGGTAACTATTCCTCATCATCCCCTACTCTGAAACACTGAATTCTGTTTTTCTCTGGAGAAATCAAACCTGATACTCTTTAGATTATGAAAAGAGTTATTATTAAATCTTAACATACAGAATGAAGGAAACTATAACGCTGTTTGATTTCCAGAAAACAAGTTGGCAAATTACCCCAGGTCCACCTTTAAAATCAATTCTAATCCATAAAGGGACAACTCAGGGCCATAAGTCATTCAAACAGAACTACAATATGGCTGAGCTCTACAACTGAGTCCTAACAATTGAAAAGACTAACAGACAATACAGTAATGGAACATAAAAACAAAAATTATTGAGGCCAATAATGGAGAGAAATAATGTGTTGTTGAGACCAAGTCTCGAGTTAAATTGCTTTAATCACTGAGAACAAAAAATTAAAAAAATATATATTATTTTTTTCTGAATGTTGCCTCTATAAACATAGCACATCTGGAGGCCTATCAACAATCTTGATCTAAGCACCCAGACAAGGAAATGAGAACCCAGAGAAGGAAGAACCCACAAACAGAAATTCAAAATTTCAGTTTTTTTAAAGAAAAACCTCTTCTTCCTTCATGTATGAGATATTCTATAACTAACCAATGCACCTCAATTAAATTTATATTTCTTTGCCTTTATAACTTGCTTTTTGGTCAATAAAATTTAATGTATTTGTTTGCCACTCTGGTTCTCCAAATTTACAGAACCTGATTCCCTTTCTTAATCAGAGAGACGGTTTCTTGGCACAGAAATTCATCTATCTCCATAGAAAACTAGCCTCTGAATAAATCTTTGCTTTCTTAACTGTAGCCCTTGTGTCTGAATTGCTGGTGCTTGAATTGCTAATGACAAATATCCAAACCTAAGTTTGGAATCACTGTAATAATAAATTAAAAGCAGGTTACTATGATAAAGTGATTGGACATTGAAAATATGATAAAAATGGCATTGGCATGAAAGACATGAAATGCTCAGGCAGTATTATAGATTGAGGGAAACTGAAGATACACAGAAACTATTAATTTAACAAGGAGGCTATTTGCTGTAGCTCCAATTCAGGTTGGCCTACGAAAGAGAAACAAATATCTAAACAGATAAGTGTCTCGGGGTTATAAAATTGAAGTCTAAGGATGATCAATCACCGCCAACTAGACTTCAAACATTAGTCAATCAGTAATTTCCTTATTTTCCTTTTACATTCTTTCTATAAAGTTCTCTTCCCAAGCCCTGTCAATATGGAGTTCCTAACTACTTGCAGTCTGGTGCTGCCAGGTTTGAATAGTGTTTTTGCTCAAATAAACTCTTCAAAGTGTTTCATATGTCTCCATCTGTTAATAAAACAAAATACAAGACATTATCCTAGGCTGGATTCCATACTATGGGGAGAGCAATACTATATAGAATGCATCCTATTGATAAAATTGGAAGACAAGTAGATTACATAAAAAAAATAAAATAATTTTATGTTTTGTTTTGTGAAACTGATTATCTACTACAATTATGCAAAATAGCTTTATTCTTTGAAAGCAACAATATATGCAACCTACTCTTAAATAGCAAAGGGGGGAGGAAGTATGTCTATATAAAAATAGTGTGTGTTTGAGTATGTACAGAAACAGGAAGCTAAGAGGGGAATGTCAACAGGTAGTGTGGGTAAAAATTAATGATAATCAATTGCACTTTTTACAAATTTTGTGGTTTGATTTTTTTCCCAAATTTAACACTTTTTAAAAAGTAAAAGCAAGGTAGAAGATAAAGACAAGTCAACCAAAAATCTTCCTAATAGTAATTAAGAACAAGATGAAAAAGCATTAAAAATGTAGTACCATGGGATTTCTAAAGAATGATTAATAAGAGAAATCTGTCAACCTGATAAAATTATCAGAAAAATGTTATTTCAGAAAAAAACTTCGGCATAAAAACATCTGTCTCCATTTGAAGTTAGTCTTCCACCAAGGTGATTACTGTGGATTTGAAAACTCCTAAAGGGTCCTTGTAATGGGAAGACAGAAAAAACAAAGGAATAAAAAAGCAGTCATCCACAAATGAAAAAGTTAAGGCTGACTTCTGAGTTTGTAATGTTGTAGGACAATCATTTTCAACCCATATACTAGGTATATACTGAAACAAACCAAATGGAAAGGTAAAAGTCAGTTTTTGGAAAACAAATGTTTATCTAAAATAGATACTTTCCCATGCATCTATTTCTTAGGAAATGACTACAAATAATGTTTTGCAAAAAAAAAAAAAAAAAAGAGGGATAAAATTTATAAAATGGAGGGAGTACAATTCATAAACAAGGAATCCATTGGATTGGAAAACACAGATGACAACACAATGGTCAAAGGCTGGAAGTTTGCAAACTACTAATAATTATGATTCACAAATATGTTAATTATTTAATATTGTAATTAACTTTTATAATAATCTTTGATAATCTTTTTATTTATCAGGTAAAATATTTAATGAAAAATCTGAAAGATGGAATTAGAATAGATGATGCTAAGTGAAATAAATCAGGAAATAGAAAAAAACAAATAATGAATGAGTTCATTTACATGAACTATAAATAAAATAAAGGCAGAAGCAATACTAAACCAAAATGGATCCAGGAGATGTCTGTCTGAATCTACCAGAGGGGGGGAGGGTTATGGGAAGCAAATGGGAAAGGGAGCTCAAAGGTCAATGGTGAAGGATAATTGTTTTGATAGTAGGCATGGCATTACCTATATGAAGAGGTTTGACCTAAACCCATTAAATACTGTGTTGTAAACCAATGAGACCTCAATAAAAAATAAAAAATTTGTAAACGTGGAAATCCATACTTACATAACAATGATCATGTAAATTTTCAAATAGTGATCCCACTAAAAGCAATTTGATTCAACAAAATGAGAGGAAAGTAGCAAAATACTATTGTTGGTAAGCCTGTCATAATCTTATATACATATGTATGAATATTGAAGCTAATATGTAATACCTAAAATAATAAATCAAAATATAAACATTAAGTTTAAAGTACACAATTTCCAAAAGAAATAGGTAAATGGTTGAATAATAGTGTCTGTAACTATGACTACAAAATAGATATATGGAACAAGTTCTTTTGATTCTGTGTTGTTTTTACTATAATAGCATTTTTTACTAAATAATGAGTTTATTTTATTTACAGGAATAAAAGTATTTTCAGAGATTACTTCAGTTATCAAAGTTCCAAAACATCTTAAACATTCAACAGCAGAGATTTTCTTGGGAGTTTTTGCAAGGGATCTTTTAAAACTATACAATTGTCCAGCATTACATGACCCAGTTTTGAAAGGAATAACATCTTGGATTGGAAGGAATTAAAGAGAGCAAAAAATTTTCTAATTTCCTTTCTATCTCTAAGAACAGTTATTTAAATATATA
>NW_004567107.1:46546700-46585693 GCF_000260355.1 Condylura cristata
ATATATAATTCTCTTTGAGAGAAACATGAAAGCAAAAATTTTGAGTGTCTTCACTTCTGACAGGAACACCATTAAATCCCTATAAATTTTTTAAAATACTAACAATGTTAAAATGTTTGAAAGTGATGTCCATTTTGCCCCTACTTTAACTCCAACCCAGAATACATACTGATTATTTCTTTTGTTCCTAGTAGAATTTGTGAATTTCCACATATCCCATATGTCCACTGTAATTTCCAAGTTGTCAATATTGTGAACTAATACATGGACAAACAGTATGCATGGTCTATACTATAAAAGGTGACATTACTACAGGTAATTCCATCAAGAATGATCAAACATTATAACACTCCCAATTTCAGTGACACCACAAATTTTAGTGACAATTATCACTTATACTATTATAGAAAGGGATTAATTGTTTGAGACTGTACCTGTGGGAACATTCATCTTATTTGAGACTGTACCTGTGAGAACATTCATCTTATTTTAAGGCAAAAACTATTGATTTATGCTGTTGTAAGAATCTGCATGGTTTCTTCTTTTCTTCTACAAGGAAAACAACTGTGTCCACTAATCTACTGTTGCCATGGTTTGAGATTTAATAAAACCTGCTAACTTTAGCATATATCATGAATCTAAGGAAAGGGCAACACCTTAGGTTTTCATATTTGATGTCTTATTTTTAGTATTAAACATTATATAGAAAATGAGGTTCTATATAATGTAAAGGACTTGGAAGATTGATTTACCTTTTGGGTAGACCCAAAAGCATATGCATCACCTCACTTTAATAATAACTGATCTTTTTCTCAGTTCTCTATTATTTTAACATCCAGGAAATAACACTAGCTCCATTTTTAAAAACCACTCTTCTCCCTAATTTTTCTTATTTCTCTTTATTATCTGAGATTATCCATTATTTGTTCATCTGTCTTCCAATACCCATGTTTTAAAGCAATTATATTATGTTTTATTTTATTTATTATATCTTTTACTCTAAGGTTGAATGGTTACTTGTAGAAAGGAAATCTTAAACCTACACACCAAGTTCCAGGTTATAAATTTCAGTTCCACACTTCTGAACACCTGTTGCATAATCCAACACAATATCTGCTATCCTGTAACACCCTCAGGAACTAATAAGATATCCCAGGGAGGGAGTAACTAATGTATCACAATACTTACCTCTTAGAAGAATTACAAAGACAACAAACAAAATGGCAAAAATGAGGTGAAATAGTGTCTATGATATCAATAATGAGATAAACAGTAAGGAAACACTTTAACTATCCAAGCCCAGAACGGCTGAATTTCAAAAAGGGTGTAAAGTAGGAAGAAATGATAAGAAAGATATAAAAGATTCTACAAAAGAGATTTCACTGTGCTTGTAAAAATTTTTTACTTCAACAAATCCATGTTGAATGAATAGCAAAGAAGAAATGATGAAGAAAAAAATCAAGAATCTTAGATTTTAAATTTTGGTAAATATGAAATTAACTGCATCAGTAACAGAACTTATAAACACTTGGCAGAACTAAAAATTCAAATATTTTGCTTCACAAAACTAAAATGACAGTTGAAATCTGATACCAAATTTTTTATTAGTTTTAAAGTCAAGATAACAAGTTAAACTGTAAATTGACTGAAGTGTTTTAAGAAACCAAAATTTTTTGCCCACTAGCCTTTGGTCAGGCAGATAAAGATTAATGAATATTTATAGCTAACACAAATTTTGTAATTTATCTTTTCAGTATTATGCCATAAATTTGAATTTCTATTTGTTGATAAAAACAGAAAAGGGTTTCTTGAAATATACCAAGATTAATTTTAATAGTTGTAAATTACTGCAGTTTTGTAGCCTTTAAATTGACATTTTTTTAATTGAAGAAATGTTTTTGAGTATGACTGTTAATTGAAGTTTTATATTGTATGTTCTTAAGGGCTTAGTATTTTTATGAACTTGGATATTTAAGCTGTATGAATTTTATAGATTGGCAATGACTTTATATCCTCTGCCAACACAATCTTAAGTATTTCTAAACTAAGTTAGTAAAATCATTTTAAAGCATTTGTGCTTGTGATATTACTAGAACTCAATCCAATGTCAAGTTCACAGACCAATGGAGAAGGATTATAATAATGAATACACTCCCTGATCTTACATTTAAGAGGGTCAAAATTCTTGATCCTTTTGAGTACCACTACTGTTCATTACAGTAAGAATTACAATCTGTTCATTTCTTTGTGTCTTTTCCATGATGGGTGTACCTATATACATATACATATGTACTTGATAGACCCTTCAGCTAAAATGTCATCCTTTCTTTACATCACTATTTGAAATGTATCAAATTCAACCTACTTCAAGACCTATTCTCATTGTTTCAACATGAGTCAAAGGCTGTTTTCTGACATGTTGTGTTTATGCTCTCCTTATACTATTGGAAATTATGTTAATATATGATATGGATACCGATATAACTTAGTGGTTACAAGTCCATATGTACATCTCATCTCCTCTGGTTGACCATCTACTTAAAAGCAGAAATACTTATCTATAGTCCTTATAGGTCCAGGGAAATGCAATGCACCTAACCCAGTTCAGTTTTGGAGTTTTAGTTATTTAGAACCAGAATTTTGAGAGTCAGTCGCATTTTTTGGTGAAACTCAGTTATTTAAGTGATTGACCTTCATGTCAACTAATTTTTTGCTGAGATGTGTGGATAAGAAAAACATTAACAGTTGAGAATTTTAGTTTGCGGCAATCCAATTCTCCATTATTTTACAATATGTAATATGGAATTCTATAGCATTTCAATATGACTAAGAAACTCATTTTGCTTTATTCTAGATATCTATTCTTGAATTACTAATGAATACTGATTCATATGAAAAATTCTCATGTGATAATTTCCAATATATTATAGTTTACAAAATATTACAAAACCTCAGAAAACGTAATTTCAGCTATTCAAATTCAGCATCACTAAAGTTGTTAAAATATTAAATATTTTTGTTGCTGAATGATTAAATTTCAGATCATGGTGTGCTATTAATATTGTATAGTTGAAAATAATTTTCAGATCAATGAAGCAATATTATCTTAATATTCTGTGTCTTTAATTTTCATAGCACATTTATTTTGTGAGTGCAATTCATAAAAGGAAGTTGCTTTGTATTGCCAAGCTTATTATCTTGGGGTTTGGCCTGAGCTGAATTCTCTTTGTGATCAAGACAGAAAGAACACCTCCTGAACTATTAAACCACAATGATTTGATGGGCAGATCACAGAAATTACATTGAAAGGAGAGGACTTTCTCTGCAAATACCTATTTGAACATATTTTACTCAAACACCAAGAGATATTTCACCATAGAAGTAACAAAGACAATTCTACCAAGTGAAAACATTAATAACTTAAGACAATTGTCTATCAACATGGTCAGAATTGACAGTAACTGATGTGATTTGTATTTTGCTTGCAAATTTAACTAGTGAAAGCCATTGCATCAGCTGGAGAAGATAGAGTGAAATGAACATATTCAGTAATTCAGTTGAAATAGTAGCTACATGTATGTGTACATATACATATATAGACACACACAAACATATGTGCAAGTATGTGTGTTTTTGTAAGTTGAATCTATCATTTATGGTTGACAGCATCAATGTTCACACACACACAACATGCTTCAATATTTATACAAGTTTTCTACAAATGTAAGTTGACTTATAGAATAGGGGAATTTAGGGTAAATTAGTCATTAAAACCGCAGACTTGAAAGGAGCAGCATGCTCTGGAATGGATAACTCATCCAAGTGAAGGGTTTTAAGCCCAGATCAACCAATACCAAATCTGGCCTCCAAACATTCCTATCCCCTCCATGCCTCTTTTGACATGTTGACAACTCTATACTACCCTTATGCTCAATTTTACAGCCTTCTTATAGTTTCTACTTCATGTTAGGTAGCTCACACATTTATAGAAAAAAAAAAAAAGACAAACGTATGGAAAAAAGAAGGCTGAAATGTGGAGTATGAATTCATAGATGATACAAAAAGGAATAGACAATTGCTATAAATTAGCAATGTGTATCTTTTAGTGATGCTAATTAATCAGCTTGGAAACCTTCTCACATTTATTATGGGTAATTTTGGCCTATTCAAGTAATCTGGGAAGTCATTCCTCTCTACGCAGCATGATTTTGCTTTTAGAGACTTGATGTTCAGAAGGGTAAAAATCGAAGGCTCTAATAATGTGAGATCTGAAGTAAAGAGGTGGGAAATACAGCCTAAGTGAGGGTGATACTTGTGGTTCTTTTAGTTGACAGAGTACAGGTCTAGGCAATGTTATAAATATGGTAATACTGAAGCTATGGATGTATATGATCATTCCAGCAGAATATAAAATAAAAACAAAAATGGCTAAATAAAGGTGCTTCAAAACCAGTGTATAGGGCAAAAAAAGCTGTACAGAAGTCCATGAATTAGAATGCTACCAGTATTTTTTATTTTAATTAAATGAGCTATTCATTAGAAATTATAGTTTTGTTTTTTTAAACAATAATGAGCAGGTCCCTCCCTGGTGGCACAATGGGTTAAAGCCCAGCACTATAAAACTATCAATCGTAGCCCCTGCAGCACAAGTTTAATCCCTACAGGGAGGTGACCCACATGGCACAGCAGACCTCTCAAGATTCACCTGCTGCTCGCTCCACCTGTGTATTTCATTGCACCTTGTTGTTTTGCTTCCCACTCTGTCTCTGGTGAATCCTCTCACCCCACCTCCCACACCTCTGGACTGTACCCCAGAATTGTAGCATAAATAAGTTTTTTTTTGAAGGATAAATGAACAGCTCAACCATGAATCACTGAACTTAGAAAATAATTAATGAAACTAAATTCTAAAGATTTGGTTAATATATTTCAATTGGTATTGCTTATAGCTTTTGTCAAAAGCAGTGGTATTTACAAAATTCAAGAGTATGGTAGAGAATTGCATTTAATGTATAAAACTCATTATTCTATCTTAATGTGAAACAAATATGATAATATTCAAATGTACTTAATATATGCATTTATGATTTTCTACAACATAAGAGACTGAACAGTGTTGACCATGTATTCATTTGAACTGATCAAAATGATTCACCACTACTAGTTAAAAACATTTCTATATGTTTAATGTTAAATGCAATTCTCGAATTTTCATTCTGCCTTTGGGGATTTTACACATTTACTGAAAAAAAAGAAAAAAAAATTCACTCTCCCAAACTGATTTACTTATGAGTTTTCTTTTTCTTAAACTAGTAAAATTTTACTTATAAATGTAAATTACTTTTACAAAAATATTGCATTTTACCTCAACACTGTTTTGTAACTTGATTTTTAATCTTTCCCAAAAAATATGGTGACAAATTTTTTCATGCTATTTTGCTATAACTCTATTTTCTTATGGAAAAAATCATCAATGACTTACTTTCAAGATTAAGTTTTTTATATTCTGTTTATAATAAAAAGAGGTTAAAGCAAAGTAAAACAGTAAAAATTAGTGTTATCTATATGTTTCTCCATTAACATACAAAGGTTATTCTATAAGCCATTTCCAAAATATATAAAATACTCAACTAATCCAACAACAAAAACAGACAATCCAATCAAAAATGTCCTGAAGACCCAAGGGTCTTTTCTAATGTTGACCTAAGGGCACATGAACAAATGTACAAAATCACTTCTTTAAAGAAAACACAATTCAAAACCATAATGAGATACTCCTTCACTTCTGTGAAATGGCCTGTATCAAAAATATTGCAAACAACAAATGTTGGCAGGGATATGGAGAGAAGGGAAACCTAATCCTCTGTTGTTGGGGATGCAATTTGGTGCATTTGGCATAGCCGCTATAGAAAACAACATAGTCATTCATTAAAAAGTAGGGGAAAATCGGGGCCTTCCTGATGGTGCAGGGGTTAAGGTCTCAAGAGCTTTCAAGTTCTTGCCAGTCACTATGACCTGAGTTCTATCCCCAGCCATGGAGGTGACCCACAGGGTGCAGCTGACTTCTCCTGCCTCGCCCACTATTCCCTCAGCAGTGTATCTCATTAGACCTGCCTGTTCTGCTCCCCACTATGCCTCTGGTGAATTTTCTGATCCTTCTCCATATTGCTGGCCTACACCCAGGTCTTGTATACATAAAAAAAAAAAAAAAAAAAACTTAAAAAAATAAAAATAGAAATACCAAAGAATCTAGCACTATTTCTGCTAGCATTTACTCAAGGAATATGCAGAGGTTTTATGTACATATATGTTCTTAGCAGCACTCTCCATAACTGCCAAGTCACAAGATTAGCCTATGTGCCCAGCAACAATGACTAGATAAGGAAATTATGGACTACATACACAGAGAAATACTATTCAGTTAAAAAAAAAAAGAGAGAGAGATAAGACTGTCTTTAGGAACAAAATGGATGTACCTTGAGATGATTATGCAAAGTGAATTAGGTTAGGTGTTCAAATATATCAGCTGATTTTAGTTATATACAGGATACAAATAAAATAAAAATATATGTATTTGCAAAGCAGAGCAAATACAATTCTCAGACTTGGTGGAAAATATGCTGGTTACTAGAGAGGGGAGTAAAGGCGGGGAATACAGGGGGGCAGCAGCCTCAGAGGCTGGTAAAGGATGAGTAACAGCATGTGCACACATGGAAGAGGAGAAATGTGGCCCCATGGTTATATGGATGTGAAAATGGCAGAACTTAAAAACATACCTACTACCTGCTTCTATATCATAAACACTCTTATAAGGCTTTTGTTTTAATAGTTCTATAAAACTTCATTCTTTGAAAAACTTTACCATATACTTTAGATATAGTTAGCTGTTTTCATTACTATTGAAACAGACTAAGAAAATTCCTTTGAACTCTTTTCAGATGTTACATTTTTTTCTTACATAAATCATTTAAATAGAATTACTATATCGAAAGGAAGGATTCATGTGTTTGATAAATAGACTAAATAGTTATATTTCCTTTGTAATTTTTTATACCACTTACCTCAGTTGTCTAGTTTATCTCCTTTATTAATCTTTGCATTTGTGGAAGGCAGAGATTCAATATAAATTACAGGATGCATGTAGGTACACATAATATACAGGCCTTGCAAAATATAAACAACTTGAAAAGTTTCTATCTATATCTCCTATTCGTGGAACTTACAGCTTATTACTCTAATCAACTAAAAAGTGTTTGACATTAATGCCACTGGGACATGTATACATTCTGGCTTATAGGCTATGAAAGTCTGTAGGGAAGATCATAACTGAAATCAGTGGAACAAAAAAGATCTATTGACACCTATTTTCTATCTCTTTTCATTTGAAAATTAGAAATCAAGGCATGTTGAGTTATCTGCCTGCTGTAATTACATCATACTGAACGTGAGAAAATGTGCAAGAACATAGCTATTAAGCGTTCATTTACTAAGTGGCAAAGGTCAGACATGAGTTTTGTGAATAACAGATCAATCTACTATTGTAATTTATATTTCAATATTAGTATGCATGACTATTTTAATGCCTGATTACTAAACTTGAGAAAAACTATGAAATGATATGTTACTTTGAAATAGTTAATGTTAATATTGGCTTCCCTGGGTTCCCACTCTCAGTTGCTTCTACAAGCAACTCCAACCCCTTACCCCAAATACTGCATCATGTTTCACCACTCACTTCTAATTCAGGCATTTTGACACTTAGTTCAGAAGGACATTCTTTACCTGTTTTACCTCTTAAGAGAAAGATGAGTGTGCATTTGCTTTACAGCACTACAAAATTTAAAAACTTAGACGTTAAAGAAATGCAATAAGCCAGCATTTTCAAAGGGTGAAAGGCTTGATCGAATCACTTCTTGAACTCTGTGGTATACAAGTTGGAAAGAAGTACATGTTGTGTTTTGGAGAATGGTACTCACCTGGAGCTGAAGTCCATAGCTTCCCTCCGTGCTGGTGCCAACATGCTGTCAGGCAGACGCCTTAACTAGAATATCACGAGCCAGGAACTGACTGCTCTGTATTCCTACCATGAGGGGGAAAAAAAAAAAAAAGTCAGTCTTTCTTTTAAATTTTCCTTCAAATTCATTATGTTATCTTTTTTCTGTCACATTAGATACTCATTTATCAGAATGCTCAACACAAAGGAAAGTGTAAACTCTTCACCTCATAATTTACACCTCAGTAATTAATATAGCACCTGTAGAAGTCAAAGGGACCATCGGTATTTTATCTCCTATAAAAATTTCCTCATAAAAGGTTATTTCAGGGCAATTAATCCTAACCATTTGATTTAAGTAATGATGTGCTAATTTAGGAATCCATTTTCTATATAGTATCCTTGAAACTATAAATGAAAATACATTTTTGAACTCCATAAAGAAACACTGCATTTTTTCCCTCAATTCCTTCCTTTTCTTTCTTTCTTTCTTTTTTTTTAGCCACAAAACAGAACCTCAGCAGGAAAGAAAATTTAATAATTCAATTCCTTTTAGTTTTATGCCTGCCTTCTTTTATATTCTTTAACTTGAGACACACATAAAAAGCATTGATGTTTCCTCAAATATCACATAATCTTTCTCCTACAGAACAGAAGATGAAAATGGGCATCTTGATCATGTGATAGTATCATAAGCTTGGGCAAAAAACCTCAGAGCCCAGTTGTCTACATGAGCAATCTCTTGACCTTGAGTCTGCTCAGCCTTGCTCTAAATCTGTACACATAGGGTGATTTTAGAAAACGTGCAAGACAGTGAGCCAATCTGTTAGTGTCTGTGCAGCCAACACTGCTTCTGCATCTATCCTCTAGCCCAGGATTTGGAGTTTGAATGCAGAGTACTTCTTGGGGTAGAGGTAGGAATATGCCATTTGCTGATCGCACTCCCTGCCTACCAAAAACCTCAGAGCCAAGACTAATAGGGTCCATACACTCTACCTCATGAGTTACCAGTCAAGATACCCTCTTACCTCTTTCTGTACCTACTTCATTAGTACACCAGTGATTGCTCATTTGAAGAACCACTGTCTCTTATTGAATGACGTGATTCCACATGTTATTTTAAGATGGTCATATAATAGTGTTTTAGCACATTCCGTAAAATCCCTCTAAATCCTGACTTCTGGTAGCAGCTAGTGGTTAATTTGTCTCAACTTGTCAAAAACAAAGTAGCAGTGCATTCTATATAGAGAGCTATGCCTTCATAATGCCTTTATGAAATCAAACTTTAAGAATCAACACTGTTCTTTCTTTGTAGTACTCTTTTCAAATTCAGATTCCTCTCACATCTTTCTGGAATCCATTTCATTCCCTCATTTCGGCTGCTACTGCCACAATAGACTTTCATCAGCTCTCACTTAGATAATAACAGTAACTTCTTAAATGTTGATCTGGTGCCAACTGCAAGCAGATGGCACTTTCAAATTAGGATAATTTGAGGAGAGTTTAATAAAGAACCTATTTACAAAACTGTGGGCTGTATGGAAGGAAACTGCAAGGGAAGATGTGATAGAGTTGTTATCACTCCTCAGCCTGCAAGGATGAGGGCAGAGAGCAGCTACTGCAATCTAGGTGACAGCCATGTAGAGAGGGCCTTTAAAGGAAGCAGTGACCTCTGCCACAGATATCAGGATGGAGGGAGACCCAGGATGAAACATTTAAATCTTCTTCCTCCCCTCTACAACTAAGCACATTAGCATTCCAAGAGTATGGGAGCCTGTTGATAAACTCCACCTACTTTCCACAACTAACAAAGTGACTTTGCACAAAGTCAAAGGATGAATCTGCTTGGAAAAAGTGGTGCTGCAAACAATTTCACCATTCAGAACATAGAGTTTAGCGTGCAATGTAGGCTTGATTTCCACTGGTACCAAAATATATAGATCTAGACAAAGTATTTAACTTTAATAATTCCTGATATCATGGCATGTATAATGCAGATGACATGACTCCAGAGTTTTGATGTTAGGATTAAAGGCACAATTACCTACAATGTATATTACTAATACGAGCATAGTAATTTTAGCAGAAGTGGCAGTGATAACTGTCAAAAAAAAAAGCAACATGCTAACCTCTTCAACACTTGTTCTAACAGATCGTGTGTTTTCAAACTCTGCACTTTTACAGGTGTTCTCTGCACAAGAATAAATATATTTTTCCCCCAATTCCAATGCTGTTTTCATAGAGAACACCTACTCAGATTTACAATCCATGAAAAGACAAGAAGATGTTCTCCAGCCCTTCTCAGAAACAGGGAACCAGCTCATTTAATTTTCCCGCAAAGATAGCACCCTGAAAAGCAATCAGACCATATCACCTTTCTCTGGAGGCTTGCTCCATGAAGAGAGGTAGAATATGAGATTTGTATACTTACAATGTGACTCACTGCCAGGTTCTTAGTCAATATTCAATAAATGATTATGTATTACTGTGGTAAACTTCTACTAAGAGTGCTAGAACATTTTTTTAAAAGTTTTTTATTTTACTTATTTATGCATTTAAGAGCTGGAGTGTAGGCCAGACATATGGGGAGGGAAGGGGTTAGAGCATTCACTAGAGACAGAGTGGGAAGAAGACTAAGATACCCTGCTGAGGGGAGCAGCAGGGCAGTCAGGAGAGGTCTGCTGTGCCTTGTGGGTTAACTTCCAGGCTGGGGATCAAACTCTTGCTGCAGCAGCAGCAAAGAGTTTCTTAGTGCTGAGACTTAACCCTTGCACCACCTGGAAGACCCCCCACTAGTGAAATTTTTAATCACTTTTATAAGTTTTTTTTTTTTTTTTTTTTTTTTTTTTGCCCAAAGGCTCCTTGTCTAATTCCTCACCATGAATTATTTGGCCAATCACAGATATCAAAGTTCTGAAAAGGTACACACAGGAAACACAAGTTCTTTTGCAACTGATTTCATATACTTACAGGCTTACAGAAGCACTAGCCCTAATTGATTTCAAATAGAAACATGTATGCTTATTAATCCTCAATCCTTAAACAATTAAAAATCAATGTACATTTTACCCACTATTGCTAGGCCTTGTCCTTTTATTCTCCTGAAGTTTCTCCCAAGGCTTTTTATGTCATAAGTAAAAAGCAACTTTTACTGAGTTTCACATTTTTCCTATTGCTTTAACATTTCTTTAAGCAGACTCTTCAAAAACTGGTATCTTTCAAATCTTAGTTGCTGTTAAAGAGGATACCATCAGCTTATAAATTTGCACTTAACAGAAACATCTATAGAATAAATTTCTACTAGTGTGTGAAAGTCAAAGGGCAAATGCTTTTATAACTTTCAAAAATGTTGTCAAATTTCCTTCATGAGAATTTGTGTGGCCACCAGCATATTTAGATTCTTGGGTAGGAAAATCTTACAGGTGAAAAATTCTATCTCAGTGTCATTTTAATCAGTATTATTAAAGTCAGGAGTTAGGTTGAATATAATTCACAGCATTTAAGATGATGATTTGCTGTGAATTTAACTTCAATATACTTTGTAATTTTTTGCTCAATGCAACTTAAAGCTTAATTTATTTAGTGTACGTATTTTTAAAATGAAGCAATAGCAAAATACTCATCTATGTTAGGGATTTACAGGTTTAATCGTCTATCTCCTTGCAGGCCTATATTGGAAAGGTAAACTCACAAAAGGTCCCACAGTGCCCTCTGGTGGCAACCTGCTCCATCGCAACTTGTCTATATTGCAAAATACTGCAAAATATCCAAGGGTCTTCAGTCCACATTCCTCCTGAAGATTGAGAATGGAAATAACTAATGTTTCTTAAAGAAGCATGATTGTGCATGTAGGTGGGTGCACTAATACACAGAATTTCTCTTCATTTTATTTTTCTTAGTTGCTTAAAGATGGCCCTGGACAGTACACATTTGTTCCATTCAGATTTTGCTTCACACTTTCCTGCACATCCTTATAATCAAGAGGGTTATCATCAGTCTCCAGAATTTCAAGTGCTATTAATATCACAATGTCAACCAGAAGCATGAAATTCATTCTCCAAGTTTTGGACCACTATGTTCCAATCACTTGCATTTATGCATACAATGGACTAAATTTTATTCTTGGAGCATAGTTTTCTAGTTGGAGAAGACCATATAGTAAGTGTCTAATTAAGGATTTGATATGCCTACCCTAATTCTCACCCGACTCTGGAGGTTGGTTTAAGTTTAATGTGGCCTCATGAAGACCACACTCACACTCAAGGGCAAGCCTGCACCCAGGCACTACAAAGGAGAAAGGACTGGACTTTAACCCAATGTGGAATAGTATCCTGTAGTATTTATGGGTGCTTTTAGAGTTTGCATGCAACCTGTGTGTTTTTTTTCTTTATTTTTCCCCATTGCTGCTTTCTTCCCTTCTCTTCACAGATATTAAAATGTTCCTGATAAGCTTCCTACAAGTTTATGTGTCTCAGTGTGCTTGTCTGAAGAACAGCAAGGTATCTAGTGTGTAGCTAATGATTGGATGCATCATTCAATCATTCTACAAATATTTGAGTACCAACTATAAGCTAGAGCTAATTTGGGTGCTTAGAATCGTTAACCTAAAGATAAAGGGTAAAAATAAATGGCAAGCAAGGATTTTTTTGAGTTTTAAAAATTTCAGTGTCAGTACCAGTTTCTGTATAAACCTAAATGTCCAATCTTGGTAATCAGGATGTCAGTTCTCTTGTTCTTTTCTCATCAATGGTTCATTAAGCAATTGCTAGTGATTCAATCCAAGGGGGTTTGGGCACAGCACTTGTGCAATAAGCAATTTTTTCACCTCCACAACACTTTTCAGAAGGTACTACTGATGTGTTTTTCATAAACTAGAGCAGTGAATAGAATGCTAATTTGATTAAATTTAAAACACATATAGAATAGTAACAAATTACATGCTATTTACATAGTATAAAGTACTAAGGAGAAAAATAAGGTTGGACCCTTCCCGGTGACACAAAGAGCTGGAATACAGCACTTAGAAGCTAGCCACAGCCACTTAAGAACTACTTCAATCCCTGGCTAGGGAGGTGACCCACATGGAGCAGCTGACCTTTCCTGTTTCACCTAATGCTCCCCTCAGCCACTCTACCTGTTCTGCTCCCCTACTCTTTCTGGTGAATCCTTTCATCACCCTGCATGTCTAACCTGTACCCCATTTCTGCATGAATAGCTGTTTTTTTGTTTGTTTGTTTGTTTTAAGATTTATTTATTCATATAGAACTGGGGTACAGGCCAGAGATGCGGAGGGTAAGAGGATTCACCAGAGACAGAGTGGGGAGCAGAACAGGCAGATGGACGAAGTACACTGCCCAGGGGAGCAGCAGGCGGGTCAGGAGAGGTCTGCCTCCCCATGTGGATCTCCTCCCAGGCAGGCCAGGCGGGGATTGAACTCATGCGGAAGTGGCTTAAGCTTCTTATTGCAGTGCTTTAACCAGCTGCGCCACCAGGGAGGTTCCTTTTTTTTTTTTTTTATTGTTTTACTTAGTGTTTCTGCAAGAAAAATCAGTTTCAGACATGGCAGTGTCTTACTAAGGCAGTATTTGAGTAAATGCCCCAGGAAATGAATGAATAAGCCAGTGGATAAAGGAAGAGAAAGCATTCCAGCACAGCTGAGAAGAGCAAGTCACTACACAGACTTAGATTGATCAAAAAATACAGCAACAGTTCCAGTTGTTTTGGGCAGGGCTGGAGGGGGTGGAGGAAACAAGAGTTATGAAGAGATATATCTTCTAATGATAATGATTTCAAGATAATGATGAAACTACATCTGAAGATTATAGGAATCAGAAATTAGCTTTTACTACAATGAGGTGGTTAGCTAATGGAAAATACTAAGTATAAAACTGTCCGGATGAATGGCTAAATGCCAAGAGAATTAAGGGAATTAAAATTGGAAGCAAAGAAACAATTCTACTACTGCAACAATATAAATAAGACATTAATATGGATCATATAGGGCAGAAGGATGGATTAGGTAGTGGCAAGGTACATAATGTGTATATGTTTGAAGTTAGAAATTTAGGACCTAAAAACATGTATGAGATGAGACAGAGAGAGAGGTAAAAGTACAACTCCATGGTTTTAACTCCAAACAATGGAAAATTAGAGTGGCAATAGGTCAGCTCAAGAGTACCAAGATTTACAGGGAATTCTAAGAGATCCATTAAGGGAACAATAATTTCAACATACTTGTTATACATCCAAATGAGGGTTTCAAAATAGGGGTGGAATACATTTCAGGAGAAAAATGTATCTCAAAATGGAAATTTGAAATCATTTGGCAACACCAAAGGATTTTGATTAGAAAAGATACAGATTTTTCAACAACTCAGAGTTTGGGGAAAAGCAAGGAAAGCAAGAATGACTGAGAAGAGGTATGTGCAAGGTACATGGGAAGTTCTAAGTGGGGTTGAAGAAACAAATTAAAAACAGTGGCTCAAAGAGGAGAGAACATCACCTTGTATAAATGTTTGCCATAAATCATATAAATGAAAACTAAGACCTCTTTGTTTTATTTGCAATGTAGAGATCATTGGTGACCACGACAAAATACACTTTTGTGGAATAGAACATGTAGCTAGAATGGAAATGGATCAAGAGAAATTTGGAAGGGAGTCACTCGATAACAAGTATTTTCATATGTAACTTTACTAAAGTCAGCTAAAATTAATCTGAAAAGTCTGTTTTTATTAACTTCAAAACTTTGAAACCCTACTGACCATGTACTCTTACAATAAAGATGTCACAAATTAGTATTAGAAAAGTTAATGCAAAATTGACAGTCGGTAACACCATACTAAGTAACCAATCAAAGAAGTATCAGTTTGAATATATATGAATAATAGACCACTCCATTTTAAAACCTAAGAAATACTTTGGGTTGAATACTGCTTCTAGGGGAGTCATTAGAAAATATGCCATGTGCCCAATTTCAAGATGATTTGCTTATGTGCTCTGCTTCCTCATAAAATGATGAGTGATTTAAAGAGAAGGGCTCACTTATCCTTGATAATCATTAGCATTTGGCAAAATCCCAGGAAATGTTTAGTACTCAGTGCATGTTTCTTTTATGAATGGATGGGAAGATTTCATCGATTATACTACAGCTTGATAAATCTAATTGATGTACAAAGCAGTTTGTAAAGCTTAAAAAGCCTAGTGTTTTGAGAACCATGTAAAATGTCAGTTATGTGGCATTAATTTAAAAAAAAATAGACTTTTCCAAATTGCCAAAAATAAGCTTACACAAGGAGCATCTGATCCCTATACTCTTTATCAGTCTTGAAGTTTTGATTCTTGAACCTTACATTGACTTTTAACAGAGCTCTTAGAAAAGCACACTTATAGTTGGGGAAACACACATTTTCTTTATTTGCAGGTATTTAAGTTACTGCACCCCAAGAACTCCCACACAGAAATGTGGCTTTCTGGCATGCGTCTGGCCAATGAAAAAGTTGAAAAGCTTCTCACCAAAGACAGAAACTCAGTGGAATAACAGACTTCTAGATTTTCAAGGCACTCGATATCTGCAATACCATTATGGAATTTTTACAATAAAATTATAAGGGAAAAAGTCATGAGGAGTCCACTGCTGCTTAAGATATGTTCCAATTGAAGCAAAAATAGCCTATAAAGCAGAACTCTGAATATGTGCAGATTCATGATCATTTTACAATGCAAATGACAGGATGAATGATTACATTGGTTATGATTTTTATTTTGGAAACCATGCATAGAATTCTATTTGATTGTGAAAAACACTTCATGTCTTGGGGGAGAAGGGGATTTTTAACTAAGAGCTCAAAATATCAAAAAAAAAGTTATCTTTGTATAAAAAGTTATTTGGATAAGCTGAAAAGTTGACACATCCTCTTTATCATGTACTTCTACACATAGATTTATTCAGTATGGTGAGGTGGTCTTTACTCCACGAATAACTCATTTAGCGCTCAGCAAACTACTTTGGGAATATAATGGTAGGGTTTAGGTGTCTCAACCCTTTGCTAGTTTTATTTAACATGTGTTATAGAGACAAGTAAAAAAAATATTTTGGCATGAAAGTAGACAGAGGAAATTTCAATTATCATTGTGGCTATTGGTTCAAAATACCAAAATTAAAATCACACTATCATGAATATCTGTCATTCAAGTTAACTTTTCTCCCCATAACATTTGTGAAACTAAGCAAATGATCTTTGTACATAGTTATGTGAGTAATGCATCTATGAAGGCTATTAAGTTGAACATCCCTGAGAAATAATACATGTATCTCTACAGAAAATAAATCATGGCAGGGAATTAGAGAATTTCCTTTGTCAGAAAGATCTATGACTGTTCTTATTGAAATTATTTTTTTTTTTACTTCATTAAGAAGTAGGACATATTTTTAAAGAAACAAAATTTGAGGGGGGAAGTTTAGATCATGAAGAGGAGTCAAGATATATATTCATAATTCTAAAGTGAGATGCCAGACTCTTCAGTGTTGGGTGGTCCCTATCATTCAAACTTTATTTGCTCTATAGTTTATATGGCAATCAGGCTATTCCCCTCAAAGTACAGTAGTTTCAGTTATTATTCTTATAAATTTTACTGGCATTCTCTTTCAGCACTACTCCAACAAACAAACAAAAAACCTCTTTTCTGTTTTTGTATATGACTATCTTCAATAGGTCAAGATAACTCAAGAAAGGTAGTCATCCCTGGGCATTACCACTCTTTCCTCCATGATAGACTAAAAATAAAGTGCTTTCAACAATAAGTTACTATTTCAAAGTTTCTGATACTGGTGTATGCATTTATATGTGGTAATGATGCCTATAAGAATCATTTTGCATAACATACCTCATGTCACATCCAATCATGCCTTCAACATTACTTTGAGCTGCCATGGATATAAATAGCTGTTTTTCTAGTTGTGTTTTCCTTTTCCTTTTTTAAATTTACTGTCTTAAAATTAGTATACATCTTTGTGTGTATTTTCACAAAATAGGATTTGTCCCCTAAGGTATGCTCATCATTGTTTCCCAGTTAGAGATTTTGTTTCATACTTTGTCCAATTAATGCCTTGAAGAACTTCTGTTCTAAACACAGTATCAAATTATTATGTATTTCTATTGTATTACATTTCGATTTATGCTTTTAAAATATTAACTTTGATATGTTCTAACATGTCTCTTATGTCAGTACTGTTCAAAAGAACATCATTTCCAAAATAAATAGCTGGCAAGAAATAATTCTGCTGCTGATTGAAAAAAATACCAAATAGTAGGCAGAAACAGAAAAGATGAGACCACTGAATTAGTAAGCATACAATGAATATTAATTAGTTGGTTTCCTTTTTAGTAAAATACCATGCACACATGCACACATTAACAGTGAAATGATAAACACCTATGAAACACCTTCTTACTTGAGATTACAATTCTTGATTGAACCTATAGTAGAAAGTTTATCATTCATTAAATTGTGTGTACAGAAAAACATTAATAGAGTCAAAGTTAAAAATAACTATGTATTGTATATAAATTGAATTCTCCTTTAAAAGGTTTTGATTAGCTGGAAAAATATACTAAATAGTAGTTGCAAAGGTATATTTATGCCAGATGTATATTCTGTATATGGTTGTTATTTCAAAGGATAGTCTATATAAGGGGAAAACGATAATTCATCTCTTAAAATTTTTGACCTATTTTAGAAATTTCACAGCATATTTTTTTTATTTTATCATACATTTACTTTTGTATTATTCAAGAAGCTTTTTCAGAGATAATCATCTTAGATATCTAAGGTGGGAAACTGAGATGTAAATGAGATTGGAATACCCTAAATGAGCTAGTTACCTAGTACCAGGCATATCAATGTATTAGTATATCAAGCTAGGAATTAATAAGAAATTTTATCTTCTAGCAAAAAAAGAACTAAACAACCAAATTTCTTCTGTACAGCCCCAAGACATGTGGAAAAAATGAATATATAATTAATATAGATTTTTATGTGGGTGCTCCATGGAAAATAAGAAAGGAAATTCATGCTATATCTGCTCATAAACAGTGAAAAGGGAAATAACTATTTAAAAACTACCAAGATTCTTGGCAGGAAGATATGAAGGTCTGTTCTTAAGTTTGGGGAAATTGATTTGTATGAAGTGGAATCTGGTGACTATATATTTAGTTTATAAAAAAAGTTGTTTTAGAAAATTCATTCTTCCTGACTACAGGTGGTAAGAATAAAACACATGTCTGTTATCTTTGGTTGCAGAAGAAATTTACCAATGTAAAAACAAAAATCTAGATTCATCGGACAGTCGGAAGAGCCTTTGAAGACTCTGAAAGGTTTCATAAATTCCAATCAGAGAGAATTCCCACGATGAAGTCTACAGAATAGTGCATAACACTAAATTATAAAACACAGTTGATGCATATTTTCCTAAGAGTCTGTATAGACTATAAAGTTTTAAAATAGGAAATCAAGAAGGACAATGCATCATTAAAAAGCAGGTGTATTCACAAAAAAGATTAGACTGAACATCTACAATTTTAATAATATACATTCATTGAAATTAAGTTGCAGTGGGAATACAGAAGGAGTACATCATCCACATTATATGAGTATATTCTCACTCTAATGTTATAATGGGAGTACTAGCTACTGAAGAGAAAAAAGAAATTAAGATACATTGTGAAAGGAAAAAAGGGTGGTTTGTGTGTTTGACTGTTTGCAGGTGACAGTATAGTTTATGTAAAAATCCCAAAAGATTTTTAAAAAATAAGCTTACAGCTAAAGAGAAATTATAGAACTATAGAAGGATTTTATGTTAACATACAGAATTCAATAAATGAAAATGTAATTTTTGGACACTGATTAAGTGTAATGATTAAGAACAATTTGACATTTAAATTGGAATACTCAATATTTATACATCTAATGACATAGGGATTGTTTATTTGTATGGAAAACTTTTGTTGCTGCAATAAGTGAATATCTAAGTGAGATATTACAAGTTCACAAACTGTAAGATTCCCTGGTACTACCATGTCAGTTATTTGTATTAATATACAGATTTAACAGAATCCAAAACAAAATCCAGCATAATGTTTTGTAGATAATGATAACTTGATTTTACCACTTATTTGCAAGGGCAAGAGATCCAGGATCACCATCAAAATAATGAAGATCAAAGTTTGAAAACTGACTCAATCTAACTTCAAGAATTAATATTGAATCTAACTCATCTTTTATAAGGAAATGAAGGAATGAACAATCCAATGGAGAAGAGACAGCTTTGCATCATATTATGGTATAAGTGTATGAATTTAAAATTTTAGACAAGCGTATTTCAAAATAAAAATGGGATTGATTGCAAAGTTAAATAATGACTGGAATTCTTCAAAACTTCTCCAAGACAACAGAAAATTTAATTAACCTTGAAATGTAACAGTTTTTAGATAAACCAAAATCACCACTTTTGATGAATTAGGCTTTATTAGAATTAAAAACTCCTGCTCTTAAAAGAAGCCATTGAGAGAGTCAAGGCAAACGACTACTTGGAAAAATTTGCAAATTGTATCAGACAAAGGATTTTTATCAAATGTATATAACTCACTCTCAAACTCAGTGATAAAAAAATTAAAGCATGGTAAAGATATCTGGACAGATATTTCATCAAAAATTATTTATAGGTAGAAAAGTAGTATTTTAAAAATTGCTGGTTATAATTTCCACAAAGGAACTTAAAAGTCACATACCACACATATATGATGCTATACATGTAACAGAAACACTAAACAAGTAAAAACCCACTCAGAATATCAAATTATTGTGAGAATGGAGAAAAACAGCTGGAAAGTCAAGTGGTATAGCCACTTACAATTTGGTCCTTTAATTTATACAGTGTGATTCCAATATTTGGTATGTCTATGCCCTTATCACATCAGACCTCACTTAAAAGATTTTCAGATTGAGCTATATAGACAAATATTATAGAGTTTAGGTATGAGTGAAATATACTAGCAAGACATCAAAAATCTCAGAGCATTGAATAATAATGGTATGTGAAATGGAAAGGAAAAAATGAAGTGGGTAAATACAAACCCAAATAAACTGGAGTGGCAAAGTTGATGTCAAAAAGTACTGGATTTTGTCCACTAAAATATAAAGGCAAAAAAAAAAAAAAGGCCTTTAAGCTGGTTAAAGTCATACATATATAAAATATAAAAAATATAAAGAATTTACAGAGATCAGCAAACAGTAGAAATTGTAAGGATGTGGATATTGGATGTAGCATTTGGATAAATCAAGAGATGGGGATAAGTTTCAAATGCAAAGCTTATAAAGCTGAAGAACAACACTGCATCACAATTTTCTCAGATTATGATATTAGAGGAAGAAATGCTTTGAGTTAAAAAGACCATGGAAGGGTCATATGGCACAAGAATGCAGGCATTCATAACAGATGAAGGACTGATTAAAGGAAAGAGACTTTAGAATCTTGATGGCAACAGAAGACATCTGGAGGGTAAGGATGTATTAGAGAGTGGGTTAAAGACATAAGACTGCTGACCAGACATTATTACAGAAATTACAAAGGAGGAAAAATTGATTTGGTAGCTAATGGATCTGGTTTAGTTTTTGAGCAATAAATACAAATTATCCAGGCAGAATATTCTGGATCAGATCCAGCTGATCAAGCATCTGGATTGAGTGACCAGAATTGGACAGGTCTTTAGTAATAAATGCATCCCATTATCTAAGAATATTATCTTAAATTCCTCCCTTAGAAGGCAAATCTTGTGTTACATGGAACCTAACTTAGGGAGACCTTTTTTCTCCAGAGGATGATCCTTTTTTCAACCCAGCATTCTTTATCTATCAGTACAATCTGGACAGTATTAGGGCAGATTATTTTTTTCCAGTTGATTCTACAGTAGTTGTATTCTGTAATGGGTAATAGAATACCAACTTTTTAGCGATAATTTAAGCAAACATGTTCAATGTTTTGGTCATTAGAAGTTTTGTAAACAGGCTTTATCTTCATAATTCAGTAAAGAATCTGAAGAAATGTCAAGGAATTGCAGACTGTTTACACAAATACATAGAATTTGTGAAAAATATTGAAAGTTAAAGGATAAGTCAAAGAGCTTTGCAGCTTAAGCTTATCAGAAC
Source organism: Condylura cristata (assembly GCF_000260355.1). Lineage (NCBI taxonomy): Eukaryota > Metazoa > Chordata > Mammalia > Eulipotyphla > Talpidae > Condylura > Condylura cristata. The sequence continues at coordinate 46,567,900 of NW_004567107.1, forward strand.
CTCCATGTGAATTTAAATCACTTTATATTTTGAGGTGAAAACAATCACAATGGCAAGAACTCACAAAAGAGCAATTTATATAAAGTGAATTAGCAATTTGGATGAATATTTTATTAACATTTTAAGTTATAAATTACATTTTGTTTCATGGAGAAACACAGGGATGTTACCATAAAGAGAAATCTTAGGCTTATCTCGTAGGCACTAATTCCCCACATACCTTATGTGTTATTACTATTTTATTTCTTCATGGAAATGATCTCATAGGTTAACAGAATACCTGGGTTGGCACAGTGTATATTACAATCACCTAGCACTATACTAACATGCTCCCTCACAAATTATTACTTCACATTCTCTTAATTTATAATAAAATTGTTGCCTTGTCTTTTTAAATTCTTCAAACTGATGAGATTTTTCCACAGAAGTGAATTTCATTGCCATGTGGAAAAGGATGACTACTGCTCAGATATAACCAAGGTTGTATAATCTACATACTGAATATTTTTGAAAAAAAGCTAAGATACATAAATACAATATTTAGAATAGTCCACTGTTTCCATACTTCAATAGTCCAATATTTCAATAATCCACTGTTAAAGTTATTTTATACTTACATACTCTTAATTACTATATTATATATAGTCATAAGGAATTCAGAATTACTGTTCATAAGCAAATAATTTTGATGTATTTTTGGATTCATCACTGAATATCTATATATTGTAATGTAGTAATTAAGAGTATGTAACTACTCCTATATGTATGTACATATATATACACATGCATATGTATATAATTTGCAGCAACATGAATGGAGATAGAAGGGATTATGCTTATGAAATAAATGAGAAGGTAAAAGAAAGTATATTATATGGTTTCACTTATAGGAGGAATATAAGGAAACCAAGAACGGATAAGAAAATAAATAATTAAATAAACAAAATTAGCAGGCAACCATTAATCAGAGCCATTATTCAAGAAAGGGGGAGGAAGAGGGATCAAGGCAGAGAAAAGAAAAGCAACAAGGGACTATGGATGTTTTACAGGTGAATTGGTGGTGGGAATTTTATGAGGACTACACCTAAAAGGAGACAGCACACAATGTACAAAAATGAACAATGATGTAATATATGTCCCTCTAGATAAATTTAAAAAACAAACTACTTAATGATGAGATGAGGAATGCACAAAGATGATATTCCCAAAATAGGTAGTATTATCACAGTAAGAAATTAGAAGCAGTTATAGAAACAAGCAGCTCTTAGATATTCATGGAGCATATATCTTGAAGTAGAACAGAGGGAAAAGAAAACGAAGAGCGCCATCTCAGTAATATGAAACAACTACTGATTGCTATCTATTAATTTTTGTTTAGTACGTTTTGCTGCAAATATTTCTCAAAATACCATAGGATGGATAGCATAAATATTAACATTTACAGAAGAAGGAATTAAAACAATGAGCTTGAGTGTCCAATGGCAAGCATCTACATATATGCACATGGTTTTATAAGCTGTATCCTTAAAAATATAACCAAATAAATGTTTTTATCTCTCGCACATGAATTTTAAAACATAAATGTTCTACTTCCTATCTGGTAATAGACATTTCAGACATTTCAAAACCAGGGAAGCTGATACTAAAACATACTTTTAGGTATTCCTTTTTAGAGAAACAGTGGACAATATACTTAATGAAATTATAGTCCTCGGTTATTGCATTTGGGAGTAAATAACTTCCCATGAGTCTTTTGTTTTGATTTTGAGTTGTAGCTGTAACAGAGTGGTTTCCCAGAAAAGGTGAGGTTCCATGATCACTGCCCTCCCCAGAAGGAAGACAGAGTTGAACAGGGAGAAGAATCTAGAGAGGAGACTGATGAAGATAGAAGCAGGATGGAGAGCCAGAAAGAAACATGAGAAAGGCACAGGAGCAGAGAGACATGTAAAGAAGTGGCCTTTGTTTCTTAGCCCTGGACTGGTTGAAACAGATGTGGGTGAGAGACCTGTGGGAAGGTTGACTATGGCAGTATTTATATTGATTTTGATTTTGCTCTTTTTCTCCCATATTTGTTTGGCCATTTCTGACCCTTTTTATGAGTCCCTGCCAGAAAGTGCTGTAGACTTGTGGTGAGCTTTCAGGACTTGCTATGAGCCAATTCCTTTTGGGTAGACTTTCACCCACAGGGGATAGGTAACTTCAGGTGTTTGATTTAGAAACTGTCTTTTATGTATTGCGCAAGGATTGTATTTAAAGCTCCTGCCCATTTATGCTCTGTTTTGTCTTGATGCAACAGATGGCAGAACCAATTTAGAGCAGGCAGATTTGGGGGTTCAAGGGTGCCCCTCTCTCCCTACCCTGTAACATAGTTACTCATGGAATATATGATAAAGTTAGCTCACTTTTTAAAATAATATAATAGTTTATTTTCACATCATTTTGTGCATGTTTTCATCTCAGTTGTTAGCTCATTTTTTTAAAAGATTTATTTGTTTATGCTTACAGAACTGGGCACATTCCAAAGGCATGGTGGGTGAGATGATTCACCAGACATAGAGTGGGCACCAGAACAGGCAAATCTGTGGAAAGGCCACACCATGGGGGTCAGCTCCCTGGCTGGGGATCGAACTGGTGCTACAGTGGTTTCTGAGAGCTTCATAATGTGTTGCTTTAACCCATTGTGCCACCAGGGAGTGTCAAAATTAGCTCATTTCTATACAAGTTTCAAACTTTGTCCAAGAAGTAAAGGTCTATTAAGCAATTACTACAAGAAGTCTACAATTTAACAGGCACTGTGTTTCATGTTTTAGTTTAGAGCCTGGATTGTTTTTACCTCAAAATGATCACTTAATTGAGTGACAAGTTAGCATGATTAATGCTATTACAGAATGTGTGAGAAGATGGAAGTAGATAAATTTGTGTACAAATCCACATTAATATAAAAATTAATATAAAAATCAAGTGGTAAATTAAGGCAAGCAATGGAGTGCATGGCAATCTCATATCAATTACAAAAACAATGATTAAATTTGTAAGTTAACTCATTAAAAATGCAAAACCAGTTATTTGTCACATCATCTTCCACTACAAATAACTGGCATTATTCTATCAGTACTTTCAGAGATAACACCATAAGTAACATTTTAGATGTACAATAAACTATCTCATCTATTCTACAAAAGTATAAAGTATAATAAATGACGGAGCACATGTATAACTTTAGGAACTTATGACAGATCAATTAATCCTATGGACAAAACGATTCTGTGACTGAGATTAATATTAGTATATTAAAAAGATGTGGGTGAAGTTATTTAAAATAGAAACAATTACATATAGAATCAAAGTGATGGAAGCTTTAAAAAGTAATCTTTTCAAAGTGTTAGAAGTAATTAAATTTCCTACCTTTCTAGTGAAATTCATAATCTTCCCTACTAATTAAGTACTCTTAAATAACTTTAGAACTGAAAATATTAGACCTAACACCTTTTGTGTCTCTTGGTATAGTGATATATTTTTGAAGCACCATCCAGTCAAATAAAGCCACACTCATTTTTTACAAAGTTGTCAACATAAGTCACATTGTCCTTTACTTCACAGTCACCAGTGCAGTTACCTAGAAGTAATGATTAGAATCTGTTCAAATCACAAATGTTAAGTCTGATGCACTTTTTATATCATGTAGTTCTGTATTCTTCCCTCTGAGCCCACTGTGTAAGGCAATTAAGTTAGTCATTAATGCTTTTCATTACACATTCTTGACCTCTTAATTATATTTAAGATTCCATTTTATGCCCTAGACTTGGGTAGAACTAATAGCTAATACTTGCCCATAAGAAATTGAAGTAGATACCTCCCAAGTATGTGTTATGTCTTTGCCCTTAAATGGCAATCTTCTTGATATAATTAGTATATGTGTGTATAATAATTATCACATCATCTTCCACTACAAATAACTGGCATTATTTGTGTATTACACAGTGAATAAATATATATTGCACGTATATATATATATATGTATATACATATATGTATATGTATGTATGTATGTATGTATACATATGCATGTATGTACACACAATGTGTTCACAGGTATGTATGAACCACTAACCTAAGTTCTTCATTTTCTCATAGACCCAAGTACTCAACAAGAGGTCTTGGGCTAAATGTGGCTCACTTCAACCCATAACAGCTTGTTATTTTTTTTTATTTTTATTTTTTATTTTTTTAAGATTTATTTATTTATTCATATAGAACTGGGGTACAGGCCAGAGATGTGGAGGGTGAGAGGATTCACCAGAGACACAGTGGGGAGCAGAACACAGCCTGTTATTTTTAATCAAAACCCACTCTCCTTAGTTAGGTAGGTCTTAGCTTGTAGAAATGCTTGCTGCTCCTACCGCAACTTTGGTTTATACTAACAGAATTGTGTCCATTAGTCACTGGAGTTAAAGATGAAAGTAGATGGTTGGATAACACTAAGCTAGCTATTCAAACTCATTTGCTTATGTTATTGTCATTTAACAAAGGTAGTAAGTATTTTGAATTAAGAGGGAAATGATTTTAAGCAGGTAGTTAATGTAGCAAATTGGTCATCCTGAATTACAAATATTACAACAGCAAGATACTAATGCATTTCTGATTAAATTCTGAAAATTGAAAATTTCAGATCCTTTCACTTGCTATATCTGGAATAGCCCCTCTCCCATCCATTTATCCATCCATCTACCCACCCACCCTTTACAGTTTCTGTCACTCTGTATAAATAGGTGATTTTGTGTTCTAGTTGTTTTACATACATATCTAATCACTATACCAGAAGTATAAACTTAACAAACTGAAAAACACATTCAACTGTTTTTTTTTTTAAATTTCTACTTAGTCTTACAATGAGAGTTGGAAACTTAACAACCTAATGTAGATCATCTTTAATTTAATAGAGGAAAAGATGGACACTTTTTTATTCAATGCATTATAACTTGAAGAAACAGATAGTGAAGTCTAACAGTAGAAAGGTAACAGGAATTCACTGTGACTAAAAATTGTAATGTACAATGTTAAATTGTGTATGTTAACTCCAGAGAAGTAATAAAGTATTTCTTACTCTAATTTGCAGAGAATTCAAGTCATAAAGAAGTTTATTAGATAAATAATTCAGATATATTTATTATTCAAATATTTTGTAAACTTTTAATACAATTTAAACAATCCTTGTCAAAATTAAAGAATGTATAAGTCTCTTTTGAACTGAATTACAAGCACCTATATTTTATTTCCCATTAGTTTTCATTATGACAATTTAATACTCTCAGTCTATTTACCAACAATAGGTCCATGCAAATCTCATTAACAGTAATAGGAATTCTATGGGCACTAAGAAAAATTATATCTCTGTATAAATCAGTATTTTTTCTGTTATAATTAACTCGTACCTCTTTTAACATACTACATTTGATGTTTTAATTCCTTCAATGAGAATGATTGAATCGTGGTAGAAACCAGAAGATAACATTAAATAAATCAGTAGCAAAGGGCTGAGATCAGATACTGGCATTTGTCAATACAGAACTTGTCACAAAAACATCAAGAGATATGCAGTCATGATTAGGAATTTTGGATTAGTAGAACTGGTTAATATTTAGACACTTAAAAGAAAAGGAAGTATGGAAAGAATTTCTCCTTTTTTTGGTAATGAAGAGTCAAAGTCCATATCAAGAAAAAGGAAAGTGGTATCCTGGAAAATTTAGGGTATTATATAGATAAAAATACTTGCACTTCCATTTAGTACCTGGAATGTACTCTGTACTATCCTGTACCTGTTAGAAAGCTGTCAAGTCATTTACTAATATTGAACACTGGATTAAAAAATATTTTAGGTAAAAGTGAAATCATTATGCCTATCCAAATGAAAAATATAAGTAAATCAATTAATAGAATGTAGCACTATCAGCAAAAGGATTAAAAACTCTATGATCCTATCAAAAAAAAAAAAAAACAGAAATCACCTCAAGTTCACTATCCACTCGTAGTAAAAAAAAACAAAATGACTATTATAGAAATATACTTCAAACAATACAGACCATATATGACAAACACATAGCTAACATTATACTCAGTGATTAAAAAAAAAGGAAGATTTTCCTTGAAGACTGGAATATAACCAGAATGGCCAATGCCCCAACTTTTTTCAAGATAGTATTGAAAATCCTAGCTCAACCAGTTAAGAAAAATGAAAAGAATCCAAATTCAAAAGAGAAGTACAAATATTACAAGTGATAATGCAACACATGAAAACTATAAAGACTCCACTAAAAGGCTATTAGAAATACTACCTCAATAGAAGAGGCAAATCAGTACAGTGAATTGGCAGGCTACAAAAATTAAAATACATGTATCTGTTACATTTCTATACACAATAAATTAAAATAGAAAACAATTCATAATCACATCAAACATAATTAAGTACCTAGGAATAAAGTTAACAAGGATGTTAAAGATCTACACAAGATTAATGTTGAGACAGTGTAAGAAAAACATGTAAAGACCTAATCCATTTTTAAAGATTAGAAGAATCAACATTGTTAAAACGACTGTCTTGTTCAACTCAATATATAGATTCAATGCAATTCCCATCAAAGTTTCAAAGGTATTCTTCAAGGAAACAGAATAGTTTTAAAATTTGTGTGGTACCCCAAAAGATCTCTACATAACTAAAGCAATCCTGACAAAAGGAGGTTAAATGAAGAAACACGTTCCTCAATTTAAATCTATGACATAGTAATCAATAGAGTATGGTACCGGAATAAAAATAGACATAGCTCAATGGAAACTAATTGAGAATCCAACCATAATAAACCCACACAAATGTGCACAGTAAATTTACCACTAATAAACCAAGCATACAGAATGGAGAAAGTTAAGTCTCTTTAAATTATGTCAGGAAAATATGACAGTCATATTTAAAAGAGTAAACCTAGGCCTCATTTTTACTGGGTTGTTGTCCTGATGCCATAAATTACATGCATAAAAAAAATTAAGGCCACTCCATATCACTGGCCTCAGTGATGTTTTGTGATTCAACTCCAACCACAAGTAAAATAAAAGCAAAAACAAGCACATGGGACTATATTAAATGAAAAAGCCTATCTGTAGGAAAATAAACTGTGATTAAAGAGAAGATACTCTACTGAATAGCACGACAATTTGCACATCACACATCTGACAAGTGGTTAATAATATCTAAGGTTTATAAATAAGTTATATTTGTATAACTTAACAAAAAGAAAATAAACAAATGTAAAAAAGGGCAGAAGAACTTCTGCAAAGACATGCAAATAGAAACATTAAATATCCTCAAAGGAACACTCTCACACTGCTTGCAGTAATTTCAACTGTAATTTCTAGCCACTACAGAAAGTTCCTCAGAACACTGAAAATGAATATACTATAGACCCAGCATTTCACTCCTAGTGTTCTACTCATAAGACTAAAAGAGTCTCATGAAAACCCGCAGTCCTAAGTTTACTACTCACAAAACATACACTAGCCAAGGTCCTACCTGGTGGTTTAAGGGGTTCAATCTCAGCACCATGAATTAGCCCACATGGTGCAGCAGATCTCTGTCACCCTGCTGCTCCCCTCATCAGTGTTACTTCAGTAGATCTGCTTTACTCTCCTGAATCTTTGGCTTGTGCCCCAGTTCTCATATATATATATATATAATTACATCTTTAGAAAATTAAATAAAAATAGCAAGGATATGGTAACAGCACAAATTCCCCAAAATAGAAAAATAAAACAGTGGATTAAAAACATGTGACGTACTGGCTCTCCCTGGTGACTCAACCAATTAAAGCGCAGCACTACTGAAGCTGGCTGCAGCCCCTTCAGCACAAGTTCCATCACCAGCCAGGGAGGTGACCCACATGGAGCAGTAGACCTCTCCTGTTTCACCTGCTGCTCCCCTCAGCAGTGTACTTTGTCAATCAGCCTGTTCTGCTCCCCACTGTTTCTGGTAAATCTTCTCACCATCTCTGCACCTCTGCCCTGTACCCCAACTCTGTATGCATGAATAAATCTTTAAAAAAATGTGAAGTATTTACACAATGGAGGATTACTGAACATTCAAAAGAGACAAATGCATGTCATTTGTGGCAGCATGGATGGAGCTAAAAGAGATTATGTTAACATAAATAAGTCAAAAGGAACAATGAATTCTGGATGTTCTCACTGATATGTGAAATATAGAAGAGCCAAACAAAAGGTCAAGAAAAAGTCAAGACTAGCAAGCTGACCATAGAACTTAAGGCATATAGCACAGGAGTGGGGTCAAAAGCAGAGGGGAAAAAGGAAGGGGATATGGTAATGGCTCACAGGTGATATAGTGGCAGGAGAACTAGGGGGACAACAACACTGTAAAAAAAAAAAGTTAAAATAAATTTGATATGAAAATGCTCATCAAGATTTTCCAGCAGAGAAATGAGAATTCCATGAAATACCATCTCACATGTCCATAAAATAGCAGAAACAAGTGTTAACAATGCTATGGGGGAAAGGTATGCTCTAACACCATTAATGGAAATACACAATGCTAAAAAGAATAAAATTTGTTGGCAGTTTATGGATAACAGAAGGAACTTTACAAAAATTGTTAAAAAGAGAGTTACCATACTACATAGCATTTCACAGGCCTGACACCTCAACCTTGATTGATGATTTGGTATTACAGGTAGAGAAAGTAGTAAAGAAAGTTTTAAGATTTATGTATTGATGCATAAAGAACTGGGGTACAGGCCAGAAGTGCAGAAGCAGTGAGAGGCTTCACCAGAGACAGAGTGGAGAGCAGAACAGGCTGACTGACAAAGTACACTGCTGAGGGGAGCAGCGGGCAGTCCGGGAGAGGTCTACAGTGGCATGTCAATCACGTCGAGGGCGGAGATCAAACTCATGCTCAAGTGGCTTTAGCCTCTTAGTGCTGTGCTTTAACCTGCTGCGCCACCAGGGAGGGCTAAAAAAGGTTATTTTAAAAAGAGCCAGAGATACAGAACTAAGAAGAGTTAAATGATTCAGATAGTAACTATTCAGGTCCCAATGGAATAGTGTTAAACACACAAGATGTGGGGCTGACTTCACAGATTCTACCATTAGTTTTATGAAAGCTATTAGTAGAATGACTGTAAGAATGTTATGTCATTAAACAGAAGAGTCTTGGTTCAAGACACATTTAGAGGGCCTGTTACAGTTTCACTGAGTAAACAGAGCTGTGGCCTAAGGAGGAAGATCAGAAAGCATTCAGGTGAGAGGATGAGGTATTAGGGCAGGGTTCCAGGAAGCTGAGGAATATCATACATTTAAAGGAAGGGAAGATGGTTAGGGTATCTGGAGTAGGGGTTGAATCCAAAACTAGCAAAGACCACTAAATTAAAGTGAGCCTAATTAAGCTATAGCGCTCTGTACTCCAGCTCTCCCTAGGTCCCCTCTTATTCTCTCGTTTCATCCTTTTACATCCCCCATATGACTTCACTGATCAAATGAATAAAATATAGATAGACTGATAGATAGCTATAACTCCAGCAACTTTAAGTGGAAACATATTTTCAAGCTTGTAATGATGGCATTGATTTGTAATTGCAAAAACTCCAAACCTCCCTAATGTTAACAGGTCTCCTCACTGTAGCTCAATTCCATGGTTTGCGGAAAGCCGTAATGGGTAAGAAGAAATTTATATTTGTTTTCCTCAGTCTGCCTAGCATCTCTGCTCCTTTTCAAATGCTAAGTGCTTTCTCCTCTTTTTCCAGTCCTTTAACATTCAAAGTGCTAAGGGGGACTGTCATTTAGCAGTTTGCTGGGAGAGATGCATGGGACAGTATCACAGGTGTGGACCTTAAATGTGTCAATAAGATCTTTTGAATTTCAACTGTAGCAAGCTACCCACTGGACTGGCACCTAAAGGTCTAGGGGGAGATTAAGAGCTTAAGCAAACCCAGGATTTAAAAATGTCAACTTAAGGGCATTAGGGTGAGGATAATAAAATCACAGCATGATTTCAGGCAGACATGATCTAAAAAGAACTACTCTGATGGCTAAATACCTTCATCTAGTTGATTAGGCATAGCTGTAAGTATAGCAATTACGCACACAGTGGGGCAACAAATTCTATTCCCTCACCCTCTGTCCTGCACAGACAAGTTCTTCATGCAGGATTTGTTTGTTCTGTAAATCATCATTTGTTTGGGTAGTTACAGTGAAGCTGAGAGAATGGCATTCTCCAAGTTACCTACAGCCAATATGCCAAAGAGGATTCCCACTAATTTTGACATCCAGACTTACTCAAACTGCAAGCTGGTTTCTGGATGCTCCACACACTGTCTCTGCATTGCCCTGGGCCGCAGTATACCATAGCCTCATAAGATATCTGCCCTAGAATGTGACCTTAGTTTGGAAAACCAGCTGCTTATGAGGGTTTTTGTAATTAAATCTACACAATTTACTGTTCTAAAATTTAATTTTAAATTCATCCTTACTGCTGTTATTCTTAACGAAAGTTATCTTCTTAAACAAAAAGTATAAGAATCTCAGCAGTTTAAGTAGAAAACTAACTCATAAATGCCTACATATAAGAAGAACTTTCTAACAGGTTGTATTTGTCATCCTGCCTAAAGGATTTTTATAGATCCAGTAAGGAGAAGGAAACACTGAGCACTAAAAAAAACAAAAGATATAACTAAACCACTAAGTAGCTGGGAAATAAAACAAGTAGAAAAGGATGTTAAAATTTAAGGGAGTAATTCTTAAGCTTGACTGATTATTAGAATCAGCTGAACATTTTGAGATTATTAGAGTGATCACAATTTAGTAGACATGGAATGGAAACAAGGTATCTAGTGGACTAGCAGCATTTGGAAAAGTAAAAGTAATGGTTGAGGTGAGAGTCTATAAGCTGATAGTAGTTTCAGCTGGGAGCATAACATAATATCATTGGTGTGGTTTGAATTTCTGAGCTTTCACAAAAAGCAACAAATGAAAATTTCTAAATTTTGATGAGTTCAGAATTAGAAAATAATGATTACATTATAAAGTAGGATATTATTAACTTGAACTGAAACCTGTAAAAAGGTAAGAGAAACTGTATTTTGGTATATATAAAGAAACACATGAAAACACGATGTTAACAGGGTGGTCCCTAGGAAAAGGGGAAGTTCAAGATTCCCTGCTCCACCCAGAAGGAGGGTTGAACTGAGCAGATTAAAAGGAGAGAAGAAGAGAGAAGAGAATGAAGCAGGATGGGGAACAAGGAGGAGATCTGAGGAAGCCACATGGAGCAGCAAGCATGTGATGAAGAAACCGTGCTTGTTTCCTGACCCTGGACTGGTTAAGGCAGATGTGGGTGAGATGCCTGTAGGGAGGTGACTATGGCAGTGTTTATATTGATTTTGATTTTGTTCTTTCCCTCCCAGACTTGTCTGGCCATTTCTGACCCTTTTCCTTGGGTCCCGGGCAGAAGTTGCTTTAGTCTTGGCTTTCAGGCCTTGCTTTGACCCAATCCCTTTTGGGTGGACTTTTGCCCACCAGGAGATGGGTAACTTCAGGTGTTTGATTTAGAAGTTATATTCTTTGTGTTCTGTATTGTATACTTAATGTATTAAAGCTCCTTTTCATTAAAGTTTTATATGTTTTGTCTTGATGTGGCTGATGGCAGAACCTATTTAGAGCAGGCAGGTTTGGGGGTTCAGTGTCCCCTCTCTCCCTGCTCTGTAACAACATCACAGGTTAAACAAATTTTATTAAGTTAAAACTTTTATTGTATTCCATATCCCTTTCTGTATTTACATTTTAAACAACATAGGAGTACCTTTAGTGCACATTTAGAACAAGTTAAAAAACTCATGTTTACCAATTTGTACTATGTAGAATTTGTCAGTGAAGAAACACAGTTCAAACCTGAACCACAGAAAACTAAATAAATGTTGACACTTCCAGCAGTTTTCTCAATTTTGATGGCACATTCAATATTAAGTAGTAAACATTTAGTGTTTAATATGTATATTTCTTCCTTGCTTTTCTTGCAAAAGTGACATCTTTATCCTATTTTAACTATCAAGAGGAGTAAACTTAAAAAAGTTAATGAGGATTTCGAGATCCCTTTGGGCATTTCTGCTCCCTGTTTCAGTATTTGTCAAGACAGTTATATAATCAGTAGCTGAAACCCAATGTTGCCAAAGGTGCCCTGAAGGGAGTTGCTGGGAGGCTTGAGACCTCCAGAGGAAATGCAAAGAATGGGTGGGAGTGGAGGCACTGATAAGCAGCCCCCAGGATTCAGCGTTAGGGATTTAAACATTTCCAGATAGTCACCACTATGCCAATCTTCCAGAAAGCTGTTGGAGGCCTCTGAAGAAAAGAGAGGCTTCCAGCCTCCGCTTGTGTCTTCTGCTGTCTTTGTGTGCTGGATACTGGCCTATAGTCTCCTGGCTTCCTGCTTGGGGTCCACAGTGCAGCAAAGAAAGATTCTTGAGAGCCTTACATATTGGACTTTAAAAAAATGGGCATGACTTAAAGTGAGGTAAACAGCCATTTTTGGCCTCAGTGACTCTTCCTTTACCCTGGTCTGTTAAATAAACCCCATTGTAGTTCCCTGTAACTGAGTAGTCTTGCAATTGTGCACTTAGGTGAAGAACTCAGACAATAGCTATTTTGGCAGTGTCCTCGGCCGGTTCTAGACCCCTTGCTGCCCTGCAACAGTTACATTTAGTCTAGGGTGCCATTTACTTATATTCCCATGCTACTCTTTCAGATTAACAATCTGAATTTCAGTTAGTGCATTTATTATACATACTGAACTAACTGTGTCTATCTGTAACAGGGTGCACCCAGGAAAAGGAGAGGTTCCAGGTTTCCTGCCCCACCCAGGAGGGTGGAGCTGAGCTGGGTGGGGAAGAATAGAGAGGAAACTAAAGAGGATGGCAGCAGGATGCAGAGCCAAAAAGAAACCTGAGGGAGGCACAGTAGCAGAGAGGCATGTAAAAAAAGCGTGTTTTGTTTCTTGACCCTGGACTAGTTGAAATAGATATGGGTAAGAGACCTGTGAGGAAGTTGACAATGTCAGTGTTCATCTTGATTTTGATTTTGCTCTTTTCCTCCCAGGCTTGCCTGGCCATTTCTTATGCTTTTCTATGGGTCCCAGCCAGAAGGTGCTTGTGGCAGTTTTCAGGCCTTGCTCTGGGCCAATCCCTTGTGGGTTGACTTTTACCCATGAGGGGATGGGTAACTTTAGATGTTTGATTTAGAAACTATATGATTTACCTTTTCTATATTGTACACTGAGTGCATTAAAACTCCTTTCCATTAAAGGTCTTACATAATTTATCTTGATTAGGTGGGTAGCAGAAACGATTTAGAGTGGGTATTTTGTGGGTTCAGTGGCATCTCTCTCCCCGCCCTGTAACATATCCAGGTATATTATTTTCCCCTACTATAATGAGTTACTATGTACTCAGTTACTGAAAACATATTTTTTTAGATTTGTAACTTTAGGCAACAAATCCAAAATTCAACTTACTGGTGAAGTCGAGCAGTGCTGGTTCCTGCTGGAGGCTCCAGGGGACAGTCTGTATCCTGGTCCTCAATCTCCACAGCCTGTCTGCTTTTTGCCTCATAGCCTCCTCACCTAACTCAGACCGGCTTCCACCCCTCCCCCTTTCTTCCACTCCACCTACTAATGCAGCCATCTGACCTCCCTCCTATAAGAAGCAGCCTCATGATTACATTGGGCTCACCTGTGAACACCAGGTGATCGGTTCCTCATTCAATCCTTTATTAATCACATCTGCAGGTTCCTTTTTTAATGAAAGGTAGCTTATACAAAAATTCTGCAATTAAGACAACCATCGTTTTGGGAGATCTTAATGTAATCTATTCCCAAGAGCCAGGGGGACACATCCATTATTGATATTGGATAATATTTTTGAAATTCCAGCTAACCTACTGTTTAGTGTACCTCCCAGAGCAAAGAATTCACACACTAACATGGTTAATCCTTTTGAATAGTAATTAACTTGAAGATCGGTTGGTGTTTTTATGACAGCAGAGAACAAACAGACTTGGATGGAAAGTTACTATAATTCCTCTGTCACTGTTACTGTAACCTAACTTTCTTGGCCAAATAAAGAAAAAAGCTGTATATCCAGTAGAAAACAAGAGCTAAAGGCATAAAGGTTAGTTGTAAGGTTAGTTGCAGGCTGTGGTCGTCTTATTACTTAGGTGCAAGCTTTTTACCTTGAGTGAAAACGCTGTGGGGGAAGGTCACTGAGAGGGCACAGCCACCTCATGACCTGCAAACTGGGCTTCAGGAATCAAGAGTCCCAAGCCCTTTACTTTATTTTGGAATACATGGTTTGCCCACTGTTCCCCAACGGGAGACATTGTCAAGGACACAGTTTCTAGACTGAACCCAGTTAAGAACTGTACATAAACTTCCACGATTCCAGAGAGCAGCCACCCAAAGCCATCCTTATAGATAAAGATACTGCTTATCCCCCGTCCCCCCCCACCCACACACACATACCACCTAGAGTTCCTGCTTATTAACTTCGAGTGGTCTGCCACACTCTGGCACTCCTTGCCCTCAATTGGGACGAGTTTCAGGTGGCACCTGCAAAGCTCCCAATTTTACAAACCAACAAAAGGTATACTGATGCAAGAATATAGTTTTTGGTACAAAAACCACACCTTTTTTGTTTTTACTTTCTTATCTTTGACAAATTTCTAATTAACCAATCAGTGCACCTCTGTCTGGCCTCTACCCAAGTTCTGTATGCATAAATAAATAAATCTTTAAAAAAATTGAGAGATATTCAGACTTTTCATTCCTGAGCAATTGCCTTGATATTTATAAAGAGGAAGAGTCCATATATTGTATAGATTTGTCCACATCATCAGAATTTAGAAATTGTGACTCCTGAATGATTTGCTTCCAGTTATCTTTCATGAAAGGCATCTAGAAAAAGAAATACTGCCAAACACTTTTAAATTCTGTAGAAAGTTGTTGTCATTATCTCTGTCCTATATATCAGAGACTTGTTTATTTTGTATGAAAAAGCTTTATACTAACAACATAGACTCACTGCATAATTTTAAAATTGTTCAGACTCCCAAGTGTTTAAATATAAAAACACCAATTAAAAGCATTTAATTTTCCTGCAGAAATATGCACAGGTGGCCTATACTGAATAATGCCAAAATGTTTACAAAAACTATTTCTTTGCTGTTAAAAAAGCTGCTTATGGGCTCCCATGGACAATGAATACTATTCACTTGCAAGTGAAGTGTTTAATTTTGTACTTCTGGAAAGAAGTACAGAGGCATTTTGAACTAACTCAATAGATTAGGTCATTTAGATCACAAGTCTTAAAGAAATTTGATCATTTAAAAATAGCTGTTTCAAGGCAACCCATTTAAAGAAATCTATACTTGGTCTCTGAACTTAGAACTACTTGCTCCATTAATTTCAGGATAAGTTTCCTAGGCTAGGTTTCTCTCTGGAGTCTCTGATGTCCTTTCAAAGCCTTTTCAGATACTTCTATACATACTTAGGGCAAGTATATTTCACATCCCTACCTCTCCCAGCTGGACTGTGAGCTCTTTGAGTATAAGGGTTATTTCTTACACCTTTATTTTTCTGGCATATTTTGTGACACAAAGATATATTTTTTTTCTGTCACAGTAAATGTTTTTTGAATGAGTAAATCAAGAAATACAGTGCAGAATGAATGAGACCTTGCTGAGATATTTGATTTCGTAAGAACTGAGGGATTTCTGAGTTCTTATTTTTCAGGTATTTGTAAGTTTAGAGTAGAGAGGAGCAAAACTATCAAAAAATCTCACTACTACCTATAATTGAAGTACAATCATCAATCTATATCTGTGATTGTCTAGGCTAAAAAGAAAGCTATCTCTAAATCACTTTGAAGAGTTCTTCAAATTGTACAAGGCCCCTTCTTAACCTATTTTCCCACTAATACTATATTTTCGCATTAACCTCTGCAATCCACATTCTCATTTGCAAAGTGTCCTATTAACAAGCAGAAGTGCACCACCTCAGAACACTCAGAGTAAGGTTTGCTAAGGCAGTCTTCCTATCAATTCCCTTCCATTTCCCAGTCTCCAGATAGTTCTTTTTTTTTTTTTTTTATGCATACAGAACTGGGGGTAGAGGCCAGAGGTACAGGGGCAGTGAGCGGATTCACCAGAGCGGGGCACAGAACAGGCAGATTGACGAAGTACACTGCTGAGGGGAGCAGTGGGAAGGTCAGGAGAGGTCTGCCATGCCATGTAGATCACCTCCGGGCTGGGGATCGAACTCGCACTGAAAGAGCTGTGGCTAGCTTGCAGTGCTGCATCCTAACCCACTGTGCCACCACAGAGAACCCCGAGGTAAATCTAATTTTTAGAAATACCTTGGTTTTTGAAAATTTTCAATAGCTTTTGTGTTTGAGCATGTAATAACAGCACTATCTTCAGTATCTTCTCTGCTGTTTATTATAAAATCTAAGTCCTGGCTAACTTTAGATGATAATAAAAGGAATATGAGTTAAGCACTGCTACTGAAAATAAAAAGCTACTATTTCTTGCATTCAGTATGACTAGCTATGTAAAAATGGAAAGACTTCTCAAACTCGTGAAAACATTAACAACTGAACATAAGATACATTTATATAAGTGAAGAGTTTTATGCTGTTAACACTTAATTGATCTGCCAGCTCCAGTCATTTGGACACTGTTGCCCTGATTAACAGTTTGACAACTCATCCTGAGACTTCAAGTCAAAACCATCCCTCTGAACAAAATCTCAATGTTTAGTGCTGTCTTGAAATAATAATTATTGAAGAAATTTACTTTGCAGCAACAACAATCATGCATACACACACACACACACAAACACACACAATTTACAGTGAAAGAATACATATATAAATTACATAAAGGTCAGCATTATAAAGAATGTTTAACACTGTTAAAAGGAAAAATTAAAGCATGATTGGAAAATGTTTAAATATTACTATGCTAAAATGCTTTTAGAGAGTAACTACATTAAATCTTTAAAGAGCAAATTATCTAAATGCTATTTAAAACTTTATCTGGCACAATAAGGAAAATCTTCCAAGTCCTGATTTTTAAAAATAATTTGAGTATTAAGTTTCATGCCAAAACTCAGGTAAATTATATATCATTTGCAGCTATATGAATATGAACTATGAAATAAATTAGCAAAGAGAAACCACTATTAAAAGCAAATAAACTGTGCCAAGATGAATTTATTCCAAGAATTCAAGAAAGATTCAACAGTAGGGAATTGATTATTATGATTTATCCTATTACAATGTTTAAATATTCCTGGATGCTAACAGGGCATGTGACAAAATTGTACATCCTTTCTCATCAACAGCCTTAAAACAATAAGAATAGGTATAAGTACATATAGCACCAAACTCAAGCACATGCTTATTGGTGATCACTAGCATATCCTACTTTGAATAAATGTGAAACAAACCTGCTCAAATAAGTATCATGTCAGATATTCTGTAGATAACAATCACTGCAAATAGATAAGATAAAGAAATTAAAGATATAAAATTATAATGAAGGCAGTAAAATGATCATTATTTGCTTATTGCACAATTGTATAGTTTCAAAACTATACTAGAAATTAAGGAAAATCTATCCTCAGTAATGAAAGAACTCAGTATGTTGACCAAGTAAAAACCTAGTATACAGAAATCAGTAACTACCTTATATTATA
>NW_004567107.1:46585793-46592933 GCF_000260355.1 Condylura cristata
CTGGGGTACAGCACTGGGGTACAGCCAGAGGTGCAGGGGTGGTGAGAGGCTTCACCAGAGACAGAGTGGGGAGCAGAACAGGCAGATCGTCGAATTACACAGCTGAGGGGAGCAGTGGGCCGGCCAGGAGAGGTCTGCCGCTCCATACGGGGCAGGCGGGGATGGAATTCATGCAGAAGTGGCTTTAGCTTCTTAGTGCAGTGCTTTAAACTCGCTGCGCCATCAGGGAGAGCCTATATATAATTATATTTTGTAGGAAAAAATTAATGGAACACAGCCACACCCATTCCTTTAAGACTTGTCAATGTCTGCTTTTTCACTAACAGGGCAACAGTGGTTCTCTGGCTTTCAATGTGTAAAATATTCCTTAAGAAGTTCTTTATAGAAATGAATAATACTAATCCATGTGTTAGAACATATAATGGAGGAAAAATTCAAATTACAGTAGGAATAGAAGTGATAACAATTATAAAATTTACTTATGAAGATGCATCAAATTCATTAAAGAAATCAAGCTTTGAAGACAGAATCAAGTGGAAAACATACCATGTTACTGGATCAAAATAATATAACAAAATCTGATCTTCTCACAACTATCTTACCGATGCTTTATACACCCTGTAATTGCATCAATAAGATTTACTTTTTGTATGCCATTCAATGACTAAAATATATTTTCTCTGAAAAGATACACAAAAATCTAATAATTTCTGTGGGTAGGAGAGAAAAAATTGAGGTGGAAAATTCTTAATGGTTATCCCCATTTTCCTTTTGAATTTTGTTTAAATATTACCTGTTTAGAAAGAATAAAGACAAAATTTTAACTAAAAATCTAAGTGAAGTGAAATTCAACATTCAAAAATGGAATCATAATATGAATAGACCAATTATTTCAAGAACTTGACAATCCGTAAACATAAACATGGAATAATTTATTGCCTATGAAACACTAAATAAACTATTAAGGATTCCAAAGTATGAACACGTGCTCAAACAGGTTTTAAAACAGATTGAAAGACTGTAATTTAATAGAGTGTGGATTCATCTGTGCAGGGGGTAGGGAAAAGGAGGCCAGATTACTCAGAAATAAATCCCTATGCATATAGAAATTAGGCATATATAAAATATTTGTGAAAGAAATAGTAAAAAAAGAATTTTTTTGTTGATAATTAGTATGAAAACATACAGTTATGATACTGAGAAAAGTCAAAACGAATCTTGATCATGTTTCTAGTTGTTACTGATCCAAATGTAAATGAATTTATACATTGAAAATGACAAGCAGGGAGATAAATTGTAAAGCACAACTGGGAAATCATCATTTAAGAATAGCTTCAAAAGGATATTATAAGATAACAAATCAGTATTTTAAAATTAAACATCCTGATCAAAAAAAAGTTTGAGACAGATTAAAACATTAGCTATTCAGATCAATAGAAATTAAGATGGACTAGAAAGACAACTTAATTTAGAAGATGAAAACAAACCAATGACAGATTATAGTCTACATCTCAGTGGATGTATTATTAATCTACAGGTAGACCAAAGTTATTTGAGAAGTGACAGAATTTGTTTTTAGTACTTAAAGCACACATGTAAGGATATATATGCAGTGCAAAAACATAAAATATACCTATTGTGTAAAAATTTCAAGTTTGAAGACCACTGGGAAAAAAGTGTAAAAAAAATACTTCGGTGAAACAATGATCAGAAAAAAAGAAAGAAAAGACTCTTATTATAAAACATTTAAAAAATCTTAAAAAAAAATAGGAAACCAACAAATAACTAGACAAGAATATTAATAAGAAATAAGAAATTTACCATGAGGGAGCACTGAATTTCAAACTCACAACTAATAAATGCTATTCAGGCCCTCCTTGGCGATGCAACAGGTTAGGATGCAGCACTGCAAGCTAGCAGCAGCCACTTCAGTGACAGTTTGATCCCAGCCTCGGAGGTGACCCGCATGGCACAGCAGACCTTTCCTGTCTCATCCCTGTTCTGCTCCCCACTGTCTCTAGCGAATCCTCTCATCGCCCCTGCACCTCTGGCCTGTACCCTAGTTCTGTATAAATAAATAAGTCTTTAGCAAAAAATAATAAATGCTACTCAAAGTCACATAATGACCTTCAAGTGGCAAGTTGGAAAGGACATATGTTAGCTAAGATACAGGAAAAGGGAATCAAGAATTCCACAAATGGTAATATATATCTGTAAGTCATTCTGAAATAATCTTACACAATTTACTAAAATTGACTATGTTTATGTCCAACAGTCTTATTCTGAGGTGTTTACAATAGAAGCTGACAAATAGCCCTACTTAATGTTGCTATTTAAGGACCTTGGAATTGGCAACTAACCCCAGAGAAATGCACACACTATGGAAATCTATGCAGTAGCTGGAATCAAATAAATGATTATACGTCCAACAGAATGGACTCATTTCAAGAACATGTTTAATTTAAGAACTGTAAAAAGCTAGAGAATGTTTGTGACTAATAACATTTAAGTGTATTAAAAACATATAACCATCTAAAGCAGTGATAGATTATTGAATGAGCACATGCATACTAAACATGGTAAGAATAGGAAAGAGGAAATATCGTTAGCATCTGGGATAAAGGGAAAGTATAAGAAGAGTTTCTATAAGCTTTAGGTGTACACTATTATCTTTATTCCCACAAAGATTCTAATTTTCTAATATAATTCTTGAATATTTGTTATTTGTATGTCTCTTCTCTATTCGAATATCAGATTCATAAAGACATAGATCTTCACTCGATCCTAGTCTTCAGCACTAATACATTTTAAAATACAACACTGTTTAAAAACCAAGCCTATTAGAAGCTAAATATTATTTGGTAAATTACCAATAATATATTATTAATAACTTATCGATGATAATGTTTTATGGAATCATTTCCCTAACCCTGCTCAGTTGAATAGCATGTCACCCCTCTCTGGACAGTTTCCTGACCTGAACATATGGTGACAAATGGCTTCAGACAGCTTGCTGAAATGCAAAGTTCTGCCAAAAACCTCTGGCTTCCTACATTTGACAAGGCTCTCTGGGGCACTACGTCAAGAGCCTCCACATTCATTTTCTGTCATAATCACCAAATCAAAATATATGGTCTGAAAGACCTCCACAAACAGTCCTTAAGCTAAAACAGTATTGTTATTATGGTGCTATATATTAGATGCTATATGAATTAAACTCAACAATTGGGTAAAAATCACTTTTTTTTAACCATGTATAGTTGAACATAGCAAAGGCATGAACCATTTGCAGTCTCCATGATAACCATGGTAAGTTTCTTTTTAGATGTCCTTTCCCATAGGCAAGGCCTGAACACTTATATTTATGTCATGTATTTTTAGAGGTTATAGAAGGTTCTAGAAGAAAGATCAAGGCTTTTTTACAATTTCATTTTTGACTATGCTACCTGTTAGGATTTCAAAGGAAATATCATGAAAATGAAAAAGAATAGCATATGTCAAATGGAACAGATTTTCACTTATGGACTGTAGCATTACATTGACAATGCTTTTCTGTTTTCAGTCAGATTCCTCTGGAATTGAGCTTGGTGATGATGCAAATGTCAAATTTAAAAACATCACCTCTGACTATTGGGGTACAGAAGCTTCTGGGAGTAAGAAAACAAGGTAAGGCTGTGGACAGTGGTTATTCAGTTCAGCTTAAATCCTGGTGAGTGTTCCCGAATCACAGATTTTGATAAATCTATGCAAAGCAAAGTATTTTAGTGTGTCATACAAAAGATTTATTTCTGAGCTAAACTGATAAATAGGATACAAATAAGTGGCTTAGGTGTTGGTGACATGTACCATGTTAGACTTCTGTTCAGAATGGGGTACAGAGAAAGAGGGTACCCATTTTATAGGTGCTGACAGCAACAGAAGTGACTTTGCTGTGGTAGAAACAGCAGCCTCTTTGTCAAGAGAACCTTGCCTGGATTCTCAGCATTTCTGCCATAGTTTGTGGGTTCTCAATGAAGAGTCAGCTCAGTTGCACTTCCAAAGAGGTGCTAAATTAACAGATAAGAATGCTGTAAAATAATGTCTACAAGAAGTGAAGGAGAACAGAACAAATAGAAAGTAAGTCCCCCCAAAGGACAAGTGCTTTCTAAATTTGTTATTAGAACCAAATAAAGCATGGGAAATTTTAGTAACCCATTATATAGTAAGTGCTGTAGCAGTTAATTTAAATATATTTCACATTAGGATTCTAAACATACATATTCATATACAGACAATTTGAAAATAGAAGTGTAAGGTATTAATACATGTTTAGCTCTATTAATCTCTAATAAATTCTATTAAAATAAAAATAAAACCTAAGAGCAATACATCTAGCAATGCCATTACTCATTAACACTGCCCATAAACATTAGTTTCTCATATTGATATAAATTATCAAATAATGACCATATGTGTTTTAAATATAATAATAATACAAGTGAAAATCAGGATATTTGGGTCACAATTCTAACAATGAAACACTGGTGATAGAGATAGCATTTAAGATAACTAATTTAAATAAATCCAGTGAGTCATAGTCAAACATACAATTCTTCTCAATTATTCTCTCATATCTTCTCAGAGACAAACCATAACTTGACTTTATCTCACTACCCCTTTGTTTTTCTGGAGTACACAACTAATGGAAGTATAAATATCAAACAAAACAAAGAAATGAGAGGCTGTGATTATTACAGCAAGTTTTAAAGCTGGAAATGAGCAAGAAAAGAAAACAGGAATTGTTTAGTAAACCTCGACATTGCTGCTTGTGGTAGTATGGGTTCAACTGGAAGAAAAAAATGAAAAACCCATACAGTCGTTGGATCAGGGGGAGTTAAATATAAAAATAACTAAATTCTGATAAAAGAATAATTATAGGGGCCCTCCCTGGTGGCACAGCAGGTGAAAGCACAGCACAAAGCAGCTTAAGCCACTTCCGCATGAGTTCAATCCCTGCCTGCCCCGGAGGAGATCCACAAGGCAAGGCAGACCTCTCCTGACCTGCCCGCTGCTCCCCTCAGCAGTGTATTTCGTCAATCTGCCTGTTCTGTACCCCACTCTGTCTCTGGTGAATCCTCTCACCCACTGCATCTCTGGCCTGTACCCCAGTTCTGTACGAATAAATAAATAAATCTTTTTTTAAAAAAAGAATAATTATAGGATATAACGAATATTTCAAATCTCTGAAGCCCTTGGAATGGGAAACATTATCTACGGAATGACAGATTTGGAAAGGGATTTTCCTCTTCAAGGCTGGGGGGGTTAGCCTTTGTTGGAGAAGATTTGCGACCCACGTGTGTGTGCATGTGTATGCATGTGTATATGTTTGTGTGTATGTATTTAATCTGAAAGTTTTAACTTCAGTTCACCTGTTTATCTTCACCTGTTTCACCTGTTGCTCCCCTCAGCAGTGTATTTCAGTACTTCTGCCTGTTCTGTTCCCCACTCTGTCTCTGGTGAATCCTTTCATCCCCTCTGAATCTCTGGCCCATACCCCAGATCCTGTATGCATACATAAATGAATAACTCCTAAAAAATAATCATCTGGCTTTCCCTGGTGGCACAGTGGGTTAAAGCACCACATTATGAAGCTCTCTTAAGTCACTGCAGCACAAGGTCCATCCTGGGCCAGAGAGCTAACCCACATGGCGTGGATGACCACTTCTGACTGCCCACTGCCACCCTCAGCAATGTACTTTGTCAATCTGCCTGTTCTGTTCCCCACTCTGTCTCTGGTGAATCCTCTCATTCACTGCACCTCTGGCCTGTACCCCAGTTCTGTAAGCATAAACAAATATATATTTTTTAAAAAGCAAATAAAATTTAAAAATATCACCAATTCTTAACTTCTTGTGAGTTTTTCCTGTCTGTTCTTAGCTCCATGACCCTGGTTTATTCCTTAGGCCAGGATACCTCAGTTACCCAATGTGCCACTGAGTTTTAAGTCTTTGGACTCTGGCACATATGAAATTAATATTTCCCCCTGGAATACACAACTAATGGAAGTATATCTTAAGACAATTTAAGTATTCAGACCAGCCAAATAATCTCAAAGAAAAGAGAACACGAATTTTTTCCTCTACATGTTCCCTGTAAAGGAAAAGTAGTTAAAGAAGTCACAGTATATTATAAAGCATATACTGAGGGGTCAACAAAGAGTTTTGAGAAGGAACAGCCAATAACTAGCAATATACACTGTAAATACAAGATTTGTTTATATGCCCTTCAATTCTTTCATTTATAGCCCTTAGTATCCTACTGTATGTGCTGTGTGAAACTGAACATCCTATTTTCATTTCTCATGATCTCCTCTGGAAAAGATACTTTTCAAAAAGTTTCCAAATACCAAAATAATTATCATGCCAGTGACAGATACTAACGAAAAGGAAGCTTGTTCATAAACTAAATAATCAATTAATGAATGGGGTTTATGTGTTCTACATAATATGGGGAGGGGAGTTTTATAGGCAAAGCATCTTCACTTATTTTAATAGATTAAAAACAATTATATAGAAATTAAGAGTTGAATAAATAGATTACTATGTTCTGACAATAAAATTCAGTATTGTAAAAAAAAATGTTACCCCTGTATTATTTATTGATTCATGACTTTCTTTAAAAAATCTTTGCAGTTTGGTCAAACTTGACAAGTTTATTTTTAATGCATAAAATAATGAAAAGGGTCTAAATATTAAATATAAATATTAATAAAGAACAGGATGGGGAGAATTGCACTAATATGTATCAAAACTAGTTATAAAAATATGATTGGAACAGTGTAGTCACAGTAGGACACATTCTCCAAAGCTACGACCCTTAAAACAGTAAGGTATTCAGAAGCCAATAACTAAAAGACTTCACGATGTACTAACTCATTAACTTGTAAAGGGCAGTATAGGCAAATTATAGTCAGAAAGTAGGTTAGTGATAAAGCAAGACAAAGGAGTACGTGGAGAAGAATGAGTATGATTGTGAATAAGTAAAGCATTTATTTTGGGGATGATGAGATATTTGGAATTAGGTAATGATAATGGTTGTCTTATTTGTGACTGCTAATTATCATTAGTTTGTACATTTTAAATGGGTGAATTTGTGATATAG
>NW_004567107.1:46594348-46601382 GCF_000260355.1 Condylura cristata
AAAAAAAAAACTACTTAATTTCAGAATTTCTGAATATACAATATATGCAACATTTTATATTGAAAATTTCTGCTACTCATTTAACATTGAGTTCACACTTATGTTTTGGAATTTGGACAAATATTCATAGCTATTTGATCAGTTCTGATTGGTTCTTATTTTTACACTGATTACAGTTCTCAAAAGTTAGATTTTGTAATTTTCTTTTTAGAAGCATAAAGAGAAAAAACATTTAAAATTCTATGTATGCATTGCCTATTTTATTTTTTAGTCTAAAATTATCTCCAAGGTATTTAGGTTTCTGAATGAACAAATCTTTGTATAAATCATTTTTTCTATGATCCGTTTTAAGCTGCCAACTGGAAAAATGACAATTAAAAAACTGAAATTGTTTGGTCAAAGTTACATAGCAATTCAGTAGTGAATACAATAACATGAGCCAATACATTGGCATTAGTCAAGGAACACATAATTTTGGAATGTGTACTATTTAATGAGGCTATTTTATTTGCATTAGTGGAGTTATAAAGCCAAAAATATATGGAATAAATCCTTTACTTGCAGTCTCATTGTATTAAATGTTTCTGCCATACTACTAAGGGTTCTATAATAATTTGACAAAGTATGAGCTATGTTTTTTAAAGAAATCACTTTTTTTATTATGTTACAGGTATCCTTCAAAATACTTAAGTCACTGCATTTTAAATCATGTTGTCAGTTGAGCACTACATTTTGAAATTCTAAAGAGAAAAGCCTAGATTCTACATCCAAGTATTAGCAACATTTAGACACTAGCAGACACCTAATTTTTATTAACCTGTTATAAAAATATGGTTCATTGTCTATATTAGGAAAGTTTAAGCAGATGTTCAAAAAATTATGTGACCAGTAGGTGTTATAGAAATTACAGATGTAAACAGAAAAGTACTCAAAACTAGAAATTAATGTTCACAAATATCTGTTGAATAAGATATATTATCTATTTCGTAACTTTATCAGAGGAAAGGCAGTAATGCTATACAACTACATAGGGACATATGTTAAATTTCATTTTTCATCTTTTATAGTGCACTTAATAAATAATCACACATTAGACCACTTATTTTTCAGGAAATTCTTCACTTGGTTTTATACAAATTAGTTACCTACAAGATATGCATACAAGAATGGGGGTATAGGCCAGAGGTATGGGGTGTGAAACGATTTACCAGAAACAAAGTGTTGGCCTGAACTGAAAGACTGATTGAAATATACTGCTGAGGGGAGCAGTGGGTGAGACAGAAGAGGTCTGCTGTGTCATCTGAGTTAGCTTCCCTTATAGGGATTGAATCCATGTTGTAGTGATTGGCATAGCTTGTTGGTGCCGAGACTCCAACACTTGTGCCACCAGGGAGGTCCTACACTCCATTTTAGAGCTACCAGTAGGTGTTAGATTTATAGAAGAGACAAGTAAAGAGTGCAAGAGAAGAACAGGCTGATTCATATATGCTATATGCTGTATTATGGCCTACCATGTGCCAGCACAATGTTAGATATTTTAAATATGATACCCTAACAATTCTACTAGGGGTACTAATTGCTTTTGTTCTTATTTTATAGTTGATAAAAAGACTTTTAGATGCATTATATATTTATAATAGAGAACTGCATAAAGTGAGTGGTCCATCTACAAAATCTAGTTTTAAAAAATCAAGTACACATCCTATAATAAGAGTAACCAATACACTAAAAAAAAAAAAATCAAGTACAATGGACATTGGTGGAGGATTCTGGGTAAACGTATGGTGGATATGGTATGGTAACATACATCTGAATAGGTGTAAACATCTACATCTGAATCATACAGTACTGTTCACCAATATTACCTCAATAAAAAAATTAGAAATAAAGGCAAGGCCTAGCACAGTAACTATTTTTAATTTATAATAAATCTCTGTTAAACTTAAAAAAAAATAGAAAACGACAAACTGGGGAATATAATCTGGATTCACAGGAAATAAATTAGCATTGAAATAAATTGACTGTGGTTGGCAAAAAGGATAAAAAAAATCTAATTTTAAAGGAATACGTTTTTTAATCTTCTACTGGAATTATATGGCAAGATTTAGTTTCTAACAGGTTTCCACACTCTCTATTGTAACAAACATATGATATAATTAGTACATAGTTCTTTCTACATTTAACTATTTAACTATGCTTCCTCCCCCCCCTTTTTTTTTTTTTTTTTTTTTTTAATACAAGAGACTTGTTGCTCTATTTAAAAGCTGCTTAAGTTAGTACTTCACCTGCCTGGCTTTTTTAGAGTTGGGTAATTAAAATGTCTTTGAGAAACAGAGTCTGAAAATAGTAGTGACTGTACCACAAAATCAGTTCTATGTGGATAATCTAGTCAAAGTGATTTCTGTAGAAAAATGCATTGCCAGGTTTATGAAACTTTCACTACCTAATTGGGCAGCTTTTCTATAATTTACTATTATGACTTCCAGTTTCAATTGGATTTTGTAAGCTTAATGGCTTGAAAAACAATTATGTGCAACCATAATTCAGAATTGACCCTTCTTAGTTACCTGTTATTTTGATTGGTTTAGCTAACACTGCCTCTAACTACATTTATGAACAACAAAAATATGTGCAGTAACAGCGGCTGACTTACATCTTATATGTATTGTAATTATACTAGATAAATATTTAAGTATTTAAAAAGGCCATAACATTAGAACAAAGTAACTCACAGTAATCAAAGTCAATGAAAATATTTTACATTCAATTAATTATGCTTCTTGTTAACGAAACCCTTTGAGAATTATGAAAAATACTATCACACACAATTGAGGCCTGAGGTTGCAAAGAACTTGCTAGAAATATAAAAACAATTAGATATTTTATTTGGATACTAAAGAAATAGAAACCAATCCCAGCCTCAACTCCCAATTAAATGAGGTTCTTTATATTTAACATGCATACATACAGTGAAGTCAATACAAAACCCACTACTTCACATATATTTCACTATTTAAAACATTCTATAAAGTATACACTACTTAATACATCTTATAAGTGAGAAATAGAGGCAAGAAACAATTAACTTATTGCTGGTAGTCTAACTGCCAGGAAATAATGTAAAGGTTTTGTTTGTCTTTTCACTCAGGCATTTGAATCTGAAGCCAGTAACATAATGGCACATAGCACTGGAACAATGACAAACACTCAATAATTTTAAGCTATTCTCTTTTCTACCAATATTAAGTGAAGATGTTTCAGAAGAGGGAAATTTCTGGAAGGAAAGGGGACGTTCAACACAGGAGGTACACAAGAGTTTGATCTAATGGGATGATATGGTTCAGATATGCAGATGAGAAATGAAGAACATTCTAGATAAGGAAGAGTACATAGTGATGGTAGGTTTGGAGGGAAGATTAAGCTTATTTAGATTTTTAGCAACTGAGGAGACTAAAATTAGGAAAGTTTGGTGGTAGATGCCAGACATAAGGCAAATCAAGTAGATAAAATGCCTTGAAAAGTCACACAGATTACATTATCTTTGACTAAGGCAGAAGAGAGATTTCTAAAATGAGTCAAGTATGGAATGAATTACTGGAAGGTGGAAATTGTGTACAGTTTTTTAAATCAGTAAATTTATTTAAACTTTTATATTTTTAATTCTAGTTATAGCATAGTGAAATTAATATGCATCTGAAAGGATTACTGTGAGCATTCAAAAAAGTAATACATAAAAGTCAGATAATGGAGTGATTGGAATGCTTGGAGTGATTTATAAGAGGTAAAAGCTAAATGAGTTATTTATTCATAAGAGTAATAGGAGAAGAAAAAAAGAGTAAGAAGAATAAAAGCAGATAAAGGAAGAGAAAGGGAGAGAGGAGTAAAATGATGTTGCAGACCCCATGTTTATAGAATCTTATAAAAGGTATAAAAGGGGATTTAGAAACTAAGTAAATTTCATAATGCAAGATCCAATGAGTTATTTTGAAATAGTTAATCATGGGGTTACTCCTGGGAAAACCTGAGACTCCTGCTTTCAATATTTCATATCAAGGAAGGGCATCCCATATAGCATTTTGTAATTACAGATGCTGTTACTTCTTTCTCCAAGTAGATATTCGTGGGGACCCCTGGAGGCTTACGGATTAAGTCTCAGCACTATCACCACTGTGGCCTGTGTTCATTCCTGTCCAGGCAGCTAACTCATATGTAGCAGCAGGCCTCAACTGTCTCACCCACTGTTACCTGGGCAGTGTATTTCAGTAGATCTACCTGTTCTGCACTCCACTCTCTCTTGTGAATTATCTTACCCCTTATATCTCTCGCCTACACACCTGTTTTTCTACTGAAAAAATAAAATAATAAAATAAAACATTTCACATGAATGTGTCCTTCTTGCATGAAGAATGAGGTATAATTACCTCAGATTACAAGTCTTTGTCCTTAACCCTCAATACCCTGATATGTATTGGCTATTAACCTATATTAAATCACCTGTAGTAACTGATTAAGACTTAATGTTATCTGCCAAAATGCAGATGCAATTATGGAAGTTTTGTATATGAATGCTTTATAATGTTATGTTCTTCACTTTAATAATTATTTAAAAATTATAGTGACGGTGACACATTTCTTTTAAAGTGCATTTATTTATACTAAATCATTTAGAAAAGTCCATAACTACAGTTTGAATAAAACAGAAATCTATGTGTCTAAAAGTAGATGATAGATAGGTAGATGGAAGGTTCTTTTTTTTTTTTTAAGATTTATTTATTTGTGCATACAGAACTAGGGTACAGGCCAGAGGCTCAGGGGAGGTGAGAGGCTTCACCAGAGACAGAGTGGGGAACAGAACAGACAGATCAACGAAGTACACTGCTGAGGGGAGCAATAGGCAGGTCAGGAGAGGTCTGCCACACCATGCAGACACCTCCAGGGCAGGTGGGAATCAAACTCATGCGGAAGTGGCTTTAGATTCTCAGTGCTGTGCTTTAACCTGCTGTGCCATCAGGGAGGGCCGGTAGATGGAAGGTTCTCATAGTAGAATAAGTATGTAACTCTATAATGATGGTATATATAAGAATCATAAAATGATAAATATAGAAGGAATTATGTAGTTTTAAAATCATCAGTATAGGATACAGACAGTAGAAGTTTTGAGAACCAATAGGATATTAACACATTCTCAAAGAATTTCCCTATAAGATACTTACTAGTTTTGAAAGAAAAGTTATATTTTTAAAGTGGAAATCCCAAAGACTGTTTCTAGACTTATTGGCTTATTCATTTCAATTTCAAATAATTCTGCTAGGATTATTTTTGGAAAAGACTTCTTTCGTCCAGTTAGAAGCAATTATTTGGCTATATTTGTAGTAGAATTTTTGAGTCATATGTTACATACATCTATAGTATCACAAGAAAATACCAATTTATTTCCATACTGATTGTCCTAACCTACATTTCCACCAACAATGTATCTAAAAAGTCCTAGTGTTAAATACCTTCACTAACAATTAGTAATTATGACAGATTCTTTTTACTTTGGTCAATCCAGTAGGTAAAACAATACTTCTCATTGTGTTTTTATTTACATTTATCTCATTGCTAGCATCTTTCCAAAGAAGTATAAGCCATTGCTTTATGAAACTGCTGCTCACAGTTTTGTCTATTTTTTGTTTTGATTATCAATTTCCAGGAGTTCTTTTTATAAGCTGTGTTTGTAAATTTTATGAGTTGAATGTATTTTTTTTTAGTTTCACTTTTTGTATTCTTTATGGAAAAGAGTTTTTTCACAGATGTTTCCATTTCTATTGTTATGTAACCTGTCAATATTTCCCTTCATGAATTGTACTTTATTTTTTCAAAAACTATATTAGAATCCTACACATCTTGATGTAGATATTTCTCTCTTATATTATATTTGGAAAATTACTGAATCCTTGTTTCAGGTTTAAGATTTAAATCCATCAAGACAGTATGGTGTGAAGTAGAAAGCTAATTTAAAGTTTTCCATGTGGGAGCCAATATCCCCAATAAATGTATTTTATATAATAATATATTAATGCATATATCTATAATATATTGCTACATGTAATATTTAATATACATTAAATGCCAAATTTATTTTTAGATAATATATATTGTATACACCTTGGGTGATATCACAACTTGGGTGATATCACCCTTGGGTGATATCCAAAGGGACTTCTTGGTGGCAGTGATTGCAGCAACTGTGGTTGGATCTTTTCACAAGACCAATGTTGTCCTGGATGAACTTGCCCAGAGGGGCCAAGCAGTGTGTGGTACAGAAGGCATGACTGACAATCTTGATGGAGCTGTTAAATCTCTGATACTTCACACTCATCACTAATATTGAGCATGAGCAGAAGGGGCTCATCAAAATGATGAGTCTTTTGGTTTCACCTTTCCAGTAAGCTACAGCCTTCTTCAAAGTAGTCAAGATATCAATGAACTCCACAACATATTGAACATAAATTTAATCTCATTTGATGTTTGGTGTCATCTCCTAGAAGACAGATGGATTTTTCCATTGACAACAAGCTTCCATTATCAGCCTTAGTGCCACTGAACTTGCCATAGTATAATCATTCTGGAACATGTAGATCATGGAGCTGAGGTCAATGAGTGGGGTAGTGATGACAACAATGCTCACTCTGCCAGTGTTAAAAGCAGCCTGTTGCCCAGATGCCCAATTTACCAAAATCATTCCTTCTCTCACTAAATGGTGAAGTTGAAGTTGTCTTCAGGACACAGCTTGCACTGGTTGAGAGAAGTGGTTTAATCTCAAACTGGAAAGAAGAGAGAGCCTGGAATTTTTTCCTTTCATCTCCTTTATCCAAAAAATTTTTTAGAAGTTATAGATTGGTGGGCACAGTCAGATTCTCTCAGTGTATCTGCCAGTTTCAGAGTTTAACTTTCTAGATCTATGCTTCCTTATAAAATTCACACTTATCATGTGGCAAAAACATCAAATAAAATGGTCATAGTTCTAGCTATTAAAAACATGTTATTAC
>NW_004567107.1:46603317-46617452 GCF_000260355.1 Condylura cristata
ACCTCATACTTTGACAGAATACAATTCAAAAATGAAAGTCCATGAACTAAAGAAGGCATAGCTACCAGAAGAAATTTTTCTGTGTATCAGATATGTATATCATAGAAATAAACAAAGCTAGAAATTTGTAACTCCTTACTTATATCCAATAACAAACTTTGATTGTTTTAGGCAATTTTGAATTTATATTTCTTGTTTTTGATATGTTGCTTTCATGCAAAACTTTCTAATTTATTGACATGTGCTGTCTATAAATGAATAAATATTCACTGAATGAAAGCAACAGAGAAAATCCCCTTTTCATATCTGGATGCTACCTGATAAGAATTTTGCTATTGTGTTCAGGAAAGGAAATAAGAGCAAAATCACTTGTTTTGCACATATTAAAACCCTCTCCCACACAAATTTTACAAACTGGGCATTTCATTTTAAATTATTGGTAAAATCATTAAATTAATTTATTACAGTTTATGTAAATTGGGCAGCAGTTAAAATTTACATTGACTAAGTTTTATTTTAGCCACTAGGATGAATAAAATGCAATAAACTAGAGGCAAATGCCAAATTCCATTTAAGAAAATATTTCTTCCATTAATTGTTCTCTTGTTCTCTATAACTCACTATTATAGAGCAGAAAGCCCACTGAATTATATTGTTGTAATTAGGTTGTTCCTTTAACATGTTTTATGCCTCAGTATTTCTATGCCTTAAAAAAAATCTGATACTAGCTTTCTGTAAAGCTGTGCTTGGATGGAATTATGTTTTGTCTCAGATAATTACATTGTACTAAAACTACATAATCTTTGTACAAATTTTAAATAAAAATAAAATAAAATTATAATTTTTGTATTTGTGCATATATATATAGCTATGTTAAAGATTATTTGTAGTATGTTATAAATGTTAATAAACAAACTCTAAACTTACATATTTGTAAATATATCGATATAACTGCTATGATTAATCCAACTAAGAATAATCATTTTAATTGTAAATCTGATAAACTACAGAGTTTCCAATTTCCCTTCATAGGCCAGAAGCCACAGATTTTTCATTAGCATTCAAATTTTTCACTAGCTTAAGAATTTTGAATATTATTATAGAAGTCAATAAGCTACACACTGGCTCCATTTAAAGGAGGATTAGAAGACCATGTGATGTTGAAGTGGGAGGATTTTTCTTGATAACTTTAGGATGTGGGTTCCATTATAGGTATATTATGCAAAACAAAGAATCCAGGAAAGAATTTCCAGAGAAGGAATTAAAAATAAGATTGTACACAAAGTGCCCACCTTGATCTTGAAAGAAAATAAACCAATGGGAACAGCAGGAGCTGAGCAATCTTGGGCATTAAACACCTAAATACAATGGAAGTCAGTGTGAAAAAAGCTGAGAGCAACTATACAAAGCCTTTCTTTTATGTAGTATAAAGCCTTCAATCAAGTAAATAACTTATGTGTAAAATGTATTTGATTTATCTACTGCCAATATGTCATATAGTAGACTGTGCCTAGAAAAGTGTTTCCTTGAAAAAAATAGTGAGCATGAATGTCAATATCAAGAAACAAATCTCTCAATTAGACAAATCTCTCAATTAGAATTAAATTAATTACTTAATTAATGAACAAAGAAGGATTTTCAAAATTGTCTCTTGGCTTCTATGTAGGGCCAAAGCCGTACCTCAGTTACATTCTTGTCATCTTTGAATGATGCTCTGTAAGGGATATTCAGGACTTGCATTGAAAAAGAAGCCTAAGTCTTTCCAGCCATGTTGCAAGCATGGGGTATTACACATTTCAAAACAAAGACAATTATTTATCCCTGATGGGAAAAATAAGTTCTGCACTTAATTTCTAAAATGTACTTGAAGAAATAATGTTCTTTCTCTTTTCTGTAAATAAATCTAGTTTCTATACACTTACTTTCAAATATTTTACAGACCCTCCTATTCGTTTTATTTTATATCTTTGTTGAAGATCTGGGGTGTAGACCAGAGGTGCATGGGTGCGGTGGTGGTGAGAAGATTCAGAGCAGAGTGTAGAACAGGTAGATCTACTGAAATCTGCTGAGGGGAGCTCTGCGGCACCATTTGAGTCAGCTCCCTGACCGGGGATTGAACTCAGGCCATAACGATAATAGTGCTGAGACATAAACCTCAGGTCACCAAGGAGGCCCACAAACCATCATATTTATACCTGTTTATTCCTACAGTTAATCTAATGATCCCACATGTATTTCATTGCTAGATCTAAAACAGAACACATAGATATTATATTTTTTGTGTGATATGTAGACTAATTCATTTACTTTTGTTTTAATTTAACTTGGGCATTGAAAACAGGCCCCACATACATTTCTAAGGCCACTATCAAAGAGCTTATCACCTATTTTTAAAATGTAATTTTATGTTTTCAGGTCTTACAAGAAATTGAAAAAGACAAAAATAGAGAGACATATGCTCATGGATGAAAACAATTAACACTGTTAAAATGGTTATCTTACCTAAAGCCCTATATTGTCAATGTAAATCCTATCCAAATTCCAAGGGTACTTATTATTCACAGAAATACAACCAAAGAATCCTTAAATTTGTATAAAAATCACAAAATAACATTAATAACCATATCATATTGAATAAAAAGGACAAAATGGAGATATCATGCTCCCTGATGTCAAATTATAGTATAAAAGAAAATAGAAAATAGAAGAATATGGTATTGGGATAAAAATCACACACATATTATCAGTGGAAGATAATCAAAAGCCCCCAAATAAAGCTACATATACATAGTTGATTAATTTATGACAAAGAAGCTATGAAAATACACTTGGAGAAAGGAAAGTCTCTTCTATAAATGGTTTTCAGAAAACTGGATAGCTGCCTGCAAATTAGCAAAATCAGACTACTATCTTACATCAGAGACAAACATTAATTCAAAACTTATTAAAGACTTGAATATTAGACCTAAGACTGTTTTCTCATTAGCCACAGTCACTTACTGAGTCACACTGCAAATTAAGTTGTTTTTTTTTTTTGCAAATTAAGTTTTAAGTAACAATGTTTACAATTTTTAAGAACTATTTGTTTAGGAAAAAAAAAGATGAGAGATAAGAAAATTCACTTCCATAAGAAAAAGCATACTTTAATCTTATGCTATAATGATTGGGAGATATTTCAAATACACATATTTGTATAATGAGGACTTTAATTTGTATGTGCTAGTTACTTGGACTTTCAGTAATATATACCACTTATTTCAGTCAGATTTTCTTGCTATATTTTTATATTGGTAATATTCATATGTTAAAACATTTCAACTTATGTTTTCAAGTATTTTATGATGGTGATATTTGGATTGTCACTATCATAAGATAGATTTGATAAAATAATAGCTTGGTAACTAAATTTTGATAAGAATCAGCATGGTTTTTAAAGTATCAATATTTCTATTTAAATACTACTTTCAAAAATAATTCCAGAGTAAATTTATATATGATTTTATAAATAGATGTTTATATATTTTCACTGCATCTAAATTTGGAAGGCATTTTCCTCCTAAGTGGCATTCCATTTGTCCTCTATTATGTTTTATTGCTCCACTGAATGCCTGGTGCTGTGAGAAAATAACATCCCTTAGAATATAAACCTTTTATGACTACAAATTCATAACCCTTTTACAGTAATTGCATAATTAACTCTCATAATGTCATAATTTAAAGAAATGGTAAAATGCAGTATTATATGCAGTGCTGCTATCAAATGTCCCTATTGACTTGCTCTAAGTGTTTTATCTCTGATTCATTCATTCATGCTCACTTTTCCCCAACTCCTTATAGAAATTTTGACATTTTATGATTATTACACAATTTCACCTGAGAATGATAAAAATGAAAATATGTGTATTTTAACATAACCAATAATGCAAGCTATTTGACAGAGATTTAAATTAGCTTACAGAATTTTCTCACGAGAAGCACTGATCAGGGAAAATTCATTTTTTAGACATTCCTTGGGCACGTAAGACAGAATCAGAATACATATTTGACTTAGCATGTTCCAAGGTAGATATGTAAAAATTAGAACAATTTTTAGGTTACTCAAAATATAGGAAACATTTTAATTCCTCAACTACTTTGAGAAAGCAAGGAACTGGGTAATATCTGAAGATTCCCTTGTAGAGAACTGAGATATGGAGACACTCAATGGCTTTTCAGGAATTCTGGGTATAATTTACTAACCACAAGCAAATGAGAGTATCATTTATGTGTTTTTATTACACCTCTATGACAATCTGGGGGACATTTCAAGTTTCTGCTTGAGGAATATAAAGGGTGGCATGGATCCTAACATAAGGGAGGTGGTGTGGTAGGGACACATGAATAAGTCACAAAAAAAAAGAATAACTAGAAGTAAAACTTGTTTTCTAAGTCTGCCAAAGAGCTTAAGCAATGAATCTCAAGAAAACTTTCTTGCTGACATAAAGGTTACTGTTGCATTGACAGGTGTAGATGCTACTGAGGTTTTCCAAGGAAGCTTGATGTACTGAAAAAAAAAAAAAAAACAAAAAAAACTTTAAATACCTATCACTTGAGGCTACTATCCTTTCAGTAGGAACTTTACAGTTCCTCAAACCTCTTTTCTCTCACTAAGACCCAAATGTTAAGCTGCCTTTAGCAAGGTAGGGAAAGAGAAATCATACAAGACTTGAACAGAGGAAAAAAAAAAGAAGCTGATCCCTCCATCCTCCTGAAGTCCTGGCAGCAGATGGTCAAAATGACAAGGTGGAGAGGTGTCAACATTAATCTAGAGATAGTACATAAATTGGCATATTGACTATTAAGGTCCTAAAGTGATTCAGGACAGTTTTTCTTATAAAGTTATGAGAAAAATAAAGGTACTTGCCTGGGATTTTCAAAGAGTGACTGACAAATATAGAGCACAGTGAAGTTGCTTTTGTATATTTTATTCCATCATTTGTACTTGAGCAATGGAATAGTAATAGCAAAGATAAGTGTGTATTCACAAAGGGTCATTCTTTTCTTATTATAGCAGCACTGCACTGTTATCTTTGTTTCCTCCTACTTTGAGTATAGTTCTTACATACCCGGTATTATCTGTCATGGCTTTGACACCAATGCTGCAGGGGTCTGCCTGAATTCCAGGTACATTACACATTTACGAGAATGTTTCCTCAGAAAAAGGAAGTTGTGGTCTCATAAGCAAGGACAACACTTGATTTAGTGATGTAAATTTTTTTAAAAAGACATGAGAAGGATACAAAATTGCAACATACCACAAAACCTACAGTGCTTCTCAGGTGACAGAGAAATTGCTCCAATCGATTTTTACATCCCATTAAGGCCATCCAGAAAACCAGGGAATGTATTGTTTGCAACACTGGGCATTCCTCTGGAGAGTTGGCCTTGTTACAGTAAATAAAAAGAGGCAAGTCTGTTCAATTAATTCAGTTCAGTTAGGCCATTAATAAGAATATAGAGTCAGAATCCTGAAAATCTCGCACATGAGGGAGGTGAGGTTGACTACTTGCACTATATAAGTTGGAACATAATAGAACTAATCAAATTTATTATACTGCATTATGTAAGGGGGGCAACGTTTCTACCAGTAATAAAAATGAAATATTGATCAAATAGTTGAAAACTTTCATTATGCTGTTTAAAACAGCCGAGGAATAAGTGTAAGCTTTAAACTGGGGTGTAGAAAGAGATGGATAGGATATGACCTTCATCAACTTGTCAGACAATGATTCCTTAGTTCATAAATATGGCCCACTAACTGGGGAAAAAGAACATATGCATTTAAGCAATATCTTTGACCATATTAAGTTCATATGCAAGCATATTAAAATGTGAATAAAACTGTCAAATACTAAGATACATCCTATTCAACTTAAAAAAAAAAAGTAGAAAAGAATCTATGTGTTTGCCATAGTTACAGGTCATAAGCCCGTAAGATGTAATCCACACCACTGGAATTCCTAAAAGTTCAAAGTCCCACAATCAAAACCCATAAGTCACTATCTCCATAGATGGGATAGAAAAGATGCTGAGGGAGGAGTTGAGAGCATAATAGAACAATGGCCACGTGCCCATATGGTGGTCATTTGCAGGGTCCTTTCTGGCCTGATATGTTTGCGGAATCTCTCTTGTCTTTCTGTCACTCCTTGTGATCAGAACCCTCAATAGACAACAGTAAGATTTGGAAAGTGTCCCTAGCAGAGAGGCCACCAGGAGAAGTTCATATGAGAGGTAAAATCACACCAAATGAAGAGAGACCAGAGGATGGATTTCCTCGATGTCTCAGATACCAAAATTCACATAATAGTGGCCCATAGTCAGGTGATGACCCAATTATGAAGATGATGACATCTATGCACTACTTCCAAGATCTGTGAACATGCACATTCCTCCAAGACAACAGTTACACAACTGTCCATTTCTCACAGACACTTCTTTCTTTACCATCATTCTTTACCTTTTCAGAAGATAAAGAAACTTCTCCTAAAGCATTCAGGGTCATCTTTTTTTTTTTTTTAAGTATGTAAATTATTTTTAACTAATTTTATTTATTTATAGATATGAAAACTGGGGTGTAGGTCAGAGGTGCAGGGAGTGACAGGATTCACCAGAGACAGAGTGAGGAGCAGACAGGCAAATCTACTGAAATTTCACACTGCTGAGTAGAACAGTGGGTGAGACAGACAAGGTCTGCTGCACCATGTGAGTAAGCTCCCTGGCAAGGGATCAAACTCAGGCTTCAGTGGTTGGTTATTATCTTGATAGTTCTAAGACTTTAACCCCTGTACCACAAGAGAGGCCCAATTTTTGGGTCATCTACTCTTCAGCATCCTCTTTTGGTATTTTGATCTTTCACCAGTAAGATTTGTTATTTGTACAGCAGGTACAGAACTCTTTTTTCTCGTTGATATTTTCACACAAAGGAAAATTTTGAACATAAAGTTTGACCAGGTTACTGGGGAATAATACAGTGGTTCTACAAAGATATATGCATATATATTTAAGCACCAGGTGTACTAAAAATTAATTTAAAAAATTAAAGAGATTTGAGCTTATAATAAAAATATAATGAACTAAATCATAAATACTTTGGCATTGGTTTTTACTTGAGGATGATGTTCATCCTTTTTTTATGTTACAAAGCCATTTTCTGTCCTTTGTTTAGACTATTGTGGTCATTTTATTTCTCTCAATGAATTGAATCCAGATGCTTTCATGTTTTGTTTTTTTTTTGTTTTTTTTTTTGCAGTGGGGAAACTGGGTAGATAGTAGTTCTATTGATTGGAATGGGAAAGACAAAAGTTAAGATTGTGGGAATATAATGTGTGTGCAATTTTAATATATTGCAAGTTGAAAAGTATTGTACTATCAAATAGATATGTTAATTTGCTCCCCAGAAGTGAGACTCTAAGGAGCTACATTGATTTGAAAGTCACTACATATCTAATTAAATAATCTTTCAATCTATATTGTACATGAGTTCAACCATAAACAATAAAATAAAAAGAGGGAACATACAGATTGGACTAACTCTTAGGTGGGAAATCTGGGGAAAGGGTAGATTTAGACAAAAATAAAGGTTAAATATATTGGTGACTTGTTGATAAAAAAAGGATAATCCTCCTAGAAATCTACTCAATTAGAGAAATTGAGAAAATCTTGAAACATTTTGTCTTGGGTCTCTGTGCCATGGATATTAGATATGTATTATTTAGTGAAGAAACAAACTACCCTACTTGTTATGCCCATACATCATCGCATCGCATTGTTACTTAAATCTTTACCTCTATTGTGTGATGGTAAAAATTAACTTTTCTTTTTTTTTAAAGCAGACACTTCAGATACCTTGTGACATGGTTGACTGTACATAACAAAGAACAGGACAAACTCAATCCAAATGAAGTGATATTTCTCTGATTTCTTTGTCTTTTCCTAGAGAAAACTCACAGACAAATTCTAGGACCAAAATATAGAGAACCTAGCATCTGGTGATATATTTTTTTAATTTATTTAAAGAAAAGCAATATTATATATGATCTGACTTGGTAAGAGAGAAACTGATCCTTCAGTTTCTTTACCTTTAAATACATCATAAATCAGATGGGTGATCTATAAAT
This sequence comes from Condylura cristata, assembly GCF_000260355.1. Taxonomy (NCBI): domain Eukaryota; kingdom Metazoa; phylum Chordata; class Mammalia; order Eulipotyphla; family Talpidae; genus Condylura; species Condylura cristata. Next base: position 46,611,474 of record NW_004567107.1, read on the forward strand.
GAAAATCATAGTAAAGATCTATAAGAATAAATTTACAAGACTGTTAGGTTTAAGGAATGCAACATCATCTCTAAGATAGATAGATAGATAGATAGATAGATAGATAGATAGATAGATAGATAGATAGATAGATAGATAGATAGGTAGATAGATAGTATGTGTTTCACCAACTGTTTTGCATGTTGAAGATAAGGACCGAGATTTGGGTCCTGAATAACAGTACATTTAAACAGATCCCTAACTGATTCAGCTGTGTTAGGTTTTTGAATTAGAAGAGGGCTAAAGTAAGAGGAATCAATGATTACAAAGGCTTTTATATTTAAGATTTAATGAAGGCTTAGTAGTTTGGAAAGTCCTGAGTTTGTCATTAAATAGCTTACCACCCACACTCTGTCTGGCTTCGGATTCAAATAGAGGCTTGATTCCAATTAAATATGAGTTCCAATTACATGGAGCTTAGGTGGGAGCTCTTGATTTATAGTCCAAAGCCAAAGGAAGTTATCTGATGTATTGTGAAAAACAACACTTACAGGCATGTTGATTGACACTTGCAGAAACAACTTGGGCTAAATTTCTTATTATAACCACTTAAACTTCTTTCCTTCTCAGAGTATAACAGATTGCGACCAATCCTTGACAATGCAACTGATTACATAGTTGGCAAGATTATGCACCACTAGGGAATTCTATCATATAGTGACCACAAATAATATCAATCTTCTTTTGTCAGTACATCAACTTGGCAAGATATCTTTGGAGACATTCCATGTGATAGAAGGTTTCCTTCCGATTTGGTTTCTTGCTTTTCTATAACAACCTCTGTGAATTCTGTTCCCTAAGCTTTGTAGAGGGGCATAGTTACATAAAGTCACCAAGTGCACTCCTTGTCTCAACAAAACCTTGATCCAGTCAATCCTGCCCACAACAGTCTCATGAATATTCATATTTGTATGTATAAACATATAAACACACACTGTCTTAGCATGTCATTTGATGCTTATAATGAGGTTGTTTTTTATAGTTTGCATATATCCAACTGAACTTCTGGGCATTTAGAATGAGGAGAAAGCAAAGAATTATTAGTACTGGAGTCCCCAAAATTTTACCAGAACACATAGATATTGCCATTGTATTTTTAAAATGTTTAATAAAACATATTTGTCCATCTATATAGGTAGTGGCAACTTATTATAAGCAAATGATTGTAGAATTTCTCTCTACATATAGACACACACCTCCATACATAATATCTAACATTTCTAATTTATGGAATGCTTCATCCAAAACCTCTGAGATCATAGATCTAAAGCATGTTAAGGCATACCATGAGCCTCATAAACAATTTTACAGGAATTGTGCAAGTTCAAATTAACTAATGGGGAAATAGATATAACATTTAAGATTCTAAGGTTTGAGAGAATGTGTGCATGAGTATGTGTGTGTAAAAGAGAGATCAAAAGTGAGAAAGGAGGTAAGGGCCATTCACAACCATGGTACCAGGAAAAATTAAGCTTATTTACAGAGACTAGAGAAAAATAAATAAAAGCAATATAACATATATTTGCTTTTATCCTATAAAATGCATAACAATTACCAAACTTTAAAACAGAATTTTCATAGGAAAATAATTCTTACATATTATCCAAACTAATAGGATTTATTTGCTCTTATTTGAGTACTATTCAATCCTTTTCATGTATATGAATTCAACTGCTGCTTGTGAACCATTGTCAAAATAACTCAGCTGAAATTATAAGTAACGCTGGCATAATTTTAAATGTTTTGAAAAAAAACTGATTTTCAATGTCCACATATAATCTAAATTTTACATCTAAAGATTTTAATATTATTATCACTAGAGTCTTTAAAAAATGAAATTATAAAATTAAAATTTTCATTGGGATAACAAAACAATTGTCTAATTAGTCAAACAATTATGATGATACATCTAAATGCTGCTTGCACTATAATAAAACCAAATCACAGTCTTTATTAAATTTACCTTTAAAGAGAGCAATTTGAATGAGTGGGACTTACCAATGTATAGATTACCCCCAAAAGATGGTTAATGTCTGTAGGATGAAAAGTGTCAAGCTCCTCAAGATTTCCCTGAAAGGAAAAATAGTAAACTTTGAATATATATTTTCCTAGTACATAGCTTAATGAAATCAATTAACACTGAGAAATAATTCCATCAAAGGAATTTTTTCTATTATTTCTTTGAAGTAAAATATTATAGGCCATAACATTCAAAGAATAAATAAAATCCTTAAACTAGTGCTTGTTTTTATAAAAAATTTATGCTAGGGCCCTCCCTGATGGTGCAATGGGTTAGGATGCAGCACTGCAAACTGGTCGCAGCCGCTTCAGTCTGAGTTCCATCCCCGGCCCCAGAGGTGATCCACATGGTGTGGCAGATCTCTCCTGACATTGCTCCCCTGAGCAGTGTACTTGGTCAGTCGGCCTCTTCTACTCCCCACTATGTCTCTGATGAAGCCTCTCACCACCCCTGCAACTCTTGTGGATTAACCACAAAACCATTTTCTTTTCTGAAATGAAATTCACTTTAATAAATCACAATTTGTATTTTATTTTATGTATAAGATGTAAAACATCTGATTTCATATTTCCCTAAACCAGCTTTTTGTCCTAAATTATGCACATTTTGGAAAATAAAACCATCTTTAATAATGGCTGCACTCAAAATTTACGTGTGAAAATACTCTGATCCTCACTTTCTAGAATGTATTCACAAGTAATGTCTTATAAAAAGCATTATTTTGAGGTTCATAGTATACTCTCAATACTGTTCAGATAAATATTGCTGATAGCATTCTCCTAGGTTACAGTTTAGCAAAAATGACAAGGTCAAGCATATTGGATCACAGACCAATATTACACCAATCATTCCCAAAAGATCTTGGATATTTCCTTTGTTCTTTAAAGAGATGGTTACCGCTATCCTTTTGTTTTACTTCTTTCGGGTTATGTTGCTATTTCCTGACAATTCATATTTCAACTTTCACAGAAAACTGAATAATGAACTTATACACATACACACACTCACACACATACAAAAAAACCAAATGTGTTATTTAAAAAATGCTGTTTATGGGGCTCTCTCTGGTGGCGCAACGGGTTAAAGAAAGCACAGCATTATGAAGTTCTCCAAAGTCACTGCAGCGCTAGCTTGATCCCCTGCCAGGAAGCTGACCCACATGGTGTGGCAGACCTCTCCTGACCTGGCCACTGCTCCCCTCAGCAGCTACTTTACTGATCTGCATGTTCTGCTCCCACTCAGTCTCTGGTGAATCTTCTCACCCAACACACCTCTGGCCCGTACCCCAGTTCTGTAAGCATAAATAAATAAATACTTTAAAAAATGCTGTTTATGTTTAAGCTCATTATTTACAGTATAATTAGCCATTATATAATTAGGAATTCATTCACCATTCCTTGTTTGAGCTACTCATTTGCAAAACTTCCATAAGTAACAGTGTTACAAATAAAATTGTATCCCATAGTTAAAGAGTTTAATTCTTACACAAAAAAAGTTGACTATAAAGTATATTATAAACATCAACATTTAAGAAGTCATGTAATTGGCGAAATGGAAAAGTTCACAAAGTATGGCTTCTCCTCTAACATAAAATGAATTTCACAGAACAGGAAATTTCTATGCATTATAAAGGTACACACTAAGGAAAAACATACAATTGTTAAAAATTATGTACATTTATTTTGAAATTTCTTTGGTTTCTTACAATAAATTCTGTCAACCGAATTATTACTTAATAAAATATACATCTATTTAAATGTTTCCATGAAAGATCATAAACCATAATCATGCAAATAATTCCTTTCAGCCCAAAGGAAAGTAAAACTAACTCCGTATCTTACTGAAATACTTTCTTACGACAAACTACTCTTAAACTTCTGGTTCCTTCCTCTAAATAAATTCCTCAAAGTAAGATAAGGTCTTGCCCTCAGGCATCATATCTGCCTCAGACCACTGGTTCTTGTTACTTTCCAATCCAGTCTAAACCCAAGTCAACCCCTTCATACCACGTATAACCAAAATCTTTGTCACCTCTGCCTGTCTTGGTCATTTTCTTGCTGGCTGAAAACTCTAGGTTTAATTCCTATCCAATAACCTCAATTCCCTCTTAAACTGCCAGTTCTAACCACTAGAGTTCCTCTAATCTATTGATACCATAATGATCCTGATATTGTAGCACTGAAATTATCATGAGCCTGACTGTAGGAAACCTGGGAACAACTGAGGTAGAATGACTTCAAGATATCAATTTCAAAAAGCAACCACACATGTTTATAAGATGCTGATAAACAGATATTTGGAAAGGCACAAAAAATATTAAAAACCTGACTGCACAGTGAGGTCATGCATAAATCAAAATTAACAGGTGATCCTGTTACCTACCATGCTTAAGTCACCCTTTTAAGTATGGCTAAACATTCTAAGATTCATTTTCTTACTTACTGAACAAGTAATATTTAATCAATATTTACCAATATTTAATCATCACATCAGATTATATCCCATCATTACATTAGATTGAGTTGACCACACTGATGTCAAATAGCAACAGAAGACACAAATATATTCAAGAAATTTTATCAGCTTTCCACAAACTTCATGAATATTTTTTCAAGTTAGAACAACATTTATTTTGACCTTAGTGGACATATTAATCAACACAAATTTTCATGGGGACATATTATTAACATTTAAGAGAGTAACCTTTTCATTTTACTATTACATATACAACTTATTTTACATATGGCATCTATTTTTCTTTGTTAAACTGCAAACGTAATATCTATAAAGTGATTCTGTACCAGTCCTGAATCCCAGTTAACCATGGGTAATCTAGTGGCCACGTGAAAGTGTATAGCATGGAAGGAAGGAGGGTTAGAAGAGAACTCTTTTTTCTTGGCCTAACTTGCATCCTGGTATTGCTGGGAAGGAGATATTGAAAGAGGATCATGGAGAAGAGACTCCTAGTAACATTTGGAAAAGCACGTGGGGATTCTGACAACAGCAGCCATTACCTTTTGTTTTAGCTTTCTTGGACTTGCTTCAGAACCCCTTTCTTTGGTTCCTTGCCAGAAGGTGATTTAGACTTGTGGAAAACTTTAAGTCTTCAGCAGCTCTGCTACTGAAAGACCTTGTTTGGTTGAGAATTTGCTGACCAGGAGAACTATAATTTTGAGGGTTTTATTGGGTAACTCATATCAGCAACTTCTTGCCCTGTGCACACCAGTTCTATTAAAGAATGGTAGGATCCAATTTTAAAACATGCACGACACTGTCTTGGAGTCCCTGGGTGCCCCTTTGTCACACATTAAAAAATCCATCGAGGCCCTCCCTGGTGGCGCAGCAGGTTAAAGCACTGCACAAAGAAGCTTAAGCCACTTCCTCATAAGTTCGATTCCCGCCTGCCCCCGGAGGAGACCACATTGCGTGGCAGACCTCTCCTGACCCGTCCGCTGCTCCCCTCAGCAGTGTACTTCGTCAATCTGCCTGTTCTGCACCCCACTCTGTCTGTGGCGAATCCTCTCACCCTCCACATCTCTGGCCTGTACCCCAGTTCTGTATGAATCTTTAAAAAAAAAAATCCATTGAATGGATCAAGAAAAACATTCCAAAGATTTCATCTTGAAAGAAAAAGAAAGGTGGTCCCTCCCTGAAGGCGCAGCAGGTTAAAGCACAGCACTAAGAAGCTAAAGCCACTTTTGCACTAGTTCGATTCCAGCTCCAAAAGGTGACCCACATGGTGCTGCAGACCTCTCCTGACCCGCCCGCTGCTCCCCTCAGCAGTGTACTTTGTCAATCTGCCTTTCTGCTCCCCACTCTGTCTCAGGCGAAGCCTCTCACTGTCCCCTCACCTCTGGCCTGTACCCCAGTTCTGTATGCATAAATAAAAAAATCCTAAAAAAAAAAAGAAAGAAAGAAAG
>NW_004567107.1:46617727-46619502 GCF_000260355.1 Condylura cristata
AAAAGCATGCAAAGGCACCACTTTCTCCATTCTTTTTCTCAGCAAGCACGCTCAAAAACAGTGGCTAATTTCATTATCTCTACATGTAAACCTTTTTCACATCTTATACATTTCTTAGAGATTCCTGGCACTGGCATTGGTTTATCTAGAGTTGTCAATGTCTTCCATACAATTGATGATTCCAATAAAGATTTATATATCATTTTTTAGCTTATGTAAAATTTTGTCCTACTGACTGCTGTTATTATATTAAAACTCCTTTCCTAACTTCCATGACACCATATTCTTTCTTCAACTCTCTTCCTGTTACCCTGGCTATTTTTTTCTTAGTCAAATATGTGTGCTTCCTGATTTTCTTTTTACCTTAAGATGTTTGTGAAACTTTTCATTTTTACCATCTCTAACAATGGCTTAATACTTAGTCACTGTTCAAAAATTACTCATAACTGATAAATCCCAACCTGTATATCGAACTCACTACTATAAATAAATCTGTGTCCCAAATACACTCTCAATTTAACTTGAGACATCATTTAGTCACTTTTCTTTTACATCTACTCTGCATTCTCCATCTCAGTGAACAACAATAGTATTTACTCTGTGCCTGGCATATGTAAGATCTTAATTCACTACCCTACAACCTCATTAAGGAGGTATTGTAATCATCACTATTTTAAACATGAATAAATTAATGCACAAATAAGTCGAGTTACTTGTCCCAGTTCACACAACCAATAAATACTGGAGCTGGAATCTGAAAACAATCACTATTATCTTGAGAGATAATTGGCTGGTTGCATAAGGCAGATTCTAGAGTCATTCTAGATTTATCTATTATTCATCTAGGAGCAATATGACATGACATATGACATATTTTATATGTAATGTCTATATTATAATCACTCAATTCTCTATATTAAGGGTACAAAATGTTTATTGTATTCATTTCCTCATCATCATTTTTATGTCTGATTTTAGTTTAAATATTGAACTTGAACCTGATATATTCTAATACTTATGTTTCTTTATACAACCCCCTACACTGACAATAAAATTTATTAACCTGGTCATGCTGCCAAGTACATTATTCTGCTGTCATTTAAGATTAGTCTATGTAACTGTATAAGGAAGAAATAACTTTGAAAAAACTTGACCTAAACATCACCTTAACTTTCATGACTCCATAAAAAAGGCAAATTCTTATGTTTTATGTGTACAAAAACCTTTTCCCTCTCTATAGCAGAATTTCTTAAAAGACATAATTTCTACCATCAAATGATCCATGTTTCCATAGCCAATTATTTGCATGATATGTTAAGTAAAAGTTGAGAAAAGTGGGGTATACTTTTGGGTACCCAAATTTAAAACTTACAAATCCAAGGTATCAATATACATTTATAAAATAATGAAATAGAAATTGTATTAAAATTGAAAAAAGTTGTAAAAATAAGCCAGATTTACTATCTCAAATTTGAACACTTTTACTTCAGTATCAACCTGAAAGAAAATTACCTCTTGAAAGAAAGTGTAAAATTTGGCCCTCCCTGGTGGCGCAGCAGGTTAAAGCACTGCACTGAGAAGCTAAAGCTACTTCCGCATGAGTTCGATTCCTGCCTGGCCCGGAGGAGATCCACATGGTGAGGCAGACCTCTCCTGATCCCCGCTGCTCCCCTCAGCAGTGTACTTGGATCTGCCTGTTCTGCTCCCCACTCTGTCTCTGGTGAATCCTCTCACCCTCCGCATCTCTGGCCTGTATCCCAGTTCTGTATGAATAA
>NW_004567107.1:46619777-46636093 GCF_000260355.1 Condylura cristata
TGGTGGAGTTTTTCAAACTAGAGCTGAAAAGTTGCTATAATATCATGTGAATTATAGAGGGTACCTTATTTGCAAATCAATGGAAGGATATTGTATACTTTTTTGGAGCTTTAAAATTAGAATTATTTTAATTTCTAAGAAAAAAATATCCAGATGATTAAAGACATTCCCTTTAATGGCCTTTCTTACCATTTACTCTTTGAAATCATATACCTTATTCGCAGTAACGAGTGACTTTGCTTCAAAGTAAGCGTATATTAGGATAGAAAAAAGTGAATGACAGAAATGTCAGTGTTCAGTAAAACTATCTCCAGAAAAATAACCTCAAACTAGAAAAAGAAGTGAGATGAACAAATATTATTGGTTTAAGGGATCAGTAAAAATGAATTTACTGATTAAATGTTTCTGAGCAGAGAAACAATTATCTTTTGTGTCATCTGATATCATTGAATTAGGAACACTCACACACTTTTTATGGATTCTGGAGATATTTTTGAATAAATAACTACCCAGCATTTTCACCAATTGGTCAAAACACTTTAGATACATCTAACAGGGGAGTACTATCAGCAGTTGTGTCTGCCCAAGCCATGTTCTGAGAATTCCAATTATAAAGGCAGCCAAATCGCTACAACCTAATTGCCACTCCCCTGAAAGTGGGATTCAATCACTGCTTACCCATCCTTGTTTTTCCCAAATAAGCATTAGAGATCGTCTCAATTTAGTAGCACACCCAGGGCTGCTGGGAAAAGCAGCAGAAAATTCCTTAGCAACCAAGAGCTACAAATTGGTTTCTGCAGGCTTATTTATGGGGCTCACATACTTAACTTCTTTCTGAATCCATGCCCACAAACTAGCATGACTTAAATATTCTCTTCCCTAGCAAGGAAAGGGTCTTCTTCTTATTATTATTTACAGATTAAAAATGGAAGGAAAAAGGTATTCCATGAAAAATTTAATTGAGTGCCGATAAAACTAATTTGTGTTAAAGGCATTTAAACAAATTGAAATGTACCCTCCCATCTCAGTTTCACACAAAGTGCAATATGCCCTATTTGAAAATTAGATAATCAACTTAAAAGCTGTTACTGTAAAACTCCACCTTCTTTCTCACCAAATTTACTGTAATGTGGGTGAGATTGTTTTTCTTTCACAACATTCTATTTGTTGATTTGAAGAGAGTGATACATTTAAAAATGTTTTTCCTTTCTCTAAAGTAAATGCACTTCAATGTTTTTGGAAAACAAGAATGTAAAAATATGTAGTTTTCCATAAAAAAGCACAGACTTTTCTCTAGAAGGAAAGTATACAAACACAACTCAGAAATCCACACTATTGCAGGGTGAAAGAAACAAGCTTTTGTTTACCCTCTGAGGGAAAAACAAAACAAAACTGTATCTTGAGACAGTTGAAAATTATGTTAAAGATTGAGGCATATCCCTGTAGAGTTTCCAACATTAACTTTGAACAGTCTAGAAATAAAATAAATACCTTGTGGGGTATCCAAATATTGCCTCAATTAACAATAAACAATTAAAAAAAGAAAATTAGAAAAGTACAAATAAAATTAAAAAAAAGAACCATATCTCATTTCCCTGTTGGCTCATTGTTCCCTTTTTGTTAAATACTGTTTTACTCTTTCAACCACAACTGTATACCAAAACTGTATTTTAGCTGTTGTCAATGACTTTGATTAACTATCACTGAATTGGGGCATTGCTTTGCTCTGAGAGGGACAAGTAAGAAGCGTGAGAGGCTGTCACCAGTGTTTTTGTTCAGCCACAAGGAAACCTGTAAACAAAGGTTTTGAAGAAAGAGACCTACAAAAAATAAAAATTGCACAGCAAAAAATAATATTCTAAAAAATAAATAGAAATGTAACATTCAATGGAATTCAATTCCACGAAAGCCAGACTTAAAAGAAATAGGTTTCCTGATCTTATCTATAGAAAATCGTTTTCTCAGTAGGTCAATAACCCATGCCTTTGAGACAGGCCTAATAAAAAAAAAAAAAAACATATCTTTTAGTGCAACTGTTTCAAGAACTTTTTTTTAAATCCTATCTAAAACTAAGAAGTGGGAATAGGGCAAACTATTATCTTGTTATATTTGAGGTGTTACAGGACTCATGATAAAATTTAAAATAACAAGAAATGAACCATACCTCAGCATTCTGAGCATCACTGATATGAAAATATTACCAAAGGGTTTCTTTTTATCAGTGATTATCCTTTTTTAGTAAGGATCAAATTGATGAATTGATTAAGCACTTTGAAGAAATGTTATCACCTAGGAAAAAGGAAAGTTGTTGTCTCTTAAAGCTCATGAAACTTAAGAGAAGATAAAGCTTAGATTCATGCTGTAACTCATTAACAGTTGCCTTCTCGATGAATCCTAAATATAATGTATGATCTCATTCCCTGATGGCAAAATAACATCCTTCTTAGAAGCACATCGTCAGTGACAGCATTTCTGGAATGATTCCTAGTTCAAGTAAAGCAACATCCGCAGCACTGCACAATCATCCTCAGAAGTATTGCTATTTAGAAGCAGAACGACAATGAATAATGGTAAAAAGCAGGGCACTTCCCCCTTGGGAACACAGAAACAGAGGTAGCAAAACACTTAAACTTCCAACTGCTTTTTTCCAGAGATTTAAACACCAACAAATAAGACCCTGTAGGCATATGAAAGATAAGAGTGAATTTAAGCCCCTTCTCACCTGTTCAGCTATCTGCCATAGGACTCATTTCTTTATTCATAATTTAGTTTATTTCATCCTGTTTTTTCTTTGCAGTTCTGAATCAGTATAAGCAATGTAGAAGAATTATAAGACTTGGACATGGAGCCTCAAAGTATTAAATGCAATCTACTAACTACTGTAGCCTGCCAATTTACTATGAGTCCAATAGGGAAGCAGAGGACTATGCTGCTTATCCAGATCATAACCAGAGAACCCACACTGTGGGGACTCCTAGGTCAGGCTGGGATTCCTTTGCCTCCTCTGATCTCCAGGGTACATTGGTTAGGTAAGGTAACAGGAGGTTCCCTGAGGAGGACTTCTTGTACACTAGTATTGTTAAAACATCAGGAGAGGTAAGTTGTAGAAAACAAAATTCAGAGAATTAAGTATGAGTATAGAACAACCCAGATGTGGGAGAATTCAAGAACAAGCTGGTTAACTGACACCAACTCTGAAGTACACTGTTCCTCATCCTAATCAATCTTATTCAAGTAAATTTAAAGGACAGGTTACCACCCAGGACTTCAGTAATCTTGAAATATTTTATTTCCATTACATGATGACAGTAAAAGAGTTTAAGAATCTGTAAAAGGGGCCCTCCCTGGTGGCACAGCAGGTTAAAGCACAGCACTAAGAAGCTAAAGTCACATCTGCATGAGTTAGATCTCTGCCTGCCCTGGAGGTGACCACATGGCGCAGCAGACTTCTCCTGACCCCCGCTGCTGTTCTCCTCAGCAGCGTACTTCGTTGATCTGCCTGTTCTGCTCCCCACTCTGTCTCTGGTGAATCCTCTCACCCTCCGCATCTCTGACCTGTACCCCAGTTCTGTATGCATAAATAAATAAATCTTTTAAAAAAAAAAGGAATCTGGAAAAAAGGAAAACTGAGTTTGAACTGAGAATATATGAACTCTAATCTCAGTTTTGGCACATACCAAATATGAATATTTATTGGATATTTCTGGATTTCACTTAGTTTCTCATCTATACAAACAGAAGACAGGAAGGAAAAATCATATCTAAGTTAGAATAGAGTTCAAAAATTACCAAGTTGAACAAAATAAAATATTTCTGGTCAAAGATTTAAAAGTCTATTTTGTTACTCTTCTCTTTTAGGGTGGGTCATAATATTATATGTGCATAAATGAATTATAAATTAGCACAATAAATGTGCTATTGTTCATATAATGAAAGGAATGCAGACCACTGGATTTGAAAAGTGGAGCAGTCTTTCTTGCTTTACGTAGAGAAGTGAAGTAAAGGTGAAGATTGTGTTTGAAGAAGGCAGCTTTGATATTAAAAATCATCTCCTACAAGGTGTTAATTAACCTATGGAAATTACTGCAGAAAACGAGTTGATATTACCAACTGGGATCAGGATATGGACTTCTCTCAGTGAACTTTTATAGGATACAAATGTTAACTTTAGGATTGTTATGAATCATCTAAAAATAGTGTAAATTTGTACCTTTCTGAAAATGATTCATAGTTTAGATAATGCAATTCAAAGCAGTTTATGATACAAAATAAAAGATGAACAGGTGTTTCTCACCTTGAGTTTAACATGCAGGAAGAGACTAGATCAAATATATTTCTGAGTAGACATTATAAATAAATGTAGGATTTGCCTACCTATCCATAAAAACCAGATTCCAAGGATTGATTTGTTTTTAGTAGGGTAATTATCCAAATGATGGAGTGTACATGATTACAGTTTCAAAACTAATATTTGATAATAAACTGTAATGACTATTGTTTAAATGAACTCTCCTATTGTCATTATGGATTCTCATATTTTGTAGTACAGGGACATGTATTAAGAATGTGGAACAAGTATTTAAGGCTCTGTTGTTCCATCACAAAGAATTCTTAATATGAGAAACAGCAGGTCAGTTTCAGGGAAGTCATGGGCTTTCTTTCTTGCTCAACACTCTTGCTATTTACTTTTGAGGACAACTATAATTCATCATAACCATGCCAATATATAATAGACATTCTGCCTATTATTGTGTTTATATGTTTGTGTGCTAACAGGAATAAGAGAAAGTTACCTAAGAGTTGTTTTCTTAAAATAATTCTTTATGATTAATAGTAAAGATGACATAATGAATCACTGCTAAATTTTATGTGCTACCAGTTTGGGTTACTAACTTTTGTTACAATTTAATGAAAAATCATACAAAAAAAAGTATTTGACCTATTTATTTTTTTTTTTTTTGGCTCCACAACTTTGAGGAATATATTTTCAGATGGAAAAACTGAAACAGTCTGGGATGATATTTGTGATCTTTCCACATTAAAAAAAAAGAGATTAAAGGGATGTGTTCATTGTTGTATGTATTGTTGTATGTATAAATGAAACAAAACAGCCACACATACAAATAATCTAGCATTGGGATGTACACATAATTTATTTTCATTTTGTATTCCTCAATGCTTAGAAATGTTATCTCATTAGGTTATCACCCCACTAATCATTATTATACACAATTTCTAGATTAGGAAAACTGTAACTCAGTAAGAACTGACATATATTTTCAAGGTTGCAGAGATAATATGTACTAAAATTCAGTAAATAACAGAGGATTAGTAATATGGAAAGGTAAAACAAAAGAAAATATATAGATCAGAGAAATATGTATTTTAATAACTAAATATCCTTTAAATTATCTGTGTTCATATGTATGTGTATAGTTATCTTTACCTACTAATTTAAAAACAACTTCTAAGCAATTTGTAGTAAATTGAAAACAGAAATAATAAAATACATTTAATTAATATACTCCCAAGCTTCATAAAACTATATTTTACTATAATAATTACTGCTTAAATATATAGTTTATCTAATATATTTTCATAATATACAGAAGACTGACTACAGACATTTCAAAATAAAGTGAACATTTTCTACAAATATATGGCCACTAGTCTGTGCTGTTGTATAAGAAATATTTTAGTGAAATTATTTCTAAAAGTAGTTAGCTCCATTCATTCCATTAAGAATCACAACTGTACTGTATCGCAGGTTTATATTTTTAATTTTCTGTAGGATAATATATTGTAAGTCAATATTGGGAAATATTAATCATAACAATATAAATCAATTATTCCCATCTTATAATACATTCAAGGAAAGGACATTTAAGTATTAATACATTGATAATTTATGAAATATGAACTACATTAAACTACGTTTTAATCTAATGATTTTAGAAAAAATAGCTAAAGTACATACATTAGTGATATTTTCTATATTATATTCTGTTTTATTTAATTGTCTTCTCTGTTAGCCATAAACAATTTTAGGTTTGCCGTCTTAAAACATTGATATCTTTGGCTGCTTAAACATTTATCTTCAACATATATCTTATACTTCATAGAGAAACTTCAAAACAGTGAGATTATAGCCTCAATACTCAAAATTGTTTCAGGACTTGGAAAAAATGAACATTTTAAACTAAAGGCAATATTGCAAACTCTTTCACCTTTACAAAATACTATTTCAAAATACCCTAAATTGATTTTTCTAAATACATGACAGGCCAGAACTCAGAATGAGAAATGGGAAAGTATATCAGAAGTTGCCTCAGGATGCTTCAATGTTTCTCAGAAAACAGTGTATGTCTAAATATAGATATTATTTACTTGTAACTAAACCACTTCATATTTTGGAGAAAAATGTATTCACTCAAACATGTACCATTTATTGGAAAATGTATGAAGGATGACTTCATTCAGAAAGCAATTAATAGTCTCTAAACAATCAATGAAGATAAGCAAGTACCTGCTGTTATTCAGGTTACAATTAATATAGTAAAAACAATCTAGTTTGAGCCCACCATACCACAAAAATCGGTTGTCCCCCAAACACTACAACTGTCCCCCAAACACTACACCTGGAGTCTAAAACACTGTAGGTGATGCACAAAAACCTTTTCATATACTTCTTCTAAAATAACAACAAATACCTAAGTTAGAACTTTTTTTTTTGTAATAAGATCAACTATATGTGGAAATTGTTAACAAAACTTTTAAAAACATGGCTATTTTATTACCAAAGATGAAAGAATATTTATTCTTTAGGAAAAATAGTCATGGCGATGCACATGTAGTTTGACTGTAACCACACAAAATATATGTTAGTCAACTATATAATTTTGCAAACATTAAACTATAGTGTCTGAAAGCTATGCACATGGAGTTATATCCATGTACAAGCCCTTGCTTCAAACCCCTTATTAAGTATGTTGCCCTGGGCTTATGTCCTTAACTCTCTGTATCACAGTTAGTTACTTATCTGTAAAATAATAGTTACTAACTTCCAAGTTTCTTGTGAAAATTAGATATATGATTATTCCTGTAAATGTCTATCTGGACTTATTTCACATTCAGGGATTGCTGGAAAAATATCACTATAAACAATTTTTATGTATTAGTTTAAGGATATAAAATTCCTCAGAGAAATCAGGTTCCATACAATTCTACAATGAGAAGTATCCTCCTTATAGTTGTAATTTAACACCTATGGACTTCAGTTTCAATACCTCCCACTTAAAAAATTGTTTCCACAACTGCATTCTCACATTTACACCCCTGCCAAATTGTGTTTTCACTTTTTAAGCATGAAAACATTGAAATTTCACTTTTCATGTGTCCCACTGTGTAGAAAAGTAGGAGCACACTGGGAAAGTTGGTTTAATTCTTATACTGTCAATGTGTAAACTTGTATCTGAGAGCTTGATCAATTAGCTGGCTGACCATAGCGAATTTTTTAAAATTTATTCAGACACAGCTATCCTACATCGAAGGTAACTATCAACTTCTCAAAATGTTGAAAGCATTCTTAAATAGGGAAAAACAGAAATATTAGCTTCTTCTCACTACCTTTCTCATCCTATTTGTTGTCATGTCTTCCCAGCAGGATTGCCAAATAATCCTTATTTCTGATAATGCCCACTACAACAAAGTGAACCTCCTGGATTCCTAACACAAGCATTTGCTATGCCCAGGTTGTGACTGTCAGTTATGTTCTGGAATCCCATTTCCTATTTCTTGGTGCATACAGGAAATAAAGAAAAGATTGGCTATGTGAGATAGAGGTTTGCTGTATTTTCATTATCACATTTTCTAACTAGTGTCTACTACTTTCTTGCCTTAGTGATTTGTTTTGCTGCTTCCTCAAACTCGGTCTTTATCTCCTTTTTGTTCCTTTTCCTGAATTCTTTTTTAAAAAATTATTTCAATTATTAATATATACAAGAGCTGGGGTGTAGGCAAGAGGTGTGGGGGCTTAAAGGATGCACCAGAGGCAGAGCAGCATGCGGGACAGGAGAGGTTTGCTGTACCTCGTGGGTTAGTTCCCTGGCTGAGGATGGGTTAGTTCCTTGGCTGAGGATCTAAATCCTGCTGCAGTGGCTAGAGGTAGTTCCATTGTACTGAGACTTAACCCCTTGTGCCACAAGGGAGGCCCTGTCCTGATTTCTTATCCTTGGCTTCTGAAATGATTACAATCTCCAGTGATTTTCTGGTGAACAAGTCCTCCTTACCCACTGGTTAATTACTTGGGTCTACGTACTGATTACTTATCTTTTTAATAGTCATGGCCTTTGGCTATTGCATATACTCTAGCTTTAAGTTTCTTATATGGCCTTTCATGTAAGTTTTTAGCCTGATCCATACACACACACACACACACACACATACATACACATATATATTTATTTAAAGGTTTGTAGTTTTTTAAAGATTTATTTATTAAAGTATACAGAACTTGGGCACAAGCCAGAGAGGCAGGGATGGTAAGATGATAAACCAGAGACAGAGTGGGGAGCCCAGTAGGCAGATCTACAAAGTACACTGCTGAGAGGAGCAGTGGCTGGGTCAGTAGAGGTCTGACAGGCCATGTGGGTCACCTCCCAGCGGGGATCGAAATTGCACTGAAGTGGCAGTGGCTAGCTTGCAGTGCTGCATCCTTACCCGTTGCACCACCCGGAAGGGCCCTAATACTCATATTGTTATCTTGAGTATTGTTATCTTGTTATCTCATTAAGATTTTTCTATTCTGGAAACTTGTGGGGCAAAAAAAAAAAGAAAGAAAAGAAAAAGCACCAACTATAGAAAGGTAGGTTCTAGAACCCTTAGTCATGCACAAAGGTAAATGAAGGAGTATCATATAGCCTTTAATCATTACATTTAACAATCTTTGCTTTATAGTTCTTGGCATCCAGGGAAACAAAAGTGACCATTAATCTGCCCTACTTTCTTATTTTGAGATGATTCACTGGTACTTACTTATATAGTAAGTACGACGTGTCCAACAGATAGAAAAAATTTGGAAGAGTCAATTTCAGTTAGCAGGAAGAACAAAAAAGGTCATGGGAATGATTATCTAAGATTAAGATACCTTGCGTTATTCTAGGACTGAAAGCCACTTGAGTAATTAGAGAGGAAATTTGCTACTAGGTTAGTGAAGAACAGGAGAGAACTGCGGTTCCGAAGGGGGCCTGCTAATGTCTGAGAATGTTCCAATGCATAAAATGCAAGTGGCAAAAAAGACATGAGAGAAGAAACATATTTGAGTATAAAGCAGTGATGTCATTTGGTAACCATCACAGTTCTGGTACCACTTCCTTGTAGCCTGAAGAGAAAGGCACAGGGTGTTAGAGCTGGAAAGGATCTATGCAGCCATCTACTGCAGCCTCCTCATGTTTCCAGGATAGTTAACATACATCATTTCCTTCCTGTTTCTTTTGGGTCCATACTTAGAAACTTTGGCCCTGCATGTTCAATGCTTTCAGAAATAGTAGCTGCCTTAGAACAGACTGCACTGAATTAAAAGGAAAAGCAGCTTTCCTAGCAAAAAAATCCTAAATGGGTGTGTAGAATACACTTTGCCATCTGTTCTTTTCTCCACTTTAAATCAGGTTCCCTTTTTTATATCAAGTGACGCAATACTGCCAAGCTTTTGGGTCACTGTTAATAGAGTTATGAGGAAAACCTTTTGAAAGAAAAGTCAAGCTAATAGATATTTCATGTGAGAATACTTATGCATTCTCAAGCTACAACTTTCTTAGTTATATAGGAATCCCCAAATATTTGTAGTAGGAAAACCAGAACATATATAGGGTAGGTTTCATTGAAGATATAGTTTATAAAGTTGTATATAGCAGCAGTACTTGTAAATACTCAGTGACAGTTTTACAGAAGAGTAGAAAAGCTAGGAGGCCAAGATGGTATCTTTATCTAAAATTGCAAATGATTTCACCTGACACAAAACTTTTGAGTGAACCAATTAGTCAAGTTCTGTCTTATGGCAGCATGACCTATTTTAGAATCCAGGAAAATCTTTTGGCACTTATCACAATGTGATTTAGCACTTAGCACAAACTATTTTTTATGTATTTATGCACTTTTCCATCAGGATCTGTGAAGACCGAGATTTTATCTGTTAAGTCTACTTCTGAGTCTAGAGTAGATTCCAAATAAATATCTGTTGAATTAGTGGGTCAATGAAACTTTGAGATTTCTAGTATGAGTAGTGTGAGTGAGATGTAAACTAGGACCCCAAGAATGAAGGTAAAGTGTAAAGAGAGAAGCAAATAAGTTTGTGTTCTATATGAGAGAGAAGTGGGGAGTTCTTGATTGCATTCAAGGGCTAGTGAGGGAATGACAGGAAGGAACTATGACTCTGTCAATGCAAAAATTATCTTGGCTCAATACATTAAATCTGGTGAAAATGTATGTTTAAATAAGTAAAACTATGTTTTCAGTGAATAGTTATCTAGTAAAACAACAGCTAGATATATATGGAACCCTTTCAAATATACATCTGGACTTACTTAATTTTAGTCTGCCCATCAGTATATGTTCAGCTTAGCTTGTGTTTCTTCATGCATACTAGACCCAAAAAAGTTCTGTCAAACATCATTACAAAGCCAAATGTTGACTCACTTACATGTTTCAGGTTTACAGAAAGGGTAAACATATGCAATGTTTATTTTTTTTATAAATATTAAACCTTCTTAAATGAATGTAAATCATGTATCATCTCATGGTATACTAAAAGCATAATGAAAGTTGTTATATTCTTATAGCAGATTTGACACCCACATAAAAACAGGGGAAAAGTGAGAAGATACTGAATTCTGTATACCTATTATTCTTCACAGGCATGGGATGAAGTCATTTTTATTTTTAAACAAAGCACATTTTGTATGTTAGAGAAGAAAAGAGAAGAATCCTTATAATTTGAATAAAAGAGTTCTGCCTTAATAAAGCATGACTTAAGTTATAATTTGGTAATCATCCTGTACTATCCCCCTAAAGTATTAGAAATATAAACCAATATTAATTTATCATTCACTGTGAGCTCTTTCCTGGCTAATGCATTTTTACTCATCTTTTTCTGTTTTTTAGTCCTAATGTAATTTTCCCCTCACAACATCAGTGACATTACAGTCTTTCCTTTTTGATGCCAAAGGACCCTGTTTCCCTGTTCTCTGCCTAGACTCTTAATTTCTAGGAATATAAAACTCTATTTCATCCATATTCTACACCCCCTTACATACTTTATGTAATCAACAGAGAAAAAAAATCTTTTCTCCCTAATGGACACATTTAATTTTTCTTCTCTCCTGAATACAAATGTTTTCATTATCTTTTTACTCAAATAAGGAAAGCTAAAATATTTCAATTTCAAAATTTGCATCTAACTTTAAAATGTTTCAGTATAACTATGCATTTTACATGGTTAATCCTTCAGGCTTTTCTCTTTGATTATTTACATTGCAACGTAATCTTCAGATAGCTCTGTCATATGTCTCACAGGCTGCTCCACTTGGCCTCTGAAATCAATAGCTCCTATTGATGAAATAAAGTGGAGCGCAAGAAGGGAACTTTTCCTAGCGATGAGCTCACCCAAACATATGAGGTTAAAAAAGGCTTCTGTTTAATGGCAAGCTCCCAAAAGAAGCGACACAGGAGGGAGATGTGCGAAGAGTTGGAACGGTGTCATTCCCCACCTTCAAATCATCTGTTCAACTGTAACTTGAAAATACTGAAAAACCTGTCTTTAAGGTAAAATCAGGCCAAGCTATGCAAAAGAGGAAAAACTGACATTTATGGAGCACCTATTATATTTCAGGTATTGTGAATGGGGGTACTTTTCATACATCTGATTTAATTCTCAAAACATTTGGTTATTTGTTATTAACATCCCTGTGGATTATATGTGTGTATGCATATGCATGTATCTGTATATGTGTGCATGAGTGTAGATTGTATACACATACACACACATATATGGATTATACACATACACACAGGTGTCAAAACTGAACTTAAGGTCAAAGAGCTAAAAAAAGCCTAATTCAGGCCCTCCCTGGTGGCGCAGCGGGTTAAAGCACTGCACTGAGAAGCTAAAGCTACTTCCGCATGAGTTCGATTCCTGCCTGGCCCGGAGGTGACCAAATGACGAGGCAGACCTCTCCTAGCCCTCCCACTGTTCCCCTCAGCAGTGTATTTCGTCAATCTGCCTGTTCTGCTCTCCACTCTGTCCATGGTGAATCCTCTCACTCTCCACATCTCTAGCCTGTACCCCAGTTCTGTATGAATAAATAAATCTTAGAAGAAAAAAAAAAGCAAAAAAAAGTCTAATTCAAATGCAAATATTTCTCATTCAAAATCTGATTTTTCCACTAACTATCACAAGTTTTCTTCCAAATTCTTATCTTCTAAACCACCCATCCAATCATAAAGCTACATGTTTTTTCTTTCTTTTTCTATTCCTTTTCTCTGCAAACCATACTGAACATTTTAGGAATAATGAAAAATAAATCAGGGTACTAATCATATGAGCATAGTTTGTTTTTATATTTATATTAACAGTATTTTACAGATAGGTTCTAAATAATGATACAAAATTTGCATCAATTGTAAAGCATTCACTCCATGCTTAACTGAAAGTTATGTAGTATATTAACATTTTCTCAAGAAGTTAATAGATAAAGCAAACATTATTTTTTAAGATGATTGTATAAGCAAAACATTAATAAACCTCACAAAAATTAAAAAAGACTGATTTATGCCTGCGTATGCTTAACAAGAATGATTTGTTGTTAAGACACAGAACTATCCTGATTTTTCAATATACAGTAAGCCATAGATTTTTAGGATTTTCCATATATATTACATCATATCATCTACAAATAGTAATCATTTCACTTCTTTTCTTAGATTCACACTAAGAAAAGCAATACTAAGTTAAGCAAATATGTTAATTATGAGTATCACTGTCTTGTTCCTGATCAATCAACACAAGGAGGGTACAGAGGGGTGGGGAGATTTCTCTTCTGGCCCAATGATCGCTGTGTTATTATTTACGCCTTTTAATGAATATAGAGTAAATTTCATAAAGCTATATAAGTTAGGTGTTTATATCTCCTTGACTTATTAAAATCATCAACAGCAAAAGTCTGTTCATAGTTTATTGCATTTAAAACCAAAACTATAGTTTGGAGTCTATAAAAGAAAATCTCCAATAGCTACCAGTAAGTGAAAAACACTTGAGATATAATTATGCTGTGCCTCACAAATTATAGATAATATTAGTAATACTTATAGTTTTAGAAAGAGTCATCAGATATATTTTGTGTTTCTGTGCTCATGTTGACTTAATGACTACTAATACTCAGTGATATATACAACAGGGTGTTTCTTAGAATCATGTCATTAGGCAATTTTTATTCTTGTATGACTGCCATAGAATGTACTTAAATACACTAAGATGGTATCACCTACTCTATACCTGTGTTAGATGTAGTGGCCATTGTCATACCTGTGTTAGATGTTGTGGCCATTGTCATATATGCAGTATGCCTTTGATGGAAACGTTATAGGGTACATGTCTGCCATA
This sequence comes from Condylura cristata, assembly GCF_000260355.1. Taxonomy (NCBI): domain Eukaryota; kingdom Metazoa; phylum Chordata; class Mammalia; order Eulipotyphla; family Talpidae; genus Condylura; species Condylura cristata. The sequence goes on from NW_004567107.1 coordinate 46,633,432, forward strand.
TATAAGATCTGCCTTTAAAAATGGATTTGGTATGAAATTAGTATTTGCCAGCTATACTGTCCACAAATACTCACATAATTATAACATAGTAGTTACTGAATGATTACTAATATTAGACTTTTCACAAATGCTCTTCCATTTAATTTAGCCCTATAATCAATGTTCTAATGAGGAATATTGTATTTACCAGACTATGTATATGAGGAAATGGAGAACTGGAGATTCAAGTAACAATATAAAGTCCACAACCTTACTAAATAGTCGAGTCAGGATTTAAGTACAAGGAAATTGATCCCAATGTATACATTCTTGTCATTAAGTATGTAATTTGGGAGAAGTATGACAATCTCTAAATTTTTAATACAATAATCCTATACAATCTTAGTGTGTAATAACATTAAATAGATGGTGCAGTGTATGTGTATATGAATACATGACCCAATGGAAGAAACACCTTAAAAGCATGTTTATTCTTATATCATAGTTTCTAACCTCGCAGTGCTTTCCGTGTGTCATGAGGTATTTTTCTATTAAAGAATCTGACTGGCTGAAGTTTGAACGTAAAAGATCATAAGGAAAACAAAATATCTACAGAAAGTTAACTTCTTTTGGGACCTCCCTAGTGGTGCAACTGGTTAATGCACAACACTTTGAAGCTATCCGCGGCCACCGCAACACAGAGTTCGATTCCTGGACAAGGAAAAGTTCCAAATGGCATGGCAGACCTCTCCTGACCTGCCCATTGCTCCCCCCTCAGCAGTCTATTTCAATAGATCTGCCTCTTCAGAGCTCCACTCTTTCTCTGGCGAATCCTTACTCCCCAAGGCTACACCCCTGTTCTTGTATGCATAAAATGAATAAAATAAAAGCTTCTTGAAAGAAAAAATAATATTGGATAAATAATTACCTAATTGTTGATCTTACAAAAAAAAACAGTAATTCAGTTTGCAGGGTTTTTTCTTTTATTTTATTTTTCAAAGATTTATTTATTTATACACCCAGAAATGGTGTACAGCTCAGATGGGTGGGATCGGGGGTGTGAAACAATTCATCAAAGACAGAGTGGGGAAGTAGAACAGGCAGATGTACTGACATACACTGCTGAGAGAAGCAGCGGGTGGGTCAGGAGAGGTCTGCCACATCACACGTGGGTCGCCTCCCTAACCGGGGATTGAACTTGTGCTTCAGTGGCTGTGATAGCTTCACAGTGCTGTGTATTAACCACTTGTGCCATCAAAGAGAGTCCTCAGTTTGCTTTTTTTTTTTTTTTTAAAGATTTATTTATTTATTTGTACAGAACTGGGCTACAGGCCAGAGATGCGGAGGGTGAGAGGCTTCACTAGAGACAGAGCGGGAAGCAGAACAGGCAGATCGACGAAGTACACTGCTGAGGGGAGCAGCGGGTGGATCAGGAGAGGTCTGCCACGCCATGTGGTCACCTCCGGGGCAGGCAGAAAACGAAAACAAAAAGAAGTGGCTTTAGCTTCTTAGTGCAGTGCTTTAACCCGCTGCGCCACCAGGGAGGGCCTCAGTTTGCTTTTTAAATAGAAGTATGACTAGTCAGAGGTACAATATTTATTTTTTAAAAGAGTTCCACACCCAAAAGGAAAAACTAGCATCCTCCCAAGAGTAACTGTGATTCAGTTAAATCCACAGGAACATAATATTGATCCCCAAACATATTTCTCTATTGGGAGTCTTTTAAAGGTATAATGAGCTATATTCTCCTGGTGTATAGGCAGTGTCCTGGGAATAAATTAAGCTCTTTTGCAAGCTGAATTAACTCTTTCAAGCCACTTGAGTATTATTTAGTGCACTGAAGCAGTACTTTACAGAATACCTATTTTAAAATTTAATAAATTGTTGAACCTTGAAAATTTTGTCTAGTATTCACTTTGGGGTTATTATTTCTGGTTACAAAAATAAGTGAATTTGTATCAGCTGCAGAATGTAAGCATAAACAGAAATAAAATATTTTTATAATATGAGGTAGCCTAGAGTTAAATACACTAAATTAGAAGTCAGGAGAGATGCTTCCTAAATTCATCTCTATATCTTGATGTATTCCTTTAGTGAACCTTACCTAAATTATTTCAGAGATGCTGTGGTTGTGAGAACCATCTCAAAGACTGTATAATAATTATAATAAATATGTCTATTTAAAAGGGACATCAAACATTATATACAGACATACAAAATATTTGGAGTATTAATAGATTAGCCTGGGACCTGTTAGGAACACAGAACGCAAGACAGGCAGTTTAATAGACAATACTTAATTCAGGAAGTAGTCACCAAGAAGTTGAAGTGAAAAGTCAATCAAGAAACAGAAGGAAAACAAGACTTTAGCAGCAAAGGTAGTGGTTTTAAATCAGAATTAGTTGACCTCCAAATAATCACACTCCTTGTTGTGTGTTTTAAGGACATTAAAAAAGAAAATAATCATCCAAAAGATGATGTTTAAATATTACAACTTGTGTGACACTTTACTTTGATAAATAAATAGTCTGAGATTAGGATCTACACTGATTCTATGAGATTTGAGTTTTGATACCAATAAAAAAGGAGTTATTAACAATACATTGATAGAAAATTTTAAAAGTGATCTTCAAATATTATATATATCTATGTCTATATCTATCTATATATATATATATATATA
>NW_004567107.1:46636193-46761365 GCF_000260355.1 Condylura cristata
AGATAGATAGATAGATAGATAGAGATACATATACACATATTTATTTATGCATACAGACCTGGGGTACAGGCCATTGGTGCAGGGTTGGTGAGAGGATTTACCAGAGACAGAATGGGGAGCAGAACAGGCAGACTGATGAAGTACACTGCTCAATGGATCAGCCAGTGGGTCAGGAGAGGTCTGTGCCATGTGGGTCACCTCCGGGGTGGGGATCGAATTTGCATAGAAGCAGCCATGGCCAGCTTCTCAGTGCTGTGCTTTAAGCTGCTGCACCACCAGGGATGGCCCCCCAAAATATATATCTTATTGAATTGACACAGAACACTTCTGCTGTAATATGGCAGGTCTTTAGTGATCTTTTCCTGATATTTATATGATTGCCATGATAGAAAAATACAATGAGTATCCTGAAGTTAGAATTCATCCAATATTTTCCTAAAAGAACATCTGATTTTTAAGTATAAACCCACCCATTAATTATGGATATTTATTCAAATCCAGAAGTACATCCTGATCAACAAATCTCTGTACAGCAATCCTTCCATGTACTCCCCCGTTGCCAGTTATTGGTTTAGGCTCAGTCTAACCAACATGTGATACCCCAGGACCATTATTATTAATTCAAAATGGGATTATAACATAATTGTTATTATGAACACATTAACAAGTCCATTCTAAAACTGTTTTCCCCTAACTCATTACATCTCTCTCTTTTTGTCTTTGTAAGAATAAAAAAGTCCAACAATTGCTAGAAACCTCTGAATGCAATGTATATATTAGCATAAAGCCAAGGTATTATTAACCTAAAAGTTCAGGATATGATTAAAAAGGTAAAGCTCATTGATCTGTGAAAATGCTAAGTGAAGTGAATCAGAAGGAGAAAGACGAATACTTCATGGTAGCACTAGTATGTGGTATATAGAGAAACCACACTAAGAACCGGAGAAAGATAAGCTTAAAAATTAAGTCTGGCGGCCCTCCCTGCTGGCACAGCGGGTTAAAGCACAGCACTAAGAGGCTAAATCCACTTCTGCACGAGTTCTATCCCCGCCTGCCCCGGAGGAAACCCACATGGTGCGGCAAAACTCTCTTGACCAGCCCTCTGCTCCCCTCAGCAGTGTACTTCATCGATCTGCCTGTTCTGCTCCCCTCTCTGTCTCTGGTGGATCCTCTCACCCTCCGCATCTCTGGCCTGTACCCCAGTTCTGTATGAATGAATAAATAAAAAAAAAAAAAGAAAATTAAGTCTTGAGCGCCCTCTTTGGTGGCGCAATGGGTTAAAGCACAGCACTATGACGCTAGAAGAGGCCACTTCATGAGTTCCATCTCCTGCCAGAGAGGTGTCCCACATGGCACGGCAGACCTCTCCTAACCCACCCGCTGCTCCCCTCAGCAGTGCACTTTGTCAGTCTGCCTGTTTTGCACCCCACTCTGTCTCTCATGAATCCTCTCACCGTTTCTGTACCTCTGGCCTGTACCCCAGTTCTGTATGCATAAATAAATAAACCTTTAAAAAATTTAAGTCTTGAAAACTGACCATAGAAATGAAGCCACCAGTAGGGAGGAAAGAGGAGATACAAACCAAGAAGGGGGCACATGGGTCATGGTGGTGGACTGTGGGTGAACTGGTGGCTGGTTCCCTAAGGTGATGATACCTGGAAAAATTCCTAATGTTATCACAATTAAAATAAATTATTAAACATTTTTATAAAAGAATTGCAGTCATGGAAACCCAAGCTCAGTTTAGAAGATCCAAATAAGGGGAAAAGGGTCAGAGCAGGTTTATAAAGAGAAAAAGGAAAATGATGTAATGAACAATGAGTATTAGAATGAGCAAGATGAGATAATGGATGAGGTAATGGTAAGGCAGAGGAGTCGCAAAGTGAAAGTTGCTAGGTGGAGAGGTCACAAAGTAAAAGTAGATAACAGTTCTTTTTCTTGGTCCTTTTAACAGTATATCCCCATCCCTTTTTGGTTTCTCAGATGTTCATGATTTGGCCTAGCTCAAGGGTCATTTCCATTTTAAAGAAAACAGTGGCTTTTCCTGTAGCATATTTCTCCAGCCCTGTTTTAATATAGCACCAGTATTTTTGGTACCTTTCACAGCTGACACACCAAAGAAAGCAGAATTATGAGAATTATAGGGAAATGGCACCTGAACCCTAATTGCAACACATGTATTTTAACAAAATTAGTTTCCTGGGGCTGTGATAAAAAAGAACCATAAATGGATAGCAGCTGTTTCTTTCAGGCTGCCCTCTTGGGTTCTGGTAGCCTTAGGTATTCCGTGGCTCATGGGCAGTACCTCTCTTCCTGTCTGCTCACCTCTGGAGAAGGCTTTGTGTCAAAATTTCCCATTTTTTTAAGGAAACAAATCAAATTGGATTTCAGCCCATATTCATAATTCCATTTTCACCTGATTATATCTGCAAAGATCCTACATCCAAATAATGCCACAAGACCTCCCTGGTGGCAGAGGGATTAAGTCTCAGCACTATCACCTTGACAGCCCCCCAGGCAGCCTAAGTTTGATCCCTGGCCAGGGAAGTGACACACATATGCCACGGAATACCTCTCCTTTCTCTCCTGTTTCTCCCCTCAGCAGTGTATCTCAGTACATCTGCCTGTTCTGCTCCCCACTGTGTCTCTAGTGAATCATCTCCCCCTCACACCTCTGTACTGTAAACCAGTTTTTCTAAAAATTAAATAAATAAAGATTTAAAACAAAAACAAACAGTATCACATTCTGAGTTACTAGTGGTCAAAATTGTAATATATCACTTTGTAAAAGACACAACTCAATACAACTTGTACATTTCTATTACTCAAAGGGTACCTCTCTTCTTATTTTATGCAAATCTAGTTTTCATTTACTTATAGGTCACACAATTAGCATAAAGACTACCAACATGGTTAATAAAATGCACTTTTGATAATCATAATTGAGTGCTAAATTTTCTATCAATAGTGAATTAAAACTAAAGGTATTCGGCCCAACCTGGTGGCACAATGGGTTAAAGCACAGCACTAAGAAGCTAAAGCCACTTCACCACTTCAGCATCAGTTCGATGCCTGCCCTGGCGGTGACCACATGGCGTCGCAGACCTCTTCTGACCTGCCCACTGCTCCCCTCAGCAGTGTATTTAGTCAATCTGCTGGTTCTGCTCCCCACTCTGTCTCTGGTGAAGCCTCTCACCACCCCTGTACCTCTGGCCTGTACCCCAGTTCTGTATGCATAAATAAATAAATCTTAAATAAAAAAAAAAAAAAACTAAAGAACTAAAGGTACTAAAGTCATTAAGGAACGGATGCAGTAGAGAGGAACTGAACTGTTACCTGCAAATTATGACTCTGTGGCATAATGATAATCTTGAGGTGCTTAAATTTTTAAGTAATAACAGCAGACAAAGGAAAAACTTTGATGTTACTCTTATAATTGGACATTTGCATTTATAGGGGAAATGTCCATGTATGTGGGTATTTTCCACTCTGTAACAGGCTGTGGAGGATGACTAAACTTCTGGATATTTGTATTAATTGAGATGAGAAATACCTAAATGTGCAAAATTACCATATCCTATTTCTTTTTAAAGATTTATTTATGTATGCTTACAGAACTGGGGTACAGGCCAGAGGTGTTGGGGGTGAGAGGACTTACCAGAGACAGAGTGGGGAGCAAAAGTGGAGAGCAAAACAGTGATAAAGTATACTGCTGAGAGTGCAGTGGGCGGTGCCTTTTTGAGTAGCCTCCCAAAGATAACTCTTTCATCCACCAACATTTCTCTTTTTTTTTTTTAAATCTTAGTGGTGGTATATAAGGTAAAGGAGTGGGTCATTTTGGACAGTTACTCAATGTTCCTCTATATCTCTCTTGTTTCTTTATATCTTCCTTGTTATATCTCTCTGATAATCTGAATTTTATGACAGGGATTGTCTCAGTCAAGAATCCAGAAAGGTAAAGGGAAATTAATTTTCTACCCCAACTAAAGTAGTGTTTGGATCTTCTCTTTATCCATGATCAAATAATTCCACCAAAGTAGGTACTCTATTGTTTTCAAGACCTAACCTGTAAAGCACCACAAGGGAATAATGAAAAAGTAAGTGTCAATCAACTGTGTTTTTAGAAAGATAGTATATGTCCAACACACCTTTCATAGTTCAGACACAACTATCACTAGTGCTATAGAACCATGGGTTGGACAGTGGTATTCATAAACTAGCTGTTGGGCAAACCTCCCCAAAATGTTCACATAGATATTTCTTTCCCAGTGTGTACACAACATGTTTTCCCATATGTGTCACTTTGGCAGGGAGCTAAGCTCAATCAAGGTGCTACATGTAGTGATAGATTATTACCCTTGCCTCAAAATTGGTATATAGCGTCATTTACAGAAATAAGTTTTCTATCAGAGAAACCTATCCTAAGGTAGTACAAAACACCTAGGACTTTTGCATATGAGGTCATCCCCTCCTTCTTAAGCAAAATCTCAACCTCTCTTCTGGATGCCCCAGTCTCACATCTCACTCCTTAGTTAAGTACATAGACATTTAGTCTATTCTACTTACTCTAGAACTTACAGCCATATAATTTTTCATACTTACATAGTTAATTTTCACCTTGTTTATCATTTTTATCTGTTTGCTATTAATTTGTATGCTCAACCAGTACAAGAGGGATGGTGTGTGTGGGGGGGGTATTTCCCTTTATACCCCAATATAATCTTTCTACCAATTACTTCCTAAACATTTGGTGTGCTATTCCTACCTTACATGATATCAATAAAAAGTATAATATAAGCAGAAGATTAATGCATGGTCGGAGAGAAGACTCCAGCATGTAACAGTGATGTAGATGTACAGGAAGCATGATTTAGTCTCTTTTCCACTGGGAAAGTGTGAATTTATTTTTGTAACATATAAGATGCAATTTGTTAAGAGAATACTTTTGAAATTTCAGTATATGGATATGTGTGTAGAGCTGAAAAGAAAGGAATAGCAATACAATGAGGATTTGATAGTTTTGGCTACTTTTCTTGCTGACATTCACATTTACTAAGTGAAGCTGGATGTATATTTTCTACTATCAACTGAATCATGACTAAAATGTTAGTTTTGATCAAATATGGAACAATCAGATTTTTTCTCTTTAGTTTGTATTCTCCCTTAGAGCATTAGAAGAACGTCTCTGGGCTTAGGGTACTGGGTACTGATACCTCATATAGAGTCACATCACTGCATTTTCAAGTATTGGTCGTGTACCTATTTTTACAGCTTTGTGAGTTACCACAGTATCTACCTAATTTTGATTTGGATATACAGTTTCTGATGTTATTTTTCTGCCATTTGAAATTAAAAAACTGTGTCTCACACGGTTTGTTTTATTTTCTGTTTCAGAATGAGTTGTAGTTCATTTATTTCTGTATCAGCACAATTTTAAAGGAAAATACAAGTTTACTTGTATTGAGTAGGTATGCACATGACCATCTGAACTTAACAAGGTTCCCTTTTAGTGAATCAGAGAAAATGAGTGAAGGCAACTTTTGTGGCCTTACTTACTTTGCTAATAACATGATATATTATCCTGAAATGGTAAGTTCAAATTCAAGATTATTTTAGAGCCAATTAAGAATCACTAGTGAATATGACAGTGTCCTAGGGCTTTCAGGAGAGAGGATGGGACTCATGATGAGGAGAGTGGTCCAGATGATGAAGCCCAGGTGTTCTATATTTAGATGTTTGCCATCCTATGTAGTTGTTTCGTTGATAAAAGGCTTATAAAAACCCTAATTTTGAGTAATACCCCCAACTTTCATTCTTTTAAGTTAAGGCAACAACACAAGTTTTTGATGAAACCTCAGGGTCTCAATTGACATCAGTTCAAAACAGTCCACATGCCAAAGTAGCATGTCTTGGGAAGGATTGTTGTGGATATCTGAGCCATCTGAACATGCTGGGGAGGTCTAGCTGTTAGGATGCATCATCTGTAGTTCATTCAGAATAACAGAGGCAAGAAAATGTAGCCTCAAAATATTACTGCATTCACAAGTGGATTTGGTAAGATTAAAGTGTTATCACACATTCTAATATCACGGCTGAGTATCAACCAGTTAAAGTCTCTATGAATTTTGTTAGATGCTTCTGATATTCTAGTTGCCTGAAAACCTATATTCAAAGAATATGAAAATATACTACTGAAAAATAATTTTGCTGAAACAGCTCCTTCCACTGAAGAGAAAAACTCTAAAATTGTTGATTTTATTGAGAAATTATAAAAGATACATTTAATTAATATCCTCAGCTTCAATTCCCAATAATATTTGTTTTACAGTATTGAATTGAAGGTTTATGGCTCAAATAAAAATGAAAATGATAAAAAAGGGGAAAGAAAAAAGACAGAGTTGGGGGGGTGAACCCCAATCTCTAAGTCCAAATTTGCTCAAGAAACAGTGTCCCATCCACAAATACTCTCCTCCTAAAATAATGCATCATCTTCAACCTACTCAAAGGTAGAAAAGTGCCATTATTGAATTTCTAGCTGAATTAAGTATAGGTCAGTTCATGTGTTTACAAAGATAAAAACCCACAGAAATCTCATGTCTAATTTCAAGTGTTCAGCTTATCCACTAGAGTGCACCATTGCATCTCATGAATATAACAGAAATGTGTTTATGTATTTTAATGTACATAAAAGAGAAATACAATGATAAAAAAACAAATTGCATTTCTTAATTGCCACCAATCTCTAAGTACATGACAAATTGCATGCAAATTTGATTTAATTTACCTTATGTTTATAGGTTCACAAAAAGCTTTTATAAAGCTACCTTCAAAATATGTGAAAGTTCTGCCTGTGTTTTTTCCATTATCAGTATACCAATGACAGAACTTGCTTTCACTTCTTTTTTAATGGAATGTGAAACTACAAAAAGGAGACAATAGTGGTATCTTCAGGTCCAGTGTAAGTTGTTCACCCCTGGGTATCAGACTTTCCTTTTCATTTAAATAGGAAAAAGATGTTTGCTGATTTAAATTACTCTACACTACTACTTTCCTCTCTGACAATGAATGCATTACCAAATTCTATAGCCACAGTAGGGAAGGATAATGCATATCCTGCAAAAGGAAAAGGAAAAGAAGAAAAATATATAACTTGTACCAATGGGCAAATGAATCATAGAAATTAGAATGGAAAGGGCTTATTATGCAATGAAGACTTTAGCTCAGGGAAAATACTATTGCATTTATGTTTATTTCTGACTGCATTGCTCAGCATTACACTGTTATTCCAACAATAGCTCTGTCTTCCCCTTTCCAACATCATACACATCCCATAATTGTCTGTAGTAGCTTTTCCCTCAGCCCGAATGAGATTGCTTTGAAGGCTAAGTTCACACACTAGAGTAATTAACTACATAATTGGTCTAGAGTGAATCTTATATTGTCTTCTATGATACCTTCCTATTCCCCATCACATCACTTAATAGATGTTGCTACTATTTCTAATGCCTAAATCAGAAGATTTAAGACACTGATTTATCCAGCCATAGGGGGGAAATGAAAGGACTAGAAACATTCTTTTCACACAGGGGCCTGAAAACAGTTTTAGGAGTGCAGATTAGGTTTTAGAATGAATATCTTTATACTTATGTAAAAAGAAGGTTTCTTGGGATTGTAATCACCAGTCTGGGTGACTACAATTTATACCAGGGCTCTGACAGTATAGTCTCTGGACCAGCAGCATCAACATCACCTGATATTTGCTATAAGTGAAAACACTCAGACTGCACCCAGGAATACTGGTCAGAAAATCTGGAAAAGGGGGCAGTGAGCTGTTTAACAAGCGACCAGATAATTGGAATGCATAATAGAATTTGGAACTACTGATTAATACTATTAAAATAATGTTTAAAGGTGAAATAATGACTCTTGTACATTTTGAAATGATCTTGTACCAGATTACTTAACAAATTAATGAGAGAAATAGTAAAATGGTATAACCATTCGACAGTGAGATTTCAAAAAAATCTACATATATCTGCATACCAAATTGATGCATGATTTACACAATAAAGTAAGATTGCTCCACTATAGGGAAGCAAACCTTAGCCGCCCCAAAATATGTCATTTTAGCGAGAGGTTGATTTCATAGGAGGAGCTCTGAAGGTCGCTTTAGAGGAGAGAGCTTTTGAAAGGGCTTTTACATTAAACTTCTCTCTGTCAAAGAGATAGCAATGTACAATAATTTTATCCCATCCATAGAGAAAGCAGAATTTCATCAATCTGCGCATCTTTGCTTAACTGTGCTTTCCTTGGTAAACTCCCTGATTTTTCCCTTCCTCCCCACTGACCTCCTCTGTCTTAAGCTCTATTATTTAAGATGGTGTCTAAAGCCATGTGGTGACTCATTAGTATCATTCTTCTGTGCATACAGTTGACATACATATTGTTATTAACTTCTTTTTGACAGCCTCTTATCTATCTGCCTCATGCTCCTTTGATTCTTTTCCCAGTTTAGAAGAACTCAGAGGATATGGTTTGATTTTCTTTGTTCCTCCCCACAATGTGAATGACAATAACAAATTGTATTATGCCCACTACAAATTTAAAATTTATTACAATGCATTTACTTTTCTCTAGGTCTTTCGTTGTTGTTGTTGTTACAATCATTTCTATTTGCTTTCTATAGCCAGTTTACTGTAGGAGAGACTTAAAATAGCCATAATTGCTTACACAAATGTAACTTAGCCAAGGCAGTAAGTAGTTTTGTTTTCTTTTTGTTTGTTTAAAATGATTGTGAGTGAGTGTTTGTGTGTTTTTATTTATTTCTCCGGGAAGTAGAGTCCATTTATACATGGGTGAACTATTTCACCAAGGGAATTCAGAGCTCTCCCAACTCAAAATGTCCACTATATGCCTATGCATGCCTGAGATATAATCTCAATTGACCTCAATGAGTAAAACAGTCCTTAGAGAATATGGGCATGAGAGAGATAAAATAATACATCCGTTTTGTAAGTAAGCAGTACCTACCCGCCAAAAAAATGTAAACAGTAATAATAAAATACTCATCTGAGTGTGTGTCCTAAAAATTGATAAGTTAACAAATGTCTATGGAAGTAGAATCTCATGCTGTATTCTAGAATTTTACTGTAGCAAACAAATTAGTATGATTTGCAGATTTCCAGAATGGAAGTGAAAATCTGATAAACAGACAGTTGGTGTCTACTTTTAAGATCTGAAAAGAAAAATGTTAACTCAGCAAAATTCACCTGTTCCACTTTTATCAAAGTTTTAGCCAATCCATACTGACAAAATATTCAATTTATAAAACAATCTGTCAAGAGCAAATAATTATATATCTCATTCTTTTATTTGAGTTTCATTTTTATTAGTTGTTTTTACCAATTTAGGTTTAAATTGAATCTTTCAAACATCTAGGAAAAAGCAGTAAATTATTGTGCAGTAGACAATAGCTCTGAAAATAAAACAGGAGTTTTGGGGGGATGGTACTCAGAATATAACTCCCTAAGTTACGCAGAACAGGGCTCCTTAACATTTTCCATTTTGATATATGAATTACTTCAAATTGAAATTAATTGATGATATTTCAGCTCGAGAGAAACTATTTTCATATCTCTACCTAGAAGAATGTAAATTAGAGGTCTTGCTTAGAATTAAAGTTACTAACAAAACCTATCAAAATATTATACCCACACAGCAATGTATACATTCAACTACTGAACAATCGTTCTTTCTTCATGTGACTTAACACCCTTCCCTTCTTGAAGTCCCAGACTCCTAGCTCATCTCCCAGATCAAGATAGACCAGATAGTTCATTTTATATTTTCTTCCTCAGAATCTTCATGTCTATGTGCTTAACTGAAATTATTATTTTTTCTCTGGCAAATCTGATGTTATTATGATTATTCTACTAATCCAAGAAGAACCCAGAGAGGTAGGTGTGTGCAGGTCTCTCTGCACACACATGGAGTTGAGATTAAGAGAGATCTATCACCACCTAGTTTGGTGAACTTTGACAAACCATTTTACCTATGTCAGTCTTAGAATTTTCACCTCTGAATTTGGGAGACCACTACTGCATGGCAAATGCACTCATAAAAAAAAAATGTTCTAACGCAAAAGAAGTAAACAAAATACAAACTTACATAGATGTGGTATTTTCTACCTAACCTCCTATATGCTCTAGCTGAGAACTGCAATGGGAACAACAGAAGATATCATATTCACAAGAGAAGAGCATACAAACATGCTGAATATAAATTTTATGACATGACACTGATATTCATATTGAAATGAACACTTGAAGAAACAGTTAAACCTGAAAATTTTTATCTTGGGTGTGATTAAGAATAAAAAGTCAGAAAAATGTGATAATAAAAAGGGCATGAGCTAGTGTAGGAAACAGAAATTTTGCAAGGCTCTTTAATTTTGATTACTAATGATGCCTCTATGTATTCAGAAATAAAAATATTTTTATTTGGTACCTCTTTTAGAGGTACCAAGAAGATACCTCTAAGAAGAGGATATTATGACCTATTTCAAGAGAAAGATAGGCAGTCAGAGAGTCCTTTCAGAACATACCACTTCTCAAATCCCTTCATTTTCAAATATTTAATACAGTAAAATGTTATATTTCTGGGTAGAATGTCCCAAATACCATCATATTTGATCATAAATTTGGTAAATTATGGGCCTGGCAGTTCTGTAACTTTCACAAACTAAATCTGAGGTTATGGGTGGCTCATTAGCATTTCATAAGTATCGTTCTCTAGCAATTCCAACCAATTAAAAGAAAACAGAAGTTTAATGAAAACCTAACTAACAATCAGTCTTTAGTAGTAATTCTGTAAAAAAAAAGTCAGCTTTTTCATTTTCATATGGATAGACCTTGACTTACAAAGTGCAAAGAGATCACCATTAGCCAAGCTTATAACTAAAACATATCTTCACAGCTGTTAGTAAAATAATAAAAACAACAATTTTTTTATCCTAAACTTTCATAAGTTAGTTGGATATTTCTAGGAGACGTTTTTCAACTTGAGGTGAATAGTCTCCCCTTATATTTCACTCAGTAAAATCCATTTATTCTTAAAAACATAACTTCAATGACATTTTTAAAAATCATCTCAGTCTACTGATCATCCTTATCATCAAAATTATTATTTTTCTTGGACCGTCCCTGGTGGCACAGCGGGTTAAAGCACAGCACTAAGAAGCTAAAGCTACTTCAGCATGAGTTCAATCCCGCCCCAGGAGGTGACCCACATTGTGTGGCAGACCTCTCCTGACCAACCCGCTGCTCCCCACAGCAGCATATTTTGGCAGTGGGCCTGTTCTGCTCCCACTCTGTCTCTGGTGAATCCTCTTAACACCCCTGCACCTCTGGCCTGTATGCCAGCTCTGTATGCATAAATAAATAAAACTTTAAAAAAATATTGTTTTTCTCTTTGTTTCTGTTAAGAAGAAACTTCTTAGATTTCAAGTGATTTTATTTAACTATGTTTTGTAGAGCAATGAGCTTTAATATTTATTACTGACTCTTGTTGTGAGTCTTTGAAGGGTGACACCATGCTATCTAAACATCACCTCAGTGACCAATAGACTATTTGAGGCATAATTCGTTGCAAAATAGATGTTTGCTAAATAACAAATATACCAAATCTAACTGACCTAAAAAAAATGAAAAAAAAAAAAAGACTCAATATCTATATACACATATATTAAGATATGTATGTGTGTGCATTTGTGTCAGAAGAAGGAAAATCTCTGCTATCTGTTTCAGTGAATTTAAACTCATTTCAGTCACAAGGTTGTGGTTAATAATACATATTAATAATAACATCACCAAGAACTTTTAAGCTTTACTGTGCAAGTAGTCAGAGTAGCTTTGATCTCATCATTTCCCAGAACATTCTCCTCCATATAAAGAGGCTTTGAAGCAGTTAGTCCACAAAAAACATGAGACCAAAAGCTAAGTCTGTTATTTCATGATCTTGGCCAATGTCTTACATATTAAAGCAAAGCTAAACTGAAATCACAGCCCCACAATTACTTCCCTCAAACTTACAATGTATGCACCAATGACTGACTTGAAATGTAACATTTAATTAAGAACCAGAGAAATCCAATTAGGTAGAAAAAGATGTTTCCAAATATACACAGTAATGTAACTTTCCTAGAGTGCTGTACTGTGTCTATAAGTTTTCAAATGAATTCTTCTGTTTAATATTCTGCTGTGATTTGAATTAAAAATATAAAAAAAAATAAAAACCACGATGCTTTGCAGGGATCCAGAAACTCATCATTTCCAGTTTGCACATATTTATTGCCTGAGAACATAACTCTAATCCAAGGTAACTGGTGCAGAATTTCATAGTGTTTCTCAATAGATTCATGGTTGCTTTCAGTCATTGGCTACTAGCCCTATAAAAGCTAGAATTTTTCACAAAAACCAAACTACCATGCAGCTTTGTCATGGTCAGATGACTTTGCTTTTCATGCTTGAATCATGAACGCCATTACACTTTTTTTCCTGGGAAAAGGCCTATTTTATATATTTGCACCACTAGACCATTTGATTTTTGTTTTAGAGATTTACCACTTTCACTACAAATAAAATTCTTGGTTTGCTACATTTGAAACTTCTGGGGACTGGGAAATATCATTTTAAGAAATTTGCAGATTGCTGTAGTTATGAAGAAAAATATCTCAAATATCTATCAGTATGTGGAAGAGATAAAAAGTATAAGTAGAAGGATTGCGAGTTATAACCAAGATACAAAGCAACGGCATGGCCTTATGGTTTCCTTAAATATTTTCCCTGAAAAACTGGGTAAAAAATTATTTATTAGTGATTAAGAGAGAAAGAGAAAAGGAACACAGCTAATTCATTTGTGGAAGAAGTGGAGAAGACTGTTCTCTATTTCAGATCAATTTCTTATGCATGAGTAGTAGTTTTGTGCCACTGGTATCACAACACAAATTAAACCAATGCAAAATTTCCATAAGACATAATTTTGGAGATTACCCACAAGTACATACATTTCCCCATCCACTACATTAAAGTTCCTAATGCTAACATCAGCATGTCAATTTTCTTGGAACATAAAGTAAAATATTTATTTTCAATAATGGAAATGGTGTATTGAGCAGACTATTGGTCTTTTTGCCAAATATGATGAAAAGTTTCCTTCTGAATGTCAGCCAATGATTTGGACACAGCTGCTTAAATAGGAAACAACAAACATCCCTTTTTTCCAACATAACCTCACATTTCAGGACTCAGTCCTTGTCACACTGTTATATCTATTTGTCTACAAAAAAACTAGTGGCAAATCTATGTCACCCGTTTCTGTGACTTCCTGATGTACATCCATCCATCTGCATTTGATTGTTTTCTTGATGAGAGACCCTTGACTACTTCAGTAATACAAGTTTCAAAATATATACATGTAATCACATATGTAACTCATTTTAATTTGATATTTAACTTCTCATGGAACAAGCTGAAATTCAAATAGAACAAAACTGCTATTTTCAACATGAAATTATGTCCTAATGGGAGGACTTTCTACTCAGTGGTTTGTTGTGGGTGATATTATCGTTCAGTGAAGTTTCTTCTTCAGTGCAACATGTTTATAATACACCAGTTTTCTCTGAGGGTGAGACACAAAGAATTGATAAGTTTCTCAACACTTCCACTAAATAAAACCAGTTTTCATTCTTTTGTTGTACACTTATTTTTGCCTCTGGGGTGCCACTAGTTTCACCACTACTACGTTTACTGCTTTATACATTCTTGAAGATTTAACTATGTTGATACTGCCTGTCTCTTGTTACTTGAGTCTCTGAATGTCGCAGTAAAATGCTTCCTATGGAATCTCACTCAATCTAAACTCTCACTTTGATCTGAGAGTTGGGTTGTCATCCTGGGGAAAAAAAAATAGGCTTCATATATGCTCTGTAGGGTATATTCCTCTCCAAAGAGGAAAAAGAAACTTGGATATTTGGCAGTGCTTATGAGGACACGGTTGGTGGCACTAATCTCTCCAAGCAAGTATTGAATAGATGCCCCAGGATAAAATTAGGACTGCAGTGCTTGGCACTGTGAATCATATGAAACAAAATAACCAAAACCCTATGCTTCCAACCAATTTATAAATCCACAGATCCTTTGGAGGAGAGCAGTACCATTTGCTTCCTGTTACTTCAATTTGGCAAAAATAACTCTCTTAGCTGGATTTTATGTAGTAGTGTATTGTGTAATAACAGTAAATAGCTAGAATTATAATGGTACCTGTTCCTAAAGAGATTAACAGATTTTATCACTTTTGTCCATTTTTAAAAATATTTTCTTCAGTCTACTCATCTTCACAGAGCTTTAACATGTAACTTCACTCATTTGGAAACTGGTCTCAAGAGGAAAACCATTGAGGTCTCTAATAATTCTATTAACGACACCTGAAATTGACTGCTTTTATATATCAGTACTTAAGTACATGATCATTAGTCCTAAAACTCTAGAAGGAGATTATGAGCTGCTTATACTTAGGAAGGAATGGAGACTCAGAAAGTAATTTGGCTATTCAGCTGTCTAATGGTAGAGTTAGATTCAAACCAGTCATTTAATACTCCAAAGACCATACTCTGCTGATATTCATTATTCACAGCTTCAACACCTCTAATGTGTTAATGAATATTATTTAACTATATCTTCATATGAGTGAAAACCAATTGTGCACAGAATTTATTTCTTTTATGTACATACATCTTCTTTGACCAATTCCAAGCTACTGAACATGTTGCTTTGAAGAGTGCTAACAATTGCCTCTTGGGATTTGCTGAGTGATGACTCCAGCAAAAACTTCTATCAACTCAAATTTTCCTTCCATAGGTCCTTTTGCTGCAGCTCATACAAATTCTAGTTATCAGTAATAGATTCAGCTGGTCAACTAAAATTAGCAACAATTTCCAGGAACTCTATCAAGTCACAGAATTGTTTTTGCTTTGTGAGGAAGACACTCAGATATCATAAGAAGCTCACTGGGCAGAAATAAGCAGAACCAATTGCTGGTTTAACTTCCATATCCAGCACTTGCTGGTTGACTAAAATTTGAGGAAGGTAGTAGAAAACATTTGCCTCTCTGACACTAAGCTTTCACACCATGAAAAAGGGAAATAGTTTAATTGTCTTTAAGACATCTAACTTGGATGATTATATATATACATAATAAAATGTTAAACAAAAGCCTAGGACATAACTAATACCATCAAGAATCTCTAGTCCCTGTGGTTGAGCGACCACATGTTTCATGCTTTTCTACATACCAGCTATTTAATTTCATATACAGAATCAGAATGTTGCATATCAGAAAGATGAAGACAAAAAGAATACAATAGAATTGACTGTCTTTCCAACTACTAAAGCCAAGTTTCTTCAATTTTTTCATCTTCTCTAGGCCAATACTTGGAAAGAGCTTTTAGTGCATCTTTCAATATTGTGCCTATTAACTTCACTAGGGTTGAACAAGCATTTCTATTACCAAGCTGGAGAAGGCAGTGACAGTAGAAACAACATGAAATTCAAGGAAGAATAAATACAAAGGAAGCTCTCCCTTTTTTGTATGTTTGCTTAGCATGTATGCTTGCTTTTTTTTACTGTTTTTTTTTTGTCTTTTTTTTAAAAACCCTAGTATATTCATAAAAAAGAAGTAACTGAAAGCAAGACATCCTATGTATTTGTAGTCAATCTTCAGACAGGTCAGGCTCAGATTATACTTACTGCATAAGCCAATCTATTTACCAGTATAATCTTTGTTCATCAGCATATTTTTGAGTCCTGTTTTGGTTGCCAATTCACATTTAGCCACTGAATTTGTAGCTTCCTTTTATCCTATCATCCCATGTTTAAATACTTCATCACTTTGTGAAATGTCTTTCATTGTTCTGCCTAGCCCTGGAGATATTGTAGGACTTCCAGCTCTAGTAGAGAAAGGACCTAAGACAGCTGCCTTGCTCTCAATACAGATAGGTTGGAGACGGTAATCCAGTAGGAGGTACCAAAGATTATCAGAAAGCAGTACAATCTGTGAGGTTTGTCATCAGCAGGACACAAACAAAAAGACACTCCCTTGTGACATTAAGTTACAATTTCAGGAGTGTGAGCACCTGCAAGAATCATGCTGTGAACATTAGCTCTTTTTCTGGCTTGCAATGGCATGTTATGCCAACAGTTGGACCTGGATTTTTTTCTTCAACATACCAGTTCCAAATTCCCTAACCATTTGTCACTCATGAATAACTCTAGAGTGTTGCTACCAGATTTCCCTGGAAAGAGTATGATTTTCCTCTCACAAAACCAAAATGATGTCAGCCTTAGAGTGCACAAGTTTGGCAAGTGTTTGGCAAGTGTTGAGTGAATTAACAGTCAAGCTAATCATTCACAGGGCTTTGATTTTGACCCTAATAAAAGAAGTGCTCAATTTCCTAATTAATTTTTTTTATAAAGTAGTGTTATTTCCAAGCAATATTGACTCCTATTTTCTCTTCCAGAAAAAAATGACAGCAATAACTAATGAGACACTATACCCACTGATAATAACGATATCCCTTGAGAAATTAAGAAACTGAGCTATTTCTAAATCTTGTTGGCTTCAGATTTTTACTCCCTTTTTGTAATAATGTATTACATTAAGTTCTATAGTTTATAAAAGAGAAAATCCTAAGCATTTAGTGCTCAATAAATTTAGTGAAATTACTATATAGCAGACACAGTGTGACTGATTCTCTAGGACAATGGATTAGTTTGCTGAGGCTCTCACAACAAAATGTCATAGACTGGGTGAATCAAACAACACTGTTGCTTTCACACAGATCGACGCCCCAAGCTTTTGTCAAGTTTGTTTTCTCTTTAGGCCCTTCTCCTTGGCTAACAGATGGTGGCCTTCTCACTATGTCTTTACAAAGTCTCTGTATACATGCACCATCAGTGTTTCTTTCTCTTCTAGTAAAGACACCGATCCTATTGAACTAGTGCCCTATACTAGTGACTTCATGAAGCCTTAGTTACCTCCTTAACGAACCTATCTCCATTTATAATCACATAGGGGTGTAGAAGTTTACATGAATTTTTATGAAATACCATTCAGTTCATAACAGGTAATTTCTAAAATGTTGTCCCACAGACCATTGCAGTTACTGATCAAATGCAGATTCCTGAACTGAAATCAAGACATACTGATATGAAAATTTGAGTGTGAAGCATGTAAACATGAAACATTCTAATAGCAGCTGTATAAGAGGAAAACATGGGCCAGCTGGTCTACAGCAGTTTGCACATTGGATAGTCCAGTCCCTCACCCATCTCTTTGTTATACTCCATCTCTTCTATCATGCATCTAATTACTGTACCATTTTTGCCACTATATAGTATCTTTCATATTTGTATATGTCTTTACCACCTTAATGGTTTAAACTATGAATCAAAGAAATAAAATGTCCAAGAAAGTATTATAAAGATTTTTTCTAATCTTTATGTGTACTTTACATTCAATAAAGTTAAAGACAGTAATTCACTGAAATTATTTAAATTCAGAACTCCAGCACAATAGCATCCATTCATGTGAAATTTTTAAACTATTTTTTTACATACGAAATATGTGTCAGAAATACCACTTAAACATATAGGTATTAACAATATTACATTTGTCTCAAATTTAGAAAGAATTAGAAAACCTATTCTGGATAATATAGAATCACATTATTGTATTCTAAACTACTTTTGAGTAAATAACAGAAATCATTTGAAAAAAAATTGAAATGGATTTTTCAAAGAAATTGTAAGAATAGTTGGTCCCTCTTAATATTTTCTTGTTGAAGTTAAAAATTTAGTTACTATTTAGCAAATTCTTACTATGTATGTGATTTTCCACCAGTCACTGCAATATATGATGTTGTAGCTAATTTTTAAGCTAAGCTATCAGACAGGAATTATTACTGCTCTTATGTTGTAAGTTAAAACATTTCAATGTTCTTCCGTGATGGCACAAGGGGTTAAACTGCAGCACTATGAAGCTACTGGCAGCCACTGTAGCATGAATTTGATCCTCAGCCTCTTGAGTTATTTCAAGATTTGTAATATTCTATAAATTCTATACATAATTTGCTTGATTTATGAGTGTGTATTTCACTTTTTGTGTTATTGTAAAGATTCTTTTGTTTCTGCATTAGAAGAGTGTGTATTTCACTTTTTGTGTTATTGTAGAGGTCCTTTTATTTCTGCATTAGAACCTCTTCTGTTCCCCTCAGCAGTGTATTTCAATCAATCTGCCGTTCTGCTCCCTGTCCCTGGTGAATGGTGAAAACTCTCACAACCTGCACCTCTGACCTGTATCCAAGTTCTTGTATGCATAAGCAAATAAAACCTTTTAAAAAAGAAAAACCTGTTAACATACAATAAACAACCCACCCCACCAAATTAATAAATGACTATAAAAGTCATAGGATATTTTGATAGTATGCAAAAATCAACTGCTCTTCTACATACTAGTAAGGAACAACTGGAACTTCTAATGCAGAAACAAAAGGATCTCTACAATAACACAAAAAGTGAAATACACACTCATAAATCAAGCAAATTATGTATAGAATTTATAGAATATTACAAATCTTGAAATAACTCAAGGAAAATCTAAATAAATTAGGAGATATTCCACTCTTATGGGCTAAAAGACTCGATATTGCTACATGTCAATTATTCTCAATATGATCCTTAGATGTAATGTGATTACTATCTAAATTCATCAAACTCTTTTGTATAAGCTGACAACCTAATTTGAAAATTTATATGGAAATACAATGAATGTAGAATAACCAACTCAATATTGAGAAAAAGAATAAAGATGGATGATTCATCATATAGAATTTCAATCAGTAACATCAACTATAATATCCAGACCACACGGTATTGGTGAAAGAATATATAATTCTCTCAATGTGAGAACATAAAGCCTTATGCTTGACATAGGCACTAAAACAAAGAAAAAAAATAGTGTTTTCAATAAGAGATTCTGGAACAATTGAGCACCCATATACAGTAATTACAATAAGTAACCAAACCCAGACTTCCTTACACTTTCACAAAAATTGAATGCAAAAAGAATTATGGCTTAAATAAAAGGGTAAAACTCCTAACAGAGACCTAGGAGGTAGTTGATGTGACTCTCAATTTGGTAACATTGTTTTAGCTGCAACACCAAAAGAAAAAAAAAATGGCAAGTTTTACTTCATTAAAACCAAATTATGTTCTGTGAATGACAATTACAAGCATCAAATAACTAATAGAAATTCTCCTCCTCCTTTCGAAGTGTGAACTATAAACAAAGTCATAAACCAACATCATTTAAATAAACAGAACTTGTAAATTAAAAAAAAAATATTAGCTACAAATCAGGAAAATATATTTGCAAACTACACATCTTACAAAGGACTTGTATATCAACATATTCAAAGGAGTCTGACAACTCAACAGTAAGAAAGTGAAAAACTGATTCTGGCAACAAACATCTGAACATATAACACACAAAATAAAGCAGATGGGTGGCAAATAAGCATAGGAAATCATGCTCATTTTTTCCCATTAGGGACATTCAAATTGAAACAACAATGAGTTATGTGTACATTTCGATTGAAATGGCTAACGTCCAAAAAGATAATACCAAATGTTAACAAGGACACAGAACAGAAACTTTCATTCATTGTTAGTGGAATTCAATATAATACATCCACTTTAGAAGACAGTTTGACTTGTTTTTAACAAGTTAATACTTTCTTAGATGTTTAATGGGATCACTTGACAATATGTGTGTGTGTGTGTGTATACACAAAATACAAAAATGTTTATAGCTATTTTAATCATAACTATCCCTAAATAAAGAAATTAAATTTTATTTTTAATAGTTGAATGAATAAGCAAAGTGTAGCACATCTTCGGTCTATAACATTGAATGGGCTATGAAGCTATAGAAAATTATAGTTGAATGCGTATAACTAAGTAAGAAAAGCTAATCTGAGAAGGTTACAGGAAAGCAATACAGATAGTAATCAGATTAGTGGCTGTCAGGGGGTTTCCTTTGATGAGAGGAGGCTTGAATAGGAGGAGGTTATAGAATTTACAAGAAATGAAACTTTTCTTTATGATACTGTATTTATGGATCTTTACAACACAAAGTGTGCACATTTGTGAAAATTGAAAAAAAAAAAAAGATTTAGGAGGTCAAAGTATACCTAGATGTAGCATGGCCTGTAACAAGAGAATCGAACAGCATCACCAATGTTTGAAACAGCCTTATTAGAAGGGGTGGGGCAGAAAAAGGTGCTGGCCTATGTAATATAAGGCTGAATACAAAGGGAATTGGACACAAACACTGTATTATAGTTGATAAAGTTGTTTCTCATAGGGATATGGGTTAGGAATTCAGATATCCCAATAGTAGTATGTTGGGATTAATAAATTAACTGGATAAAGAGTGGTGACAACCAGATCTCTTGCTATTGGTGTAGAACATTCTTGATAAACAAAGGCAAAAGTCTTTAATGATCTATGGGATCATTTATTACAAGTTGAAACATCTATATGATATAAATATTTTTTAGTGAATATATACATGAATGAATACACATAACAGGCATGGTTAGTATTCAACTCTTGATTTCAAATGCCATTCTTCAGTAAAAAGAAATAGCATTCCTGGGAAAAATTGCTAATTGTAGTAATGGCCCAGGAAATATGAAATATGAGCGAACAATCTTTTGATAATAGAAAGTAAGGAAGTATTCAACAAAAAATCCCATAGTGATGGGGATATGTCAAGGACAGAAGAAAAACAACTGAAGAATTCCCAAGGTTCTGAGCTTTGCAACAAATGAATAAACAAATAAATAATTTGAGCAACAAATGAATAAATATCCATGAGTCCATATAAACATATTCAGTAAATAAATACTTTAAATAAATGAATAATGTAAAAGAGACACATTGCTCACACAGAGGAATTTAAATAATGTATTCATAATTTCTACTCTAAAGGTGATAGAATGTAACTAATTATCCCATTAGAGTGGTTGGTACACCACTAAAAAATATATAGTGGTGGGTCCTCACTGGTGGCATGTGTATAGTCTCAGCACTAAGAAGCTATTGGCAGCCACTGCAGACTGCGTTCAATCCCCGAGCAGGGAGCTAATTCACAAGGCTCAGGAGACCTCTCCTGTCTAGGCTTCTTTCAGCAGTGTGTTTAAGTCAATCTGCCTGTTCTTTTCCCCACTCTGTCTCTGGTGAATCCTCACAATGTACCATAACTCTGGCCTATACCCTAGTATTTGTATGTACAAAATAAAATAAATCCTTAAAAAGAAGAGTACAGCATGCACATAGAGAAAAAAGAGTAACTCCACAGAGGGGAATTCTGACAACACATCCTTAGCCTGGAGAACAAGAAAACCAACAATGTATGTTGTTAGCATGTACCCTTCATATAACATGATAAAAATGGCACTTTACTTGTATGATCTTACTCCCCAAGCCCATAGTCCACTCTAACCATGTGACAAATAATATCTGAGACACATTTTACAAAATGACTAGTAGTCCTCAAAATGGACTTTATATTAGTTGCATATAAAAGACAAGGAAAATCTGAGGAACTGATATAGCCCAGAGTAGTCTAAAAGATGCCCACCAAATTTTGCATCTTGGATGTGATAATGTGTCAGAGACAGAATTTGGGAAAAAGGAAAGAAATTGAAATATGTATGCACTTCCAGCCATTTAAAAAAAAAAAAAACTCAAGTTACAACATTTATTTTAAGTCCCAAAGCTGGAAAGTGGCCGCTTACTTACAGGTCAGTCAGTTTTTTGACTTTGAGTCCAGAGCTCTTTCTACTATTAAAACGGGTTCATCAGCCTGCAATCCACAGCCTTATCTTTCTATATCAATGACAGTTGCTAGTGATTGAGGAATTAAATGTTTCTTGTTGACAAGAGTCAAAGTTTTAACTAGATTCTGTTAGGTTTATCCCATATTACTGTTGGTGATAGGTTCACGGAGTAAGATAGGAGTGAAACACTAGGGCTTACATGCTTTGTAAAAGGTTTGTCAAGTGACTGGTTTTATTAAAACACACATTAACTGTTTTACAATTTAATGGACTTAACTTTAAAATCATTCTAGAAAATGAAATAAATGAGAAGTTTCAATTATTCTTAGCAAAGGGTAAAGATTATATGAAACACTGTGATACTTATTCTTCATATGACTATCAAGTAAGTTAACCCCCAGAGAGAAATGTGTGTGAGTTGTCACAGAATTTAGCAGGTTTTGTGTTGAGGTATCCACTACAGGTATTTCTGATAACTATCACAATCACTGATAAGCAAATGGCCTACTCAGTGCTGCTCTGTAATTAGTGGATGAATGTGGCCTAACAGAGCAGCTGGCTCCTCTCACTAGCCAGCTTTTGTATCATTTGACACCACGGGCCACTTCATGCCTTGTTCATCCCTGTTCCCATGGTGGTCTGGAAATGTTTAGATAACAATTATACTCATAGCAATGCATAACAGCTTGCCGCTTTTCAGTCCAAGCTGGAAGTCAGAGCCTTATCCAGAAAGAGATGATAAAATAAAAATCAAAAAGGTGCTTCCATTCCAGACCCTTTATGTATCTGTCTACTCAGGGAGCTATTGGCTCAATTTAGGTCTCTGAAACATCTAACACTGACAGAGGAAAGGTATTTTTAACCTTTAAAAAAGTTGTGGAACTTGTGAGACTCTGATGAATATACTGGATGCTCTTTTCAGAAGACAAAAAAAAAAAAAGCACAGATATACTACATTTTCATTTAACTTCATGTTTTCTTTGATCTTACTAAAGCCATGGATCCCAAGTTGAAGTCTCGGTCTTTGAGGTTATTCAGAAATCCTTCTGTACCTGATCTGGTTTAGAAGAAAGTGGGCTCCTGTGAGTTCTCTGCATACCACACATACAGTTTACTGTCCTCAAACAGCATGGTGGGAGGGATTTGATAGGCTGTACTAAAGCATACATACAAAGTATAAATAACATCAATCTGAAGCCCTCTGAACTGTTGTCATATCCCCCCATTGAAGATTTCCAATCATGATGGAAACTGCTTTTCTAAACCACTTTACAGACTATTTTTATTTTCCCCAGAAGATTTTGAAAAATTTTACATAGTCAAGGATTCAGTTTTATTTCTATTTCATTACTGAAGTGAGAAGAAAGGTAGGTAGAGAGAGAAAAATATATTTTTAAACAATTCCAAATCTACAAGTCTTTCCCTTGAGTGGAATTTGCAAACTAATAAGCCTTCTATGAAAATACTATTATAACATTTTCAGTGGACTAATACAATATATATAAATTTCTACAAAGGGTAAAAAAGTTATAGCAAATCAAATTCTGCTTCTCTTTTGATATGTCCAGTCATTTACATTTATTTAAATTACTGAAAACATAGATAAAAAGGGACTTTGATGTTATTATTAACTGTAAACCAAAATATTCAGTAAATTATTTGAAACACACCTTTTGTCATTTTCAAAATCCATAAAATATGAGTATTTCTTTATTGAGATTAAAACAAGTTCATGATAATGGGCCCTCCCTGGTAGCACAAGGGCTTCAATAAAGCACAGCACTATGAAGCTACCTGCAGCCATTATAGCATGAGTTCAATCACTGGCCAGGGAGGTGACCCACATGGGTCAGGAGACCTCTCCTGTCTAGCCCATTGCTCCCATAGCAGTGTATTTCAGTCAATCTGCCTGGTCTGTTCCCCACTCTGTCTTTGGTGAATCTTCTCATATAGCCGCCCTCCCCCCCCAACACACAACACACCTCTGTCCTGAATACCAGTTTTTGTATGCATAAAAATAACAAAAATCTTTTTTAAAACCCATAATGAAAATTATACACTAGTTTCTTTTTTTTTAATTATTACATGACCATTAATTTATTTTCCATAGCAGGTAACAGCTTGTAACATTAAATATTAAATTCTTATTTACTTTTATAATCATGGAAATTTTTCCAGCTGTTTTGTTCCCTTTATTCCCAGTGCCTAGGCAGAGCATGTACATAAAAGCCACTCGAAAAATGTTTGCTGATTATATAAATTGTTATTTTTTAAAGATTTATTTATTTACCCATACAGAACTGGAGTACAGGCCAGAGGTAAAGGGGTGGCGAGAAGATTGATCAGAGACAGAGTAGGGAGCAGAACAAGCCCACTGACAAAGTACACTGCTGAGGGGAGCAGCGGCTGGGTCAGGAGAGGTGTGCTGCACACCATGTGGATCACCTCCAGGGTGGGGATTGAACTCATGCTAAAGTGGCTTTAGCTTCTTAGTGCTGTGCTTTAACCTGCTGCACCACCAGGGAGGGCCCATAAATTATTTACTTTATCACTGTTCCACTTATTTGAGTGCTATTGGTTGCATTTAGGGTAAAAAATAATATACTAGATATATCGATTCCAGAGCTTTGTAAAATTAAAATCTAAAAATTAAAGTCTAAAGGAAATTTTAACTATATTCATTTAACAACAGGAAATGCTCAAGGCCTGGGGTCTTACTTCTAGAAACACCTTTTCAATATGTTTATTTTAGCCTTGATAAACTCTATGCTGATTATTTAACTCCTTCTGCACAAATGCTTTAAAATTCTAAGATGCATTTTTTTTTTCCTGTGGAATAGGAAAGATATTCTCCTTTGTCTAGTCCTATTAACTCTCAGAATTAAATTAACTGGCAATCTATTATAGGTTCCTCACAAAGGTTTTAAGTGTTGGCCTCCATATCTCCGTAATAGTTATCTGATCTGTTCCTTCTTTCCACTATTTTCATTGCCAACACCTTCTTTGTATCCTCATTATTTTTCACTTAAATTACTGTAAGTGGCTCTCTGGCTTCCTGAGTGTGAAATTGAGAGTCTATTGCACGTCATGCACTGTCTCCCCCACCTCCAGTCTAATAGTCAATGCTTCTTCAAATATCTATTATAAGTGAACCTTCTTGAACTACAGTGCTCATCATAACACTTTCCTGCTCAAAGACGATCTAGGGAACAAGGATTAATGGAAGGCTACACCTTTTCTCTGAGGGAATGTTCTCAAGTTTAGCTTACTCAGCTTTGACTCTTTAAATATGTATCAAGAGGGAATGGTGTTGGCAGACATCACTGTTTATTTGACCAGTTTACTGCTTCTGTTCTAGAAAGACCCTAATTGAACATCTAGACACTACATGACAAAAAAAATGTGAGAAAACCTCCTAGAAAATATAGCCGTGATCTCCTTAAAAAAAATCACGGTCGGGCCCTCCCTGGTGGCGCAGCGGGTTAAAGCGCAGCGCTGAGAAACTAAAGCCACTTCTGCATGAGTTCAATTCCCGCCTGCCCCGGAGGTGAACACATGGTGTGGCAGACCTCTCCTGACCCGCCCGCTACTCCTCTCAGCAGTGTACTTCGTTGATCTGCCTGTTCTGCTCCCCACTCTGTCTCTGGTGAAGCCTCTCATCGCTCCTGAGCCTCTGGCCTGTACCCCAGTTCTGTATGCACAAATAAATAAATCTTTAAAAAAAAAAAAAAGTCACGGTGCATGAGCCAGCTTTCTGGTGGTCCTATGTGAAGCTTGCCTGTGCCAAAATGACAGGAACCAGCATTTGGGCTCAACCTTTAAGTTTAGCTTAAGTAAATTCAAGGAAAAGTTATTTGATAAAGTCATAATGACATGTTCCCTTTCCCATTCTGTCTTCAATGACAAATAAATCTGATGCAGTTACAATCAGTGGTGCCCACCAAACCCTGCTGGATTTGGAGTAGAGCTGCAGTGTCAATGCATTTCCTATTGTGCAACCAGATAGCCTGGCACATGATACATGTAACAAGACTTCAGCTTTATTTCTCTTTTCCCTTATAAAACCAAGTTTTATGTTCAGAGCTAAGCGTCAAACACAAAGTGCAGTCAGAATCACTACAGATGCCAAGCAAATTCTGTGCAACATCACAATCTCCTTCATCTTGCGCTTCTTCCGTACTCCCATACCTTACCTTGAAATGTGGCAAGTTCTCAGTATTTTTTGTGAGGAGGAATAACTAGGAGTGGAATAATTCAAAGAACCCTGAGAAATATTGAAAATTCACTAGTGAATTCCTCTACAGTAATAAAGAAAGATATATTTAAACATCAAGTATAAACAAATATAACCAAATGTTTTATATTAATAATTATATAGTTGTAGAAACTTAAGTTAGGTAGAACCTCACTATAAAACACTGTTAACCCTCTACTTATTGTCTGCATCATTAAAAATCCTGAGCAGGGGATTGGCCAGCTACTCTCCTAGGTCTTTTTTGTTATTTGTTTGTTTTTAAAGATTTATTTATTTATACATGCAGAACTGGGGTACAGGCCAGAGGTGTGGGAACTGAGAGGATTCATCAGAGACAGAGTAGGCAGCAGAACAGGCAGACTGACCAAAATACACTGCTGAGGGGAGCAGTGGGTGGGACAGTAGAGGTCTGCCATGCCATGTGGGTCAACCCCTGGCTAGGGATCAAACTTGTGCTGCAGTGGCTGCAATAGCTTCCCAGTGCTGTGATTTATCCCATCGTGCCTCCAAGGAGGGGCCACCTCTTACGTTTTTAAAAGATCAGTTAATCTTTATTTAATTACTACATGAAATAGCCTGTATAACAAGTGTAATTTATTTATCATCTGATTAATTTACCAACATTTCTCTCTTATGGAATTTGTGTTCATTGTTTCTAATGTATTCTTCTGAACAAAAACTACTTCTTCTTCCAGTTGATAATTCTTGAAATAACATAGACATCATCTTAGTGTTTTTCCCTATACATTTTCTTCTAACAACATTAAATGTAAGACATGATTTTCAGACACCTCACCATCTGGTTTCTTTTTACTAAACTTCTTACCATTGAGGATAATCCAGCTTAAATCTACTTCCAGTTTCTGGTGTGAGGATTTTATTTTGGTTGAAATTCAAATAATTATATGCAGACAATTTTCAAATATGTGTCCTTTGCACCTGGGCTTACCTGTGTTTTAAAATTTCAAATGTTCTCTTAAAAGATCAACCTATGTTCTGCTACACTTTCTGATATGCCAACACCAAATGTCAGTCTGGAAAGGGAAAATACCACTGGCAAATTTCCGAACTCTATCTTCCAACTTTAAGGTTGTATCTGACTCTGATGTGGATGGAAATGATCGAGGTAGATATAGCTATACTGATGACTATTCTTTCTTCCAGATGGTGAATTAGTTCTTGGCCATGCATACACGGACTCCGCTGAAAGAAATGGTGATACCTGATAAAACTCCTCTCAAACCCAAATGTGTATTAGCAGTAATGAAATCTTGAGGCCATCTTTTTTTTTTTTTTTTTTTCCAGAGCATACAGGAGGGATATGCTGAAACCCAAACCCTCTGTTTTTCATTTCAATCTTTTCTACCAAGTTACTACATTTCCAAATATGTGAGTGAATATATCAAAGCTGGATATTTCAGCCTCCTTGGTGGTGTAAGGGGCTCTCTGAGCACTATGAAGCTATCAGCATCCACTGCAGCATGAGGCTGATTCCTGACCAGGGAGGTGACACACATGGCGTAGCAGACCTCTCCTGTCTTGCCTGCTGCTCCCTTCAGCAGTATATCTCAGTAAATCTGCCTGTTATGCTTCTCATTCTGTTTCTGGTGAATTCCCACACCTCTGACCTATACCCCAGCTCTTGTATGCATAATAAAATAAATTTTATAATAAATAAAAAAAGGAAATATGAATTATAATGCAGCTCATTATGTGATCTTGTATAAATATAGTACGCTGCTCAACTACACTCTGCTTTCCCTCAACTGCTTTATTTGTGAAACTTAAAGGTCATTTTCAGCTATAAACCCCCATGCCCATGTTAATCATTTTGTGAATTGGTCTTACTCAAGTTAAGTTTGGTCACTGTACCTGTGCTTTCTTCTCTCTCTCATTCTTTATCTCTCTCACTGAGGCATGTGTATTAAACAAATGTAAAGTCATTCTAAAAGTGACTGCTAAATGGGTGTATTTGCACTGAATCCCAAAGGCCATGGAGTATAAGCAGTTAGGTATTTACAATGAATAACTCTCAGGGAATAAATAAATAAAATTCTGAGCATGCAAGGTAATTCAATCCTGAGTTTTTCTTCTGCTTGGTGTATACAATTCCATTCCGACACTGCCAAATATGTGGGCAGAATAAGGAATTGTGTGAAAGAAGAGAGCAGTACTTAAGAGATAGCAAACACACATAGAGACAGGAAAATGTCACTAATGGTCTAAGTAAAACTTAACTTGCAGTGGGAACAGAACACATTGAAATGAATTGTTAAGGAAGCTTTCTGTAACTGCCTGACAGCATATCCTCTAAAGGAAACTAGTTACAAATCATCACCATTATAACTGGTAGCACAGAGTAGCACAACAGTTCACAGTGAAGGAAAACCAGGCAAGCACAGCAAAGCCCAAAATAGAAATAGAAAAAGAAATAATGACAATTTTACCAGAGGACAAAATGCTGTGTCGCCTTTCCAGAATGTTAACACTGTGTATGCAGAATGTTTGCAATAGGGAATCATTGGAATTCAAATCACTTGTCATAGTCACACTTTAATCCAATCATGACACAAAATTCAAGTAGAGAAATTAGGAATGGATTGGAAGAAACAAGAAGAATTGAGAAAGTAAAGTAATCTACTTTAAAGTAATTTACTAGTTCTTTGCTAGCAGAAGACTCACAATTATCTATATGAAACCTCTGAAAAATATGTTTTACATAAAAATAACAGAAAAAAAAACCCAGCAAAGGGCATTATCTTATTTGCATGTATAAGGATGGATGGAATTTATTTTCATACACACTAGAAATAGTTATAAAAAATGAGTAACACCATATCTTTTCTTCTCCCCTCCCCATGGGAGTTCTTTTTCCTTAACTAGGGAAACTAAGAGAAAAGTACCACTTTATGATCTAGAGTTATAAAATTAACATCTCAAAAGTTAAATGCCTGGTAAGTTAGGCATACTTATAAATATGTGAATATTCTAAAATACTGGAACAAAATGGTATACAAATAATTGAAAGAACTAATCACAAGAGTTTTTTTTTTTTAAGTAGGAACCATCAGCTAATACTTTAGAGACTATATAGTTTTATGTAAATTATACTAATTCTTAACTTAGAAAATCTAAATAATATATGAATTATCCAGCAAACTATTACCCTTTTTTATCTTTTGTTCCTTTTAATTTGGTATTTCCATCTGACAATTGAGGCAAAACATACTGTAAATAAGCATGCCTCTGGGCATTCCTTTAACAAAACATCAGTTAAGTTTCTAGAAAATGTTTTAAATGTTGGGAAGCATTTCTAAACTGGTATCAATTTAGAAAGTTAGTAAGTTTTCAAAGAAAACTACTGTGATCTACCTTGTTCAAGATTTTATTATGAATCAATAAATTGTTCCCTAGAATTGATGATATTCTTTTAAAGAATTAAATCAATTTTAAAGAAAAGGAAAATGGAGGCAACAGTTGTGACTTTAATTGCTAAATATCTTAACAATAATCTTAGTTAATTACTGATTTAGCTTTTTAAAAAATTTGGATGGTGTTTTCATATCAACCATTAGTATACAGGGCTTTTCTTTTTCTGTTTTAAAGATTTATTTATTTATTCATACAGAACTGGGGTACAAGCCATAGATGCAGGGGCAGTGAGACAGTGGAGAGCAGAACAGGCAGATCTACTAAGTATACTGCTGAGGGGTGCATTGGGCAGGTCAGGAGAGGTCTGCCACACTACATGGGGTCACCTCCAGGGCGACCAGGGGTCTCACTTCCCTGGAGTGTCTAGCTTGCAGTGCTGCGGCCTAACCCGTTGCGCCACCAGAGAGGGCCAGGATTTTTATTTCTTAGTCAGAGTAACAGTGAAGTACTTGTTAACTGGTCAAACCACTCTTTTGACAATTTAAGGTATAATGCAATCAAAACCAGTATTTGTAAGAACTTGAAAAATGTGGATTCAGTTCACACCAGGTTTTAGGGAAAAAAAAAGTTTAACTTAAACTGGGTTGACCATTAGAGTAAAGGCCCACAATAGATCTGCGCAGCTGATTTGGTTTGACAGCTACAAATATGTTTGCTCCATGCAAAACAAGCCTCTTCATTATTATCTGGTACGTAATGATAGCATCAATCTTTTAAGATATTTTCACCTCTACTTTCTTAGAATTAATTACATAACTAAGTCAAATTAATGTCTGTTAAAGATGTAAGCATTACATTTAATCGATCAATTGATACGAGTTTAGAAATGTTTCCCAACATTTTCTTCACACTGATTGAGTGAATTGATATGTTTACTCTGGGATTTGAGGGCAATCCAAAGTTAGTGTCGGCATAAAGCTTGTGATGTGAACAGTAACCCTATGCAAGAGGGGCTGTTTTCATATCAGCTAGATGCAAGCAGCAAGTGTGTTGCCAATTGCGGGTTCACTGCTTTTTGTGATTATAAGGCTACAGATTTTCTTAAAGGTATCATGGATTCCTGCATGTGTGTGTGTGTGTGTGTGTGTGTGTGTGTGTGAGAGAGAGAGAGAGAGAGAGAGAGAGAGAGAGAGACAGACAGACAGACAGACAGACAGACAGACAGAGAGAAACAGAGAGACAGATATATAGGAAAGTTTCCAATGCATTTGTAGCTTGACCATTAGAGACTTCATAGGGCTAAAAAGCAGTTTAATATGATGCCTGAGCCTGAAAGAACATTTTAATAAATGTGTTTAAGCATGACTGAAGAAACTGATATGCTGGTTGACTAACTGATGGAATATATTAATTATGATGGGGTTGTTAAATTAAAACAAAGGTTCTATTATAGAGGGAAAGCCTGCCTCTTCCTACTGCAAGCACATACACATTCCATGTTTTTGCATTATCAGTGGTAAAATTCAATACTTGTTCACTCTGATGATTATTGAAAGTAAATAAACATAAATAAGTTCCACATCTAACATATATTTCCCTCTTCATTTTAGCTCTTTCACCTATGATATTATTAACATTTCCACTATGTAAATTCTATACTATCTTTAATGTTTTCTCTGCTCCTTTCTGTTCCCAGGATTTTTTCTTTCGTAATTTGTTCAAATAGCCTGATGTCTAATCTACTCATATATCTCACCTTGTATAATAGCTTGACTTTTTACATCAAATTAAATTTGATTTTCAATTGGACTAGAAGTCCTTGCTTCTAATCTATTTCTTAGGTGTCCTCTGTGCAAGTGTAGATTGTAATTTTCAAGAAAAGCATCATATAAAACACTGTGCTTGGGTAAGGATCACTGGGCAATGCTTCTAAAACATTTGCATTGGAAATCTTGGCAAACTGTTTAGGAAGCCAATGACTGTCTGGAAAGTGATGTTTATATGGCAAAATATGATAAAAACATCAAATTTTAATGGAGATTTAAATTTTAAATACAAATACAAATTATTTAACAGTGAGAGATAATGCTATTAAGATCCGTTGTGAATTGGTCAAAATGAGCTCTCTCCTAATCTGTCATCATCTAGAACTTTTGTTTATCAAAGTCATACACATCAGTCTTTATGTAATTTTTTTTTTAAAGTTTTGTTTATTTGTTCATACAGTACTGGGGTACAGGCCAGAGGCTCAGGGGCGGCGAGAGGCTTCACCAGAGGCAGGGTGGGGAGCAGAACAGGCAGATCTACGAAGTACACTGCTGAGGGGAGCAGCAGGCGGGTCGGGAGAGGTCTGCCACGCCATGTGGTCACCTCCGGGCCAGGCGGGAATGGAACTCTTGCGGAAGTGGCTTTATCTTCTCAGTGCTGTGCTTTAACTTGCTGCGCCACCAGGGAGGGCCCATAAACTGGTTTTAAGTAAACAACTTAAAACTAAAACTGTAAAAACTAAAACTGTAGCATTGTTTCATTTTGAGAAATCTGAAGAAAATATAGGGCTATATAATATAAATAAATTTATGTGAAGGTGAAATTTCAATCAAGGTGAAATATGTGTTTATCACATATTTATCTATCAGTAAGCCAGAATAAATGCCCACTTAC
This sequence comes from Condylura cristata, assembly GCF_000260355.1. NCBI lineage: Eukaryota > Metazoa > Chordata > Mammalia > Eulipotyphla > Talpidae > Condylura > Condylura cristata. The sequence goes on from NW_004567107.1 coordinate 46,668,440, forward strand.
ATATACTTTTACATCACTCGCATGATATTTATAGGTATTTTTTGATATTAATATTAATATATGTAAATATAACTAGTCAACAAACTTGAATAAGGGTCAGCAACTTTTTTGTTAAGGGTAGATATTAATATTTATGTCTTGTGAGTCACAGTCTCTGTCACATCTATTCAGTTCTGCCCAGAAGTGTAAAAGGAGCCATAGACATTATATAACAAATGACTATGGCTATGTTGATATGTTGATATACATATATATGTTTTTTTGCTTTACAAAACTCAGTGTTAGGCAAATCTAGCTTACATATTATACTTTATAGTCATCATCGTTCAGTTGACTAAGCTTACAGATATTTTAGTATACGCAGACATAGAAAATCTCAATAAAATTCTCAGTTCTTTTGAATAAAAATACAGGACAATGACGTGAAGGTGTAAATCATTGCTAGGATTACAAACAGTCTTGAGAAATCGGTATCTGTGACTTACACTTAAGGGAAGTGTCTGCTGGGTATTGGTGAGCTTGTTGGTAGGATTATTAATTAAGATACTTATAAAATATTAGTATTTCTTCTGGCCCTCCCTGGTGGCGCAGCAGGTTAAAGCACTGCACTGAGAAGCTAAAGCCACTTCCGCATGAGTTTGATCCCCACCCGCCCCAAAGGTGACCACATGGCGTGGCAGACCTCTCCTGACCTGCCCGCAGCTCCCCTCAGCAGTGTACTTCGTCGATCTGCCTGTTCTACTCCCCACTCTGTCTCTGGTGAAGGCTCTCGCCACCCCTGAGCCTCTGGCCTGTACCCCAGTTCTGTAATGACAAATAAATAAATCTTTTAAAAAAACTAGTATTTCTCTTTTAATCTAATTGTATGTGCAACATAATAAATGAAATATGAACAAAATATAGAAATATTGTCTTGTGTACATTGTAATTATGTAAGTGACAAAAATACATATACCATTTTCAGGAAATGCTCCCAACATCTATAGTCAATGGAGCATAGATAACCAATTAATTTAAATTTACTGCTTAAAATGAGTGATGATAGGACATTTACAGAGAATAGTGATCCTGACTTGAACCTGATCAATATAATTTTCAATGGCCAAAATATGCTTTTTGCTAGAGTCATTGGAATTATTTTTCTATAAATCTGGTAATATCTTCAAACATTCTGTAGTAGGACTAGCATGTAATAGTCTAAACCTTTGATTAAAAGATCAAACTTTTCATTGAAAGTCAGTGTTTGGGCACTCTCTGGTGGCGCAGCAGGTTAAAGTACAGCACCAAGACGCTAAAGACACTGCAGCATAAGTTCGATCCCTGCCTGCCCGGGAGGTAATCCACATGGCGCGGCAGACCTCTCTTGGCCTGCCTGCTGCTCCCCTCAGCAGGGTACTTCTACAATCTGCCTGTTCTGCTGCCCACTCTGTCTCTGGTGAATCCTCTCACCACCCTGCACCTTTGGCCTGTACCCCAGTTCTGTATGTATAAATATATAAATCTTAAAAAAAAAGTCAATGTTTGTTATTTAACACTGAATAAGAATAAAAGACTCCACACAGCACAATATAACATGAGAAACCCAAGAAGAGATATAAAAGGGGTGATAATCATGTTAAAGTTAATGAGGCAAGGTTCAGAGCAATAAAGTGGGAAGACTGATAATGAATAAGTGTATACATGTGGCTACATTCCACATCTGCCATTAACACAGGTGCGTTCACTCACACATGCACACACACAAGTGCTGCTATTTCCTTAGTAACAGCTACCCTGGTAAGAAATTACTAGGTGAAGCCATAATTGTGCTTCTAATTTTTAGGTAAAGTCATTTTATTTATCTTTAAAAGTTATCAATCATTTCTGAATGCTTTCCAAGGACATTTCAGAACAATCTGATGAACTGCCAACTTTTGCTCTAAGAAAGTCTCTGCTTCATGAAATCTGAGATGTGGTTAATGTCACCAGCTTTCTTTTGGATCATTCACCTTGTGGTTAAAATAAACACATATCTAAGATATAGAATTAAAAAAAACACTGTAAGATCCTATCAGCATATTTACCAATTGTTGTCTATTTTGATGTTTATGTTACCAACTCAACTCAATATACAGAAGTCAATTGCTTAGATCACAGCAAAGCAACCTAAAAATGATTTGACCCCAAGTGTTTAAAAAATGATTAAGGGTTGACACATTGGGGTCTTCTAGGAGTGGAAAATAGGTGAAATTCATAGTGCGAATGAGAACCCTAATGTGAAAGTGTTTAAATGCCATTTGTATAAAATTTTGCTATAACCTCAATTGCAATTTTAGATAGATGTGGTTGATCTCTCATAAAAACAGTACATGACTGATTCACTAATATACTATAATGTGTAGGAATTGGTTTCCCATGGTGTTGGAGAATTTTGAGAAGTAGAACAATTCAACTATGCTCTCCATTTCAGTCACTCCAGTGGCCACTGAAACACATTCCATGTTCTGAAACTCTGTCCTTTAAGGAGTAGTTCGAACAATTTCTTGTATATGTGGTAGGAAATGGAAAGTGGATTCACTTCAGGTCAGACAGATTGGGTCTTGGTTCCACATCTATCCCCACTTCCTAGAACAGAGATTAGAGGAGTGCTTATGATATTGTGATCCTCATTTTGGGGTGAAGAGCCTTTGCTGGGTGAGTATCAAAATTAAATCTTTTAGTTGTGCAGTTCCCATGTCTAACTTTATACACTAGTTTCTTTTTTATCATTTTTTACTTCACCATAAACATATATATATTTTTAACATCATTCTTCATTTTGTGCATTTTTCCATCTCAGTTGTAATCCCCATGGGCCTCCCATCACCAATTCACTCATGTGCCATCACCACAGTCCAGTGCACTCTTCCCACCCCAGTTACGATATCCCACTCCTCCTCATACCCCCATAAATTATCTCTGGTTTAGTTGTTCATTATTTCATTTTACTCTATTACATTCATTAGTTTCTCTCTCTCTCTCTCTCTCTCTCTCTCTCTCTCTCTCTCTATCTGTCTGTTTCTCTCTCCCTCTCTCTCTCTTTCTTTTTTCCTGGTCCCTTATGCTCCTGATATGAGTGAAACCATGTGGTATTTTTCTTTCTCTTTCTGGTATACACTAGTTTAAAGGAACCAGCTGTAGTTTATCAAGATGTTCCTTAATTTATTTTTATAAATGTATTTTGTTTAGGATAAATAAAAAGTAACTGTTCCTTTGAAAACATTTCAATATAGGAGGCTGTGTGGGTACCTCTCTTGATTCTACTCTTATTAAGGTAAATGCCTTTCTTTCTTTCAAATGATTTTTCTGTAAAATGCATCTTATTGGGAGATTAATTCACATAAAATCTGATAGTAGTTCCCCCACCCTTTTTTAGGGGAGAGTTTGATTGTGGTGTTTGACGTCCAAAATGGTTCAAACTTGCTGCATGCCTTAGGAGTACCATTTGCTGACCACTGAATTAATCTGCTATCATCCTTCGTAATGTTATTTAAAGAAATATTTTAGGTACAATGCACAGAAAGCAGAGAAATACAATTATGGTATTTCTTTTAGAAACTAAACAAATAATATAATGTGCATGATGAGGAGTTAGTAACATTATACTTTCTTAAACTAAACTTTATATATACACAAGTATATATATTATACTCATTTTATGTTTAAATTTTACTCCCACATGGAAATATTCATCTTCACTGTGGCTCAAAGAAAGCATTAGGACTGAATTTTAGGACTCTAAAATTTTGAGTTTACATGAAAGTAATACCTACAAGTATTATTACTTGATGTTCCAATTACGCTAAGCAATTTTTATAGCATCTATTGAAGATATGAACAACTTTGTTCTCAATATTGATCCTTTAGAGTATAGTTTATTCGTTACATCAATATAACTACAATCTTCTATCAAACCTGGGAAGAGAGCTGTAGGCAGGGAAGGAATGGGGTGGGAAAGAAATCTAGTAACACTAAGAGACTAATATCATAACTGCTCATCAGGAGTGCCATGAGAACTCTCAAAAAACATCCCTTCACAGAACACCCAAAGGAAATTAAGTGCTCATCTTGCTTTGTAGGTAGAAATGGGTGATTCAATATTTTATAACTGAATGTACTAGTAGAAAATGACTGCCTAGCATTGCAACAATTATTATGAGGTAAGCACTTGGCACCACTAGAAAAATCAAGTAAGCATTTGCTACGAAGAAAAATAGGAAGCATCATGGTAGCTTCATCTAATGTGTACAACTTCACAGAAAAGTTCATAAAATTGAGATCCCAGTATAATACCTCTCAAATAAGTACAATCTTATTTGTTTTTCAGTCTACAAGTACCATCTACTTCTTTGGGGAATGTATAAATTTTCCCTGTGTTATAAGTAAATATATTTCAGTGATATCTATAATGATTTCTCATCACTTTAGGATGAATTCCCTTAAGGCAAGATAGGTGAGTCACAACTTATGATTTATACTATCATCATCCATTTGCTAATTTACTTATTCAAATGATATTAACTAAGTAGCAAATCATAAGGAAATAGTATTTTAAAATTTACTATTTAAGCCAGAATTTTCTATAGAAGCTGTGCTCTATGGTATTTCAGCTCCATGATACATACAAAATGAACCCAATACCTACCAAACTGCTATGTAGCAGTATGACAATTCCATCTCTACCTACATATAATGTGATGCCACAGGAAAATGTAAATGGAATTTCCAGCTGTGATGCAATAAATGAATATGTTTCTAACAGAAGTAATTCATATATAAAACTTTCAAATTTATGGATCTCAAGGACACATCTTTTGTAGTTTTGAAGTCAGGATCCTTCTAGGAAATTCAAGTTATATATACTTGAGGTATAAGATAAAGAAAATAATACATTATTTCATATTTTATTTGCCTTCTTTGATTCTACACAAAAAGGTACTTCTTAAAGTCAGTTTCATCTTCAGAAAGGAGAAAAATCTAGAGTAGTACTGACCAAAAGGAGCCTGCAAGGCAGGAACAGTAGGCAAGTATCTTTGACATTTAGCAAAGTAACCAAGCTTACATTTTAGAGTTATTATTTATAAAAGAGTAAATTTTCACTTATCTACCACTTGGACTGCAGTCTGTATTAAATGATGTAATATGGATAAAGTATGAAGTAAGCATAGTGGTTAAATTACTGAATATACTTACTACCATTTATTTGTGAATCTATACAATATTTCTTTTTTGGATGGTAGAATTGTTCTGAAACAGAATAGTGGTGATGGTTGCACAACTCTGAAAATAAACTAAAAACCCCTAGTAGAAGAGAGGTTAAAATTTATTGCTATCATCACTGTTACCTGAGTTTGATCCCTTGCCAAGGAGCTACTCACATAGCAAAGCAGACCTCTCCTGTTTTGCCTGCTGCTCCCCTCAGCAGTGTATTTCAGCAGATCTGCCTGTTCTGCTCTCCACTCTGATTCTAACTCTGGTGAATCCTCTCATTTCCTTTACCTCTGGCCTACTTAGTTCTTCTACAAAAAAAAAAAAAAAAAAAAAAGCAACACCCTTTTGATTTGTATACTATATATAAGTTTGAAAGTTTAGGATGGTGAAACATGTTTCTGTATATGGAGCAGAGATTTTTGTTGTTGTTGTTTTTAATTCAGTCCTGCAATAGTATTGCACCCAAGTATCTCTCTTTAAATTTCTCTGTACATGCATATATACACACACAAACACAAGCATTGGGCACAGTAACAGTGAACATAAGCTTAAAATCTTTTGGTTAAACCATTACTTTTAGTTATACTCTAATAGATAATAGTGTGGAATAAGCAAAGGGAGGGCTAGAAAAAATGATTATTGAAAGATAAAGAAGAAATTGGATTTTTATTAAAATGTTGATATTTCCTAATTTAATGTGACAAAGCATCCAATCCTATTCAACACAAAGATGTCATATTAAGAAGTTGATATATTTTTTAAAGATTTATTTACTTATTCATACAGAGCTGGGGTACAGGCCAGAGAGGGTGAGAGGATTCACCAGGGACATAGTGGGGAGCAGAACAGGAAGATCTAGGAAGTACACTGCAGAGGGCCACGCCATGTGGATCTCCTCCGGGGCAGGCGGGGATCGAACTCATGAGGAAGTAGCTTAATCTTCTTAGTGCAGTGCTTTAACCTGCTGTGCCACCAGGGAGGGCCAAGAAGTTGATATTTTAAAGTTGGCAATACAATTAAATCAGTTATTTGGCTATTGATTTTTTCCGGAATAAAATTCTAACTTCTTCAGATACATTAAATAAGCTGAGGTAAGGGAGAAGGGTTTAGTAGGCCAACTTTTTTTTTCTGATTAGTCAAATGGAGATTACAATTCACATAACATTTGAGATATGTTCATAAACCAAGTCTCTTCTCCCTCTTCTGCAATATCTTCAGTGAACACTGCATCCATAATTCCAATTTAGATTTAATCATTTCATATTGTGGTGATCTAGCTACCCAATCACACTGTGTGCAGCATAAAGTTTGGTGCACATATTGCTATACGAGCTATTAATTAATCTGTAACCTATATGAATATTTATTAGTTCTTTGTGTGAGACAGTAGTAACTTGTTGAATATACAGATTAGAAACAAATTTTCTGATTCCTGGCCAGCATTAATTCTGCCTCATTACAGTACACCTTGAGAGCTACTTATGTTCTCTTTATTAAATAAGCAAAAAGGGGGGAATGGTATAGTGAAAGATAAACTTGGACTTTTAGTGAACATTATGTAGTATACATGCATGATGATGCACACAAATGAACACTTGAAACTTCTACATGATTACACTGCTAGGTTAATTCAATAAAAAGGAACTAATTGTAGCAATACCTTAGAATAAAAGAAAACATTTATTTGATATATCTCTTGCAGATATTGTACCTGATATACATGAAATAAAGGATATTGAATATTCTTCATACCTTTCAAGATTTAACAGAAAAATAATGGAACTCTTTTCAGTGTACCACATCAAATGTTAACTAGGTGGGGAAAAATAACCCAATAAAGTTTAATCCTTTAATGACAGAATTATCATACTCTTGATTGTGAAAAACTGACCTACTTCAAAAACAAAATACAGTCTAGTAGATTTTGTACTCTTGACTGTGAACAACTGACCTACTTCAAAAACAAAATATAGTCTAATAGATTTTGGGGAATATGTCAAATTAAATGTGAGTGGTGAAAAAGTCTATCATTTAGATCACTTTTTTTTTACAGGAGAGTCTATGCCAATGCATGCAGAGTGAAGAACAATAACTATAAGATGGTAAAAAAAAAAAAAAAAAAAAAAAAAAAAAAAAAAAAAAAAAAAAAAAAAAGCTCAGTTGTCTTATTTGGGAATTCAAGGACAGTTCAAAATCATGCTTCTGATGAAAACAGAATGTATGCATGTAATGTAGGAGAGATCTAGATATCAGTATCAACTGTTGCACTTTTAAAAATCTGTCTTTCAACTTCCAAATTGCAAAAATGTAGGGTTTTTCCATTTTATGAAGCCAACATTACATTAACATCAAAACAAGGATGACACACAAAAAAAGAAATCTACAGGCCAATCTCTCTAATGAACACCAATGCAAAAATCCTGAATAAAATCCTAGCTAGTAGAATCCAACAAGTCATCAAAAAGATAATCCATCATGACCAAGTAAGATTTATCCCAGGGGTACAAGGATGGTTCAACATTCAAACATCAAGTAATGTAATCCAACATATCAATAAAAAGAAAAAGAAAAACCATATGATCATATCAATAGAATGCAGAGAAAACATTTGACAAAATCCAGCATCCATTCATGATAAAGGTACTTGAAACTTTGGGATAGAAGGAACATAGCATAACATAATAAAGGCCATATGTGACAAACCCATATCCAATGTCATTCTCAATGGTTAAAAGCTAAAATACTTCCCCTTAATGTCAGGACCAAGACAAGGATGTCCACACTCACCACTGCTTTTCAATATAATACTGGAAGTCCTAGTCAGAGCAATAAAACAAGAAAAAAGCATACAAGGAATCCAAATAAGGAAAGAAGAAGTAAAACTATCACTGTTGCAGATGACATGACATGATATAGAGACCAATATACACAGAAAAACTTATCAAAATAATAAACCATTTTAGTAAAGTAGCAGGATACAAGATCAAGTCACCAAAAATAAATATCCTTCTTATACACATCACTCTGAAGAAGAAGAAATCAAGAAAATCATTCCCTTTATAATTGAAACAAACAAACAAAAAAACAAATAGTTGAGAATAAACCTAACAAAAGAGGTGAAGGACCTCTACAAAGAAAATTATAAAATATTGTTAAAAAGAAGATGCAGGCCCTCCCTGATGGCGCAGCGGGTTAAAGCACAGCACTAAGAAGCATAAGACACTTCCGCATGAGTTTGATCCCTGCCTGTCCCGGAGGAGATCCACATGGCGTGGCAGACCTCTCCTGACCTGCCCGCTGCTCCTCTCAGCAGTGTACTTTGTCAATCTGCCTGTTCTGCTCCCTGCTCTGTCTCTGGTGAATCCTTTCACACTCCGTATCTCTGGCCTGTACCCCAGTTCTGTATGAATAAATAAATAAATCTTAAAAAAAAAATAAAAAGAAGATGCAAAGAAATGGAAAGAGACCCCTTGCTCATGGATTACAAGAATTAACATCATAAAAATGGCCATCCTAGAAAAAAAGCAATTTGTAGATTCAATGCTATTCCTATAAAAATTTCAATGACACTTTTCAAAGAAATAGAAAAAATACTGATAAATTCATATGGAGCTACAAAAAAAGCTCAAAGAGCCAAGGCTCTTTGGAATAAGAAAGAAGGGATGGAGGTAGCACACTCCCAGACTTCAAACTATACTACAAAGCCATAATAATTAAAACTGCATGTTACTGGAACAGTAACAGACATAAAGACCAATGGAATCAAATAGAAAACCCAGATATAAATGTACAGCTTTATGGACAGCTAATCTTTGACAAAGGAGCAAAATATATGCAAAGGAATAAGGGAAGTTTGTTCAACAAATGGTTCTGGGGAAACTGGGCTGCTATGCACAAAAAAATGAACCTCAATTACTACCTTGACCATACATAAAAGCCAACTCAAAACGGATTAAAAACCTAGACAAAAGAGCTGAAACTACAAGTTATATAGAAGAAAATATTAGTGAAACACTACACAACATACACCTCAGTGACATTGTTAAAAATATACCACCCAAAGCAAGGATAGTGAAAGAAAGGAGAAACAGGCCCTCCCTGGTGGCACAGCGGGTTTAAGCACAGCACTGCAAGCTAGCAGCCACAGCTGCTTCAGTGCGAGTTTGATCCTCAGCGCTGGAGATGACCCACACAGAGTGGTAGACCTGTCCTGTCTCATCTGCTACTCCCCTCAGCAGTGTACTTCGTCATTCTGCCTGTTCTACTTTCCATTCTGTCTCTGGTGAATCCTCTCACCACCCCTGTACCTCTGGTCTATATCCCAGTTCTGTATAAATAAATAAAACTTAAAAAAAAAAAAGGAGAAACAGCTGGGACTACATCAAATTGAAGAGCTTTGTACAGCAAAAGAGACACTACATAAAACAAATAGACACTCCACTAACTGTGAGAAAATTTTTGCACACAATACGAATGATAAAGGACTGATACAGAGATATACAAAGAACTGATGAAACTCAACAAATATAAAGCAAAAAAACCCATCAAAACATGGACAGGAGAGCTACAAAGATACTTCTCCAAAGAGGAAATGCAGATGGCCAACAGGCATATGGAAAAAATGTTCAGTGGCCCTCCCTGGTGGCACAATGGGTTAGGATGCAACACTGCAAGCTTGCCACAGTCACTTCAGTGCAAGTTCAATCCCCCAACCTGGTGGTGATCCACATGACACAGCAGACCTCTCCTCTCTTGACTGCTGCTCCACTCAGTAGTGTACTTAGTTGATCTGCCTATTCTGCTCCCACTCTGTCTCTGGTGATTCTCCTCGTCATTCTTGCACCTCTGGCCTGCCCCCAGTTCTGTATGCATAAATAAATAAATCATTTTTTTAACAAGTTCATAAATAAATATATCTTTTTAAAAAAAGTTCAGCATTACTTGTAATAAGGGAAATGCAAATCAAAGTCACAATGAGACTTCACTCACACTAGTAAGAATGGCACATATTAAAAAAACAATGAACAATAAATGTTGGCAAGGGTATGGAGAAAAAGGAACTCTCCTACCTTCTAGTGGGAATGCAAACTGGTACAACCACTATGGAAAGCTGTGTGGAGGCTTTTCAAACTGCTAAATAATGGAGCTTTCATATAATCCAGTAGTTCCACTCCTAGGTATCTGCCCAAAGGACACAAAAGCAATACTCCAAAAGGACACCTGGACCCTGATGTTTATTGCTGCCTTTACCAATAGGAAAGATGTGGAATCAGCCCAAATGCTCAAAAATAGACAACAAGATCAAGAAGAGGTGGTATATATACACAATGGAATATTACTCAGCAATCAAAAGGATAAATCATGTCATGTGCAGCAAAATGGATGGAACAGGAAAAGAGCATGCTTAATGAAATAAGCCAGAAAGAAAAATAAAAATACCAGATGGTTTCACTCATAGCAGGAGTTTAAGGGATCAGGGGAAAAACTGCATATAGTAATTTTAATAAAATAAAACAAGAACATTAACTAGCAACTGTAAACCAGACCATTTTATAGGAGAGGAGAACAAGATCAAAACTGGAGTGGAAAGAGCACATGAGACTATGGTGATGGCATATGGGTGAAGGGTGGTGAGAAGTCTACATGTATTACATCTGAGATTTTAAAAAATGTAGAAAATGAAGAATAATGTAAAAAAATGTATTTATAAAATAAAAAATTTAAAACTGTAGCTTTTTTATTAAGCAATATCAAAATATTTATAATTTATTGACATAAAAGTTAGTCCTACTCTTTCTATTAATAAGTACCAAAGAAAATTTTAAATGAACAAACAACATACTTACAGACAACTCTGGCAAAATCCCAAATAGTATTTTTTTTTAATTTTGGGAAATGAATTCATGTAGTAAGATATTATCATGTTGACTGCTAGAGTCAGCTGTTTGCAATTGCAGTACAAAAATATTTCAATAGCATGGGAAATGACAAATAGACCAAAGATGAAAATATACATGTGAATCAAATTCCATTCACTAAGAACTATACTAGATAAGGTGAATGGCACAAGTTTTTAGAAAGCAGTTTTATAATATTAATTGATTCCAAGATGTAAAATTTTTAACATGCTGGTAACTCTGAATTAGGGTAACATGTTTCAATGTGTGGTATTTTGTGAATGATAGTAATTTTCTTCTTTGGTGGAATATAAAACATTACTACTTCATAAAATCACAATATTCTATCCTAGGTAGTCATATGTCATATGTCCTAACAAAAGTAAAATCATAGGAAAAAGTACAACTATTTCTGAAATAGGGCAGGGTAACTGGCCAAAGAAAAATGTTACTTTATTTTTTTGAAAGTCATTACTGTCATATTCTGTTTTTACACTCATTTTTTGGATTATATGAAACAAGAGATAACAGAGTTTGATTTATCAACCAGATTAAAAAAAAAAAAAACCTCAGTGAATTATTGTAAAATTTTTGTAGACCAGGCAAGTAAAGAAAGAAGCAACCTGGTATTATTCATAGTATATAGGTACAATTTAGGAAGTATTATTAATTACACCATAGTTTGAGGAAATCTTTTAGGTTTTCTTTTTCAGGAAATAAGAGTAATTATTTTGGTCTCTATGGTAAGATTGGGATGTCCTAATGTTACAAGAAAATTATTTCAAAGTGTCTCTTTGAGAAGTTAATGATTTTAGTTACTATATTTAAAATGTATTCCTCTATTGACCAGTTCAGTACTGAAGTGTTCAGCACTGCAAATTCATTTTAAAATTGTTTTGAAGATAGTAACAAATTACTTAGAATTTTAATTGGAAGATAAAAAGTAGACCTTCCAAAATTAGTTTGTGAGTACTTCTGCCCAAAATGGGAACAAAATATCTGTTAATTTTGATTGATACCATACAGCCTTATAGAAAAAATGTTTTCAAGTTCATTCAAAATAATTGTGGCTTAGAATTGTCAACCATTTGTCAGTTCGAAGACAGAAGATGTTTACCAAAATAATGACTTTATTTTTAGACTAATTGATTTGTAGGCTTTCTAGGGATGATTAGAAAGCAGGGCCATTTATTATTAAGACTGCTACAGATCATGGTTATAAAACTAAATTCTCTTTCTAAAAGAAAATAGGTATTTCTCATTTTCCAGAGAAACAGGGCAAACATCCAACTTATGCAAAGCAGCATCATCATCAAGGAACACTTTCAAAATAAATGGGTTAGTAGAGCCTAACCTTTTTGATCTCTGCTGTAAAAGAGCTGATCTTTTAGCAGAACGTTCTTAATGACCTTGTCTTCAGAGTGGTATTGCAGTATAAGGTTTGTATAATCATACATAACCTGGAATGTGTAATGAGACCATGCATTGTGTCCTATTCTGTGCTCAGTATCAAAGATCAGGAACATGCTAATTATAGGAACAAACTACTTAATGGATGTTCTGCTAGATCCTTATAAAATGGTAAAGAAAACAATGGTGGCCTTTAATGGAAGTCATTTTTACCACCACTTAAACCACTTATAAAACACTGACATTAAAAGCACTAGCTTTCTGTAACACAAGCAAAAAAAAAAAAAAAAAAAAATTGCCTATATACCTGAATAAAATGTTCACCTGGGTACATTTATTGTCTGCTTTCATTATTGGTTGGTGGATTTTTCGCACTGGACATGCAACTTTTGAATTCAGAAACGGTGAATGTGAACCTCAACTTGACAAGGAATTGTAAACTATTAACTATAGAAGCACCCTCAAACAATTTTTTTAAAGTTATCATTGGAATAATTTTCTACCAAGATAATACTGCAACTGACTCTAATCACAATTACATTGTCTAAAATATCTGTAATCAATTATTTATGATGCATTGTCATTTGTCAAAAAAGTACTACAAAACTACACATTGCAAAATTTATTTAAAATGTATTGTTTAGAATCATAGCTGATGGACTTGTTTTTATATGTGACTTCCTCCATTTTCCTATTTATGACAATTGTTTTTATTCTCTCTTTCCTACTATATCTATATTCGTGGTGAATTTCACTCCCTAAGAGAATGAGTATGATGGTGTTAACGTAAAATTACACAGTCATTGGATGTAGAGTGAGAATGGAAGAAAGTCTTTAACATAAATTTGACATGATTTTCCCAATTCTTAGCACCACTTCAAGATAAGGTATGGAAAATTAATTTTGTTTCTTTTTTATTTCCTAATCATTTTTCTCTTATATTAAGATATCTAAGAGACTATAACAACATTGAAATAGTTAGAAAATAAGAATGACAGTTTATTTTTTCAGAAACAGGGCAGGGTAATTGTCCAGAGAAGATGTTGTCTCATTTTCCATTTCTGACATTAGTCCCTGCTGTTGTATAGAGACATACCATATCTATAATCATGTTTGGTTTATTTGAAACAAGAGGCTGCAGAGCTTGACTTCTCACTAGGAATTGCAGTAAGAAATTAAAATAATGGCTCTCATGGCAAAAGACTGCTGTGATGACAGTAAGTTAATTTTCTAGGCCTGAGAATTTCAAAAAATGTTTTGACAACCAACAGTGAAAAGCTTTCATCTTTATTTCATTCTTATACTAAGTGCCAGGTTTTTATGCATTTGTAATCATAGACTTCTTCAAATGCAAGGATATTAGCATTACTGATTTGTTTTCCATTATCACATAAAGGCCCCTTACACTTTAGATTGTCCTATACACTGGTTTAGGATTTATTACAATAATAATAAATGTCAAAGAAGAGTCTCACAAGCCTTTAGGTGTCAGTGTAGAAATTTAAAACAACAGGAAACTATGCACAAACTTCAAAGAGGAAATATGCATAGGAGATATATTCTGTCATTTGGCTGGCTTAAGCAATATTTTGTATGAAGTCTCATATTGGTTCTTCAAATAGTAAAGGAATGCTTTCTTTTTAATGGATTTTATTTGATTATATTGTTTCCCCCTTCTCTTTCTTTTTCTTTTTTTTTTCCCTGGGGGGAGTGGGTTGGTGCTAAATAGGCAAAAACAGCACCCAATATCCCATCAATCAAACATCACATTTGAGTCCTTTATCCTAGACTTCAGAAATGTCTGTCAGGAATCAAAAACTGTCCATATTTAAATTTAGAATCCCAAAAGTATAGTCCACATCCAAGCTAATATCACTTCCAATACATGCAATGAAACATTAGAAAATATAGATTAGTCATATTGACATGAATCCTTCTTATCTGTTTCCATTACCATATTTCAATCCTGAAAACTAGATAGTGATGGCCTCTCTACATATAAGACTGTGTGGACAAAAACATCATAACTGAGTAATAATGAGCAAGAAGCTTACATTCATAGATACTTATCAATCTTATGCATAAAACATTATCTTAACTGAAACATTTTAAAATGGAATTTATAATGATCATGTGATATGTGTTAGTCATCATTAGCAGCTCATATGAGTTACTGTAAATTACATTATTTTTACACACTGGAATGTTTTCTCTCACATTAATAAGCATACACAATAGCAGGTGTGCATTTTAATAGCCATTATTCTCATCTATATATGCCTCTGGAATTTGAATAGATTATAAGTCAAAAGCTATGCCCACTTCTTCCTTTCCTATAGTCAGTTGGATTCTCTTGTCAATGTTCCCAGTTTCTTTGTACTTGGTGCTGCTGTATTGTAGTTAACTAATCTTTTATTTTTAAAGATATATTTATTTATGCACACAGAACTGGAGTACAAGATAGAGGTCCAGGGGCAATAAGAGAATTCCCCAGAGTGAGTGGGGAGCAGAACAGGCAGTTTGACAAAGCACAGTGCTGAGGGGAGCCGCAGGTAAGACAGGAGGGGTCTGCCGCACCATGTCGGTCACCTTCCTATTCGGGAATCAAATGCGTGAATGAAGACGTTTTAGCTGGCTTCATAGTGTGGCACTTTAATCAGGTATGCCATCAGCGATGGCCCCCTGCAGTCACCTAATCTATCCCATCTTTAATGTTTACTGTACATCCCTGTCACTGAAATCCATATTCAGAAATCATGAACTGCACTGGAAGTTCAGGACATTTACAACAGTAGAGTTGTGGATTGACTATTTTGATCACATAACAGAATAAACATCATTTTGACCAATGAAGGAAATATATAGGCAATGCTGTTATGTCTTTCAGACTGCAATACTGAAACTGAATACCGGACAATTATTTATGTTAAAATAAAGTTAATGAAATTACTAAGAAACACAGTTACATTTAAAGTAACAACAATTATTTCTTCAATCCCTCCTTTTTTATTGAATCTAAAAAGAAAACTAAATGGTTAAAAAATAAACTCTATATATCACCCGCTTTTTCCATGAATGATGTCCACATAACATCATTCATGTTCTGCACATGCATCATTCAATGCAGCAGAAATTTCTCTGACTAGGAGAGTAAAAGAGTAGTGAGCAGTTTTGTTCTAGGAGGAAGACACTGGTCACTTTAAGGAAACTCTTCTTCAGCCAGCTTATATGTTATACACTAAAGCCCGTAAGTATTATCCCCAAATCATGGAATGGAAACACTGAACATTTCAGTGGTTGGCTTATGTAGGCATTAAACTACCCTACTGGGATTTGAAATCTAAAATGTGTTCACATGGAAAAGATCAAAGAACTTCCTCTTCACTGTGTTTTCTCACACTAATCCATATCTTATTTCTTTGAAGTTAAAAAGTAGAGTCAAGGAGTCAAATTGAACATATTAGTCACACTAATCTGCAACGTATAAACAAACAAGACAAAAAGTCAGAGAAAGATAAACTTAAAAACTAATCTTTGAAAGATGACTAAAGAGCCATCCAAAAGTTAAAGGGTAAGGGAGCAAAGAGGAAAGGAAGGAAGTCCTCCCTGAGGTCCTCCTTGTTAACAACTTCAACAAGGGGTTAAAAGAGCAGCACTATGAAGCACAGTATCAGCCGCCACTGCAGCACCGAGTTTGATCCCTGCCCAGGGAGGTGACCCACGTGGCATGGCAGACCTCTTCTGTCATGCCTGCTGCTCCACTCAGCAGTGTATTTCAGTCACTGTGCCTGTTTTTTTCCCCACTCTATTTTTGATGAATCCTCTCATCCCCAGACCTTCACCTCTAGCCAGTACCCCAATTTGTGTAAGCATAAATAAGTCAATCTTTAAAAAACAAAGAGGGAAAGAAGAATAATGGATTATGCGATAGCATCACTGTCATGATTTCTTTCATTATTGACTTTTCCTTTTATTTCCTTAGACAATCCACTGAAGTATTTTTTATTATTTTAATATATTTATTGCATCATCCTTCATTTTTGTACAATGTATGATTTCTCCTTGAAATTCCCACCACCAGTTCACCCGTGCACTGTCACCATAGTCCCCTGTGTTCTTCCCACTCCTGTTCTGATCCTTATCCCTCCTCCTCCCCTACAGAAAGTGTCTGAAACTCATGCCCTTTGCAACAACATGGATGAAGCTGGAAGGGATTATGTTCAGTGACATAAGGCTGAGAAACAAAAAGAAGAAAAATAAAGATAGAAAAATATTCAATGGTTTCACTTATAGGAGTGTGGAGGACCAAATAAGGAATCAGCAGGAAAATAATAATAATAATAACCGTAATAAAGAAAAAATAAAAATCATCAGACAGCTATAAATCAGAAGCTACTAGTTTTCATTATGGTTTTAATTTCAGTGTTTTATTTTGAAATGTTGTATAAAAGAATTTATTATGAACTTGGGGACCATCAGATCCTAGATACAAATTTATCAGATCCAGTAGTTTCTAATTCCAGAGCACCTACAACTACAGCTAAGAGCAACTTTAACAAATTTATCTGTGCTTCAGGTTTTCTTTTCTGTAAAATAGGGATGAAATTAGTATCCTAAAATGCACTACAGTCATCAGAAATTTAAGGACTTAAAGCACATAAATGATCCAACATGCAGCAAATACTACTGTCCAAATGCTTATTATTATTATTTTCAATTTTGTTTAATTTGAAAATAAATGAAATTATTTGAAGTTTCTGGCTAAGTTCTTTACAAAAATAAATTGGGAGGGATTTATTTTATATTATTTGTAGTTCCTACTTAAAAAAGCTGTCCTAAGCAAATGTAGCAAAAATAGAGGCCAAGATATAATAAACTTAAAGTTTTCAGAGTGCTTTGATTACTTTCATATGCTGAATCTTCACTTTTTAATAATAAAAGGATATGGAGTTGGGGCAAGTTGTCTTGTAATGTCTTAAAGATGCCAAGTTACCAATAGTTAAAAGAAGGATAGAGTGGTGAGAGTGAGAGGAGAACAAGAAGAAATTTGTAAGATTTCACTAGAGATAATTTATGTGAAGGAATAGCGTAGGTAAGTTAGTATAGGACATACTGTGTGGTCTCACTCATTCACGCTAGCATATTGAAGGATCTCACAAATTTCCAGGATGTAAATATGTGTTACACTTTTAAAAGAATTATTCCATTATTGTATGATTGCTA
Organism: Condylura cristata; assembly: GCF_000260355.1. Classification (NCBI taxonomy): domain Eukaryota; kingdom Metazoa; phylum Chordata; class Mammalia; order Eulipotyphla; family Talpidae; genus Condylura; species Condylura cristata. Next base: position 46,686,199 of record NW_004567107.1, read on the forward strand.
TTTATTTTATTTATTTTGCATAGAAGAACTGGGGTACAGGCCAGAGGTGCCGGGAATGAGAGGAATCACCAGGAACACAGTGGAGAGAAGAAAAGGCAGATCTACTGAAATACACTACTGAGGGGAGCAGTGGATGAGACAGGAGAGATCTACTGTGCCATATGTGGGTCAGTTCCCTGGTCTAGGATCAAACTCATGTCGCAGCAGTGACAGTGCTGAGATTTAACCACTAGGTCACCATGGAGGCACCTATGTGTGACTTTTTTTTTTAAAATTTTTTTTTTTATTCATACAGAACTGGGGTACAGGCCAGAGATGCGGAGGGTGAGAGGATTCACCAGAGACAGCGCCGGGAGCAGAACAGGCAGATCGATGAAGTACACTGCTGAGGGGAGAACCGGGCAGGTCAGGAGAGGTCTGCCACGCCATGTGGATCTCCTCCGGGGCAGGCAGGGATCAAACTCATGAGGAAGTGGCTTAAGCTTCTTAGTGCTGTGCTTTAACCCGATGCACCACTAGGGAGGGCCTACGTGTGACTTTTTATAAGATATAGTTTACCCTAAGGTATGCATGTTATATGTGTGGGTATGTGTGTAGACGTATGGTATGTGTGTAAGTAAAGTTTAACTAAAAGTGTTTATCAACTACTCCTCCATGAAATATATTTGGAGGGAGGAATGCAATTTAGCTTAGGTTTAAATCTATCACTGAACAGATGGGTTTGCCTGAAGAATGAAGTAGACAATCATAAAAAGCAACAAATTGAGAATATGCTTAGTGTATATCATTTCATTGAGTTCCTTTCATATATCTTCTCAATTAATATTCATAAAAACTCAAAATGTAAGTGACATCACTATTCTCAATTGATGCATAGAACAAAAGAGACACAAGATATTTCAATCTCCCTCCTAAGGTAAGAGAGAACTTCCTGGGATTTCCAGAGCTCTGAGCCTGCTTTTGCTATTTTTTGTAGTTTTAATACTAGTGGAAAGCATTTAAGAAAGCTCAAAATTTGTACAGGTTTGGTTGATAGCATATAGGAAGGAAAAAAATGAATATGTTGAGCATGTTCTCAGTGCCATTCATATACTCCTATCTGGCATAATTAGCTCAATTTTACCCTCAGGGCCTTACAAGAGAAAATGTCTGTTCTTATTCTGTAGAAGTGGAAATTGGCACTTAAAATTATTAGATGACTTTGTCATGAGTCAAATAATAAAAATAAAACAGAGGAGGCTTTGGAATTTGGATGGGTTTGTCAAAAAATTTCCCTGTAACAGAATTGGAGAAAGTGGAGCATGTAAGGGACCATGTTTGAGTCATACATAAGTGCAGGAACTCAACTTGCAGAATGTCCATTGCCTACAAAGGTATTAAAAATAGATTCCAACTGGATTAGTTGAACATTAACAAGGATGTGAGAACCGTTTGTAAAAAAAAAAAGAAGAGAGAGAGAGAGAGAGAAACATTTCTCCTTAAGCATACAAAATGCAAAAAGGCACCTAATCTGGAGAGACAGTGATATAGAGCCCCTTGCTCTGTCTGATGCTGCAGATCCCAGCATACACTTCGGGGCACACTGAGCATGAGTGGAAGCTCAGCTTCTCTCCTCTGCTAGGTGTCTTTGCACAGGGTACAACCTAAACAACCATAGCAATCATCCGTGGAAAAAGTTAAGTCTACTTAGTATTGACATGTCAACCCAAGGCTTTATCCACAGAAAGATAAGTTTCCATGATAGATGATTTCAGATTATTACCCAGTTTCTTATTATACAAGCGTTTTATCAGAAATACCTTTGGAAATACATGGTTTGAAAGAAGCACTGAAAACATTCTAGCAAGGCAGGTCACCTAAAATGAGCCATACATTCATTTTATAGAGGTGCTAAAAAGGAGGCACCCTTACAATTTATAGCTCAATCTTAATTAATCATTGATTTGTTTAATTTTCATGCATGTGCATTAATAAATGCAAGTACGTATGGAAATACCTTTTAGAACCAGTTTGAAATCAGTTGCTTAAATCAGTTTTTTTCCTAGCAAAATTACATGACAAGTTTGTCTTTTATATGTTATGAAACCCTCAGTCTCTGTGTCTCTCTCATTTTTACAATTCTCATTATTTTCTGAAACTTCCACTGGATCAAGCTATTCATTCAAAGTTTGCCATAGATCCTTCAATATATTCTGCTGCCTGGGGTATTGAATTTGATGAAACATTCCTTGTGAGTAGAAAACCAAAACAATTGTAAACAAAAGTCAGATGCAGAGAGCTTTAGATTATTGCTAGGAGGGTGTTGATATAAAAAGAACACTAAATTTATTATTAATAAAATATCTCTAGATCTAATGTCTATATTATCCTATTTTATATTGAATTGATTAGACAAAACAGATCACAGTAACTATTCTTTGCAAATTTATTGTCAAAATTATATAATCAATAAAGTATTTGAATGATAAAATGGCAATATAATGCTATTAAAATCTAGAATTTTTTGTTTAATTTTATCCTTAGGATTTCACATATTCTCATCAATAGTGCCATAAGTTATATAGTTGATATGATTAGCATTGTCTATTAATGACTACCTGTCACTTTGACACATATTACCAGTTTACTCTATACATGTTTTAAAATGAGTATAACTGAATTTTTTTTTGGTTTGTGAAAAGGAGTTTTCAAAATTGCACTTACAAAATATAGAGTAAAATGTACTTACATGTTCATTAAATTATAATAACAGAGAAAATAAATCATTATCTTTCCTGATAATTCGCTCTACTTATTTCACATATATTATAATAGTAATTATACCTTTATTTATTCATTCATTGCTTTAAGTAATTTTTAGACACATTTTTTGTATTGCTATCATATTTACATTACTGGATTTTAATTGGTTATTTAATTGGTTTCTAGAGATTAGGTCCCACTCTTATTATTCTCAATGTCTAATATAAAGTACTGAGTGAAGATACAGACCTGTTACAGATGAAGAAGGAGAGAAAGGCTGAACAAGAAAGAAACACCCACTTAGAATGGTTTTCAAATAATTTTTACTTACCTAGCCCTAATATTTCCACATAATTTTGCTTACATTGTAGAGCTTGTCCCTTAAGTAAATTTAGAATTGTTTCTTATAAATATTTGTGTTTGACTGTTACAATTTTCTTGCCTAAAACCAGGATACAAGGCTGTGAATAGTATTGCCATTGGTCTAAGATGCTTTCTTTAAGTTTTATATATTAATGTGTGTGAATACCTTATGATTGTTATTTTTTTTGGAAATTTATTTCTTTTTAAAAATTATTTATTATTTATTTGTTCATATAGAACTAGAGTACAGGCCAGAGGTGCAGGGGCAGAGACAGAGTGGAGAGCAGATAGGCAGACTGATGAAGTACACTCAGGGTAGCAGTGGGCAAGACAGGAGAGGTCTGCTGTGCCATGTGGGTCACCTCCCTGGCCAAGGATGGAACTCATGCTGAAGTGGCTGTGGCTAGCTTCACAGTGCTATGTTTTAACTAGTTGCACCACCAGGGAAAGCCCAATATTTTAAGATTATTATAGTAGTTAAAAAAGCTTAAAAGTAGGGCCCTCCTGGTGGTACAGTGGGTTAAAGCACAGCACGGAGAAGCTAAAACTCAAGCTTCAGCATGAGTTCAACATTCCCCACCCCACCCAGGTGATCCACATGGTGCAGCAGACCTAATAAACTTTGTGATTCTTTGCTTTTTTGTTTGTTTTTTGTCTTCTGAAACTTCCTGGCGCACTCAGTGGGAGATCTAAACATCCCCTGACCCAACCAGATTCCTGTCTCACACTGAGCTCTAGTAGAACTTTTCTTCCTCCAAATAGATGTCCTGAGTCCTATGCAAGAAGATCCTTACTTGGAACTGAATCAAACTTGACCCATCTCTCTTCCACCAATTTGTGATGTACTTTCTTGGTGATCTCTAGAAGTATTTATTTTTGGTGTCACTGATTTTTTTTTTTTTTTAAGTAACATAGGCTATCAACACTATATGATTTAGGGATTTATCGTTTCAGTGAGATAGATTAATATGTGTTTTACAACACCCAGCCCCAAGGTATCAATATTCACCATGTCCATTGGTCATTCCCTGTTCAATATCCCATACCCACTTTTTCCTTCTGGGAGTCTCATTTCCACAGTCAGATTTATAGGGTATGTTTTGTTTTGGTTTGTCTTTACCTTTAATTTGTTTCTCTATATTTCACATATGCATCACAATGCCTAGTACTTTCCTTCTCTTTCTAACTTATTACTCTGATATAATACCCTCTATCTCTATCCATGTTGTCACAAACGGCAAGAGTTCCTCTTTTCTTTAAAGCTGAGTAGAAGTCCAGTTTGTATTTATACCTCTTCCTAATCCATACAACTATCCTTGGGTGTGTAGTGTCTTTCCATAATTTACCTATTGTAAATGGTGCTGCAATAAACAGAGGAGTGCATATATTTTTTAGAATTATTGAGCATCGAGGATATAGATGCTATGTGAAATAAATCAGACAGAGAAAGGCAGATACTGTATGATATTTGCATGCTTAGCCTACAAAATACAAATGCAGAGAAACAGACAGTGTATTGATTATTACCATAGGTGGGGGGGGTAGAAGAAATGAGGAAATGTTAATCAAAGGATGCAAAATAGCTATATTCATAAGTATGGGGGCATAATGCATAGAATGGTCATTATCATTAATAATGCTGTGTCATGTATTTGGATGCTGCTTCAGAGTGTAAATCTTAAATTATCTAACCACAAAAACCATGATAATTATATGACAGAAACCAAAAAATACTTCTGTTTCCTACACACATATGCACACATACACACACATACACACACACAACAGTAATCTGTTTCTCATAAATGTCACAAATTTTACCTCGTGAATGATAAATGAACCCCACACCATGTCATTATGTAATACATTATAGTAAAAGTTATTGAACTATATACAGTGAGATAATTTTGTAAGAATACCATTTATGTAATTTTGGAATTTATTAATATTTTTGCTTTCATGTATATCACTGATTCTTGTATATCAAACTATCTATTTGGCTTATAATCATAAGGTGTTCAGCATAGTTATTTAAAATACATACACAGGATGAAGTTATTTGACCAATGAACTCTCTTACCTTGCATAAATATCATTTTTGTATAAATATAGTTAAAATACTAAATATACTCTTATGTATACTATTTTAAGATTATTATTTGACACAAAATTGTGATATTCTTATGCTTGTTTGTCTGCTTATTCAAAAATCACTTTTAACTCAGAGTCAATTCAGTTAAACTTCTGCATTGTTAGGAATAATTTTAAATCCACACATAGATGGAGCATTCAGTCTTTAAGGAACAATGTTTTATATTGGGGCTAGCCATAGACTATGATTTGTTTCTACATGATCTCTTACCTCATTTCCTACATCATGTTCCAGATACACACATTTCTTGGCAGCTGTATTAGGCTTTCTAAATTTTCTATGTCTTTCTTCACGCTGGGGCTCAGAACACATTTTTCTCTTGGATATCTGGGAAACTCCTCCTAATCATGTTTCAAATACCAGTGCAATGAGTGCCTCCTTTAAAATATCTTTCCTGAGCCAGCCTCTCCTGTGACACCAACTGTGTTATAGCTCAGAAATAACTCTCCTCCATATAGAGTACTTTATTATGGATGTTTCTTCTATTCTGCATTCGACTGACAGTTCCTGGAGAATGAGGGCTATTTATTTACTTTAAAATTTTGTTGCTTCCCTTATACCTAACAAATCACTCTATATATTAAGAACTCAGATAGTTTTGATAGGGTTATATTAGTCAGAGGCTTATATTTTGAAAAAAAAAATAATCATGAAGTGATAGGTAAAATCCAGTATTAAAAGCATGCTTCTAGTCAATTTTATTCTTATATGCTAATGATGTATGTAACACAATTTTTGTTTAGATTAGTTGGACAGCTAACTAAAAGTTCACTTGAGAAAAGCCATCCATTCATTCCATAGAATGGTTATTATGGCAGAAAGCAGACAGTATTATGAGGCACAAAAAAAAAAAAAAAAGATTCTTCTCCATTTTTACTCACACCTTATTATATAACTTTGTTTCTTTGTCTGTAAGATGAACAGTTGAGTTAGATAAATCCTCAAGGATTTTGCACTACTATGATTCTGACAACTGGTAATCTGCCTTCCTCTTGTTCCTTGTGCCAACCTACATTGGGCCATATTTTGATTTACTAGAAATTTAGCTTGTTAACATCAAAATATTATTGAATTATTAACATACAAACTACATAATTATTAGCTTTGATGAAAAACTTTTGAAATCCTGTCAATACTTTGATCACAAAACAGTAGTAGCAATAAGAAAATGATCATTAATCATCTTGAATAGAGTAGTTATTTATTTATTTATTTATTTATTTGTGCATATAGAACTGGGATACAAGCCAGAGACTCAGGGGTGGCAAGAGGTTTCACCAGAGACAGAGTGGGGGGCAGAAAAGGCAGATGGAGGAAGTACACTGCTAAGGGGAGCAGCGGGCGGGTCAGGAGAGGTCTGCCATGCCATGTGGTCACCTCAGGGGTGGGCGGGAATCGAACTCATGCAGAAGTGGCTTTAGCTTCTTAGTGCAGTGCTTTAACCTGCTGCGCCACCAGGGAGGGCAAATATAGTAGTTTTTTAGAATGTAGTAGAAAATAAGCAGGAATGACAGTGTTAGATCAGAGTATAGAATTTGAAAATCAACTACAAGATATGAAATGTCTATATATTTCACTGAAGTTATCAGCAGGGCATCCAGAAAGGAAATTGAAAATAGAAACTACAACAAAAGTTTGAAATTGATTTTTAAGGACAAAATTTTAGCACTGAGATTTAAAGAGAAAGGCAAATTATAAAGCTATTATGAAGGATAATACTAACTCAATGAATGTGGGGGTAAGGAATAAATCAAAGATGACATTAAGGGGTTGAGCCTGAGAAACTGGAAAGTATTCTGAGGACTAAAGTACAAATTAGGGAAATAGGAGTTTTAGGAAAGGATAGTTTACTTATAAGGATAGTTTACTTTATAGTTTACTTAAAGCTTTGAGATTAATGGAATAATTGGCCTTTTAATATAGAAAAGCAAAAATGTATTATGTATATCACTGTGTATGTTTGATCAAATTTGAAAAATGAAAAGCAGAATAAATATTAAAAATTGTATGTATGCAAATTTTAGACATGACAGCTAATTTATATAAAAGAGTAAAAGGATGACACTATCTAAGGGAAAAGATATGGCTATAACATTAGAATCTGATGAAGACAAATGGGGTGATGTGAGAAAGAAAAGACAAACATGAGTAGCTGTTTATTTACTACCACTTACACAGCTGTTTATCAAAACAGAGTGCTAACTTTCTTAGTCACAGTGATCTTTTTGTAGGAGTAGGAATCTGGTTTTACTTTATATTTTCACATGGACCATTTCTTGCAAACAGGTATGTCCTAGAAGGAGCACTGGATTTGCCAATGGAATGAAAAGGAAATCCTGGTCAACTCTGCCACTTACTAGTTGCATAAACTGGGGCAAGTTTACCAACCTTCCATACCCGTGCCCTCACCAATTCAATAAAAATGATAATACTGTTTATTTTCTTTGCTGTGAAGATGCATACAAATGATGCAGATTGCAGCACCTGGATCCATTCCAATGAAATAAATACTCAATAAATGTAAGTCAAATCCAGATGCATGCATTTTTACTATATTGATGTATATATTACCTGGCAATGATGTATATGTAGGGTGTACTCAATAATCATTGGTTGTGTTCTGCAATTGTAAAGATAGTCATGTGGACTCCATTACAAATAGTAACATTATTTCACTCATTGTCCATCGTGGACCCCAGAAGATTTTTACTCAATTACATAAGTATACTTTAAACTCCTCATTTCAACCTACTCACAAATATCGCCCTTTGTATCTTGTGGTAATCATCATTTATGATCATTCAACTATGCATCATTCTTACTTTTTTGGTTTCCTTGTACTTGAGAGAGGTTATGTGACTATTTCAGAACTGTATTTTATTGGAAAAAAGTAATAGTTGTGGGTGTTTCATCAGTTTGTTCTTGCAATGAAACCAACCTGACTTGGACTTGGACTATTAGAAAGAAATGTAATTTGTTTTTTAAAACTAGTAAGAATTTGGAATTTTTGTTAAATTAGTCACTCCTGACTAATATACTCAACTTGTTGGGAGAAAGCTTTTTAGATATGCCAACTTAAAAATGTTAGCACCTGCACTACTGAGATCAGCATAGCATTTACATTTTCATGATTTAAAGATTAACTCAGGTAATGTAATAATCTCCAACTAGTATAAAAATAAATAAATATGAGAATCTAAATGTACTGCCATGTTCTTTAAGGAATTAGTAAAGGTGACCTCTTAAGAAATTAAATAGGAAACAAAAAAGTTTTTCCACAACTACTTTCTGTTTTTGCATTTTGATTTCTTACCCATGAGAAGCTGTTACTGAGAGAAAACTAGAAAGCTACTGTATTCTCATCAAGATGGAGAAAGAGAGTTAGTGAGAAAGATAAGCTGATTTTATATGAATTCAGAATGCAATTGATGTTAAATTGACTGGCCAAGAGATATTTATGTAAACAGAATCAGTAATAAAATTTGCCAAGTTTTCTGTAAAGATAAAATAAAGTAACATATACCGCATAATGACCAAATTGCATTTCATTCAATAAACACTCTATCAAGTGCCTACTCTTCTAAATGAATTTCTTCTGAAGAAATTCTTGACCAAGTTTGAAAATACAGATAAGGACAAATATAAATGATCTACTTTTACTTAAACAGCTGTTCAAATTTTCCACTGAAGTACTCATTACCTATTTTTATGATTATCTTCTTTGACTCAAGTCATATTTAAGTGGATAAGGGCACTAATCTTCCTGGTACTTGATCATCTTCTTTGACTCAAGTCATATTTAAGTAGATAAGGACACTAATCTTCCTGGTACCTGATGACGGACTGAGTAACGAGGTATCTGATAATATTTCCATGGCAATGTTACCAGCAGTTGATAAAGCCAGGCCTCTAGGGTCCAATTTTCTGAAACTCATGAGGAAAAATAGAAGCTGGAAAATGAACTACCTGGTTATATATATATATATATTTTTTTTCATTGTTGCAAGGAGACTATTTTTGAGAATGATTGTGACAGGAATAAAAAGACAAGGACAAGCAGCCCCAAACTGTCAAAATCCAAGCAATCTTACAGCTAGTTTTCTGATATATGCCAATGACTTATACCAGCAAGAAAAAAAAAAATGAAGAAAAGTTTCTTTTCTGAAAGATGATGTCAACAACATATCTAGGGATGATGTCAACATATTGGGTAAAGGATAATGTAAGTAGTATAGTTTGTTATTTGTCTGTTTCTCGATCAGATTAAATTTCCCCTTTAGAAGGTCAGAACACCCTGTTACAAACCTTTCATTAACTAATTAATGACCCACAGTTGAAAAACAAGCTCATGCAATGCTTCTTCACCTATAGCATTATGCGCAATTATTAAGGACCTCCTATAATCTAGACTGTGTGTTTTTGTTTTATAGAACTTAGATTTTAATTACTCACAATGACTTTCTGAGATTATTGCCATTGTTTCCATTTTAGAGGATGAGATAATTATTTGAGCCTTATGTTTAACATAGCAGGGCTGTTGCATCACAGTGCTTTTATATCTGCTTAATTCTAAGGTGAATGGGATTTGCATATTGGGAACAGCTGACTCCCCCTCCCAACTGATCACTTAATCATTCAATAAGTAGCCTACAGTGATTGGGAGAGTAAATCTGAGGAATAAAAAACATTTTTTAAAGTGTAAGTTAAAAAAAATAAGAAGAAAGATTATTTACTTGAGATTGTTTATCTTTTTAATGGGGAGATGCGTAAGTTTGTCTCAACTTGTCAAACAAATTAAGGTCAACCAGTAGATCTGTCTTGAAGCCATACTGTGTCTTTCTCTATCTGAATCATTTCTGACTCTGACGCTAAGTTCACATATGTTGCTGATAGTAGGATTTCATGTTTTTCATGGCTAAATATTGTTCCATCACACATATATTTACATCTTTATCCATTCATTATTGGTCAGCATTTAGTTTTTTCTACTAGCTATTTCAAATAATGCTGCAATGAACTGGTGGTGTATAGATCCGTTTCAACTAGTGCTTTTGCATTTTTTCTGATAAGTAACTGGAGTGGAATACCTACTCACAATTATGTTAAATTGTGTTAAATATGTGGTATTTATGCATGATGGAACAATATTTAGCTATGAAAAATATGAAATCCTGCCATCTGCAGAATGTGTGAATCTAGAGTCAGAAACTATTCAGATGGAGAAAGACACAGTATGATTTCACTCATATGTGGCACATAGAGAAATGAAACAATGATCTAAATAAAATTAAACATATAGACTTTATGACAAAATTAGCAACTATTCAAAGAAAATCTATAGAAATTGAGTCAAAGTGGTCAAATGTACGGTAAGGGATAGAATTGGCCTTTCGTGGTAAATACACTGTAGTTCATAGGGATGTTGGGTTACACTGAAAATAATTGAAGCTTATATAATGTTATAATGCACCATTACTTCAATTAAAAAAATAATGGTGAGTAAATAACAGTGTGGGCAGAGCAATGACTATACAGGTACTCCTCAAGAGAAGATGACATCAGATATCTCCTTTTGTACTAAATCTCTTGCCTACTTTGGAAATTGACCAGCAGTTCACTTTCAGAATGACCAGCCGTGATGGCTTAACTTGCTGCCGGAATAGCAGGTCATAGCTGAGTTCCCAGGTTAACTCAAAGCCTGTTTTTGACATAGCAGCCTCGTTTTTTTTTTTTTTTTATGCATGCAAATAATACAAATTTTATTATTTATATACAGATATCTATGTACTTGCCAAAACAATGGATATAGCATTTTGCAGATTCATCCAAAAATATACCATTCAACCAACACTCATATCACTCTTGCATTAAGTCCTACATATCGGCACTGGGAATTTCTTTAAATGAGAAAATGAAGGCCACTGCTTTCCAGGAAAAACAAATTTAGTCTGAAATAGAACAGATACACAGTTGTTTTACAACTGTGATAAATCCTAGATCCATAAAGAGGATGATCAACCCTATCCTCATTGTAGAGCAGGCAGATTCTCAGATAAAGCTAATTTTTTTGAATCCAAAATCTAAAAGTCACAACAAGGGAACAGGAAAGCTAAAGTTAAAGAAAATGCAAATAAGCTGAATTTCAACATTTTCATGAGCCAAAAGATAATTTAATTACAAGTAAAAACCAGAACAATGATTCTCAAACATTTCCCTTCTTGCCTCCTCCTGGCATTCCCAAGGTGGCCTAATTTCTCTTAAAAAAATTCCCATCAATGTACCTAGCATAGATCAGCATAGTCTCCTTCTAAGCCACGTAGCTTATTTTCAAAGCTGGAAAGTATGAGGGATGTTTGCCAAAAGAGGCAATTCATTCTGCTCAAACACTGGAAGGGTAGTCTCTGCCCTTGCTAGTTTAGCGAGACGCTGACAGTCAATGTCCCTTTACTCTCAATACCTGTTTTTGTCCAATTAAACCTTTAGAAACTGACTCTTCTGTAATGACTTGATATTACAAATCTGCTTTGCTGCTGTAAAAAGGTTCTTCAACATAGGCAGCTACAGTTTAATATCTGAAAATATCATTCCCTTCTTGGGCCCTGGTAATCACATTAATACAAGTGGTAGTGGTAGAATTGAGAATTAAATCAGGTAGAAATAGGTCATAACATATAACATGCTTGCTAAAAAGGAACCTTAGGAAATATTTTTGCAGACGATCTGTTTTTTGCAATTATCAAAACATGAATTTCTAATAGATTACTTTTTGTCCTCTAGCTGTCCAAAAGATTGTAGGTAGAAAATGAATTTGGCAGTGTAGACCTAGGGAGGCTGTGCTGTGCAGTGACCTAGAGATCAGTTTTAGAGTGGTGCTGCTAGCCTTCCAGTGCTAACTTATCTTTATTTTGCCCTTAACAGTCCTATCTTCGATATCTGCTGTAGAATGAGGTCTTTGATAATAGCTGTACCTACTTCAGGTATTGGAGGTATTTATACATGTAAAGCTCATAATGCTTGACCTACTGCAAACATCCAAAAGTGTTAGTTATATTTACAACTTCTGTAACTGATTGCCCTTTTCTTAAAATGTTTCATCATGCACTGAGCTTCATGCCCTCAATTTTTTTCTGAAATATAAAGAATATACAACTAGTGGAGGAAAGCATTTTCATTAGAGACCTCCAGATCTGGCTTTGGAATTAGGATGTCCTAGACTTAGATTCATGCCCTTGGCAAAAAAATATATAACCTTTCTGTTTGTTGATCTCTCTTAAAATGTCTTTTTGGGGCCATTGTACAACTAAATGAAATCATTTTATCAAATGTTGCTCAATACTTGACAATTCCATCTACCACCTCTATATATTTCACATTTAAGGATTTTTTTTTTTTTCAGTCATAAGGTAGGGACAACTACAACTACCCAGCCAGGGATAGGTTTGGAATAACTACAATTGATTTTGGGTGCAAGCTAGCAGGCAGTTTAAAAGAGGATTTTCATAGCCAAAATTTCAAGCATACATTATTTTTTCCCCTATATGAGAGGAGAGAGAGAAGGCAGGAAAATGAACTTGGAATGAAGAAATCTACATGCAACAATTTAATTTTCCTCCCAGGAAGGAGAAATGGCAAAGGACATTTTTGGAGAAGATACAAATATACAAATTCAAGAGCTCTGTTATAATGTTTTTGTGAGGGAGGCTACATATTAGGAATAAGGAAATGGAAACTGTTTTCAGTACTTTTCAGAAAAACTCATTTGTTCTCCACAACCACCCTCTGAAAAATATGTGGTTATTGTCCTTATTTTATAATCGAGGAAACTGAAGGAAAGAGCAACTTTGCCAGGTCCACACCAGATCCCTGGTTCCTGTCTCTCTGTACTCGCCATCTCCACTCTAAGCTCCTTCTGCACAGACACAGATCCCTTGTGACAAATGCTGATCAATAACTCAAATAACAATTTTGAATTCAAAAAATCAAAAGGCGCCCATGAGAGACTTCCCATTAAAGAGAGTGGGATAGTATTTTCCAAACTTAGCCAGTGTTAATGATCACCTGGTGTGCTTTTTAAACATACAGATTCCAGATAATCCCCAGGCCCAGAGAAACAGTCCCCAAGGAGCAGTTGGGAACAGCTATGTTTGACAAGTGCTCCCAAGTGATTATTCTTATCAGAAAAGTTTGGAAGACAGTTAAGTATAACGAGTAATGAAACTATCTTGATAACATGCTTCTCAAACTTTTATATTCACATGAATCTCTTGGATATCACACTAAAGTTCAGCTTGAGGCCTGTGTTTCTGATTTCTGAGAGGTTATGCCAATGCTAATGCTCATGACCGCATGTTAGGTCACTGCCTTGAGGCAATGACTCAGCTCTCTGGAACCTGGGGTTTACTAATTCTTAGCCATAACCTTAGCCTTTCATTAAATAAAGTAATCACAGATCATGTGCACAAATGCAAGTTCTAGTGTCTATACACAGAGATTTTTGAAAGGACAGTTATTAGGAAAAAAAATTGTTTTTTCTTTAACAAGTAATCCCAAGTGATTTGATTCTGATGCAGACAGCCTCAACTCCGCTTTCCATTGATAAACACCAAAAATGCTGCAGGAATAAAAGCACTCTAAAGGTGGAAAGAACCACAGTGTGCCATTATAGAAGTCATTCAATCCCCTGGTTTTATCACCCATAAACTGGAGAGAATAATATGTGCCTTTATAGAGTTGTTAGGATAAAATGAGATAAGACATGAAAGCAAAGAACAGCTGAGCCACCCTATTCAAGGGGTCAAAGGAAATAGGATATGGATCCAGCAAAGAACCACTTTCAGCCAAAGCAGTAGAAAAGCTTTCCTATATTTTCCTGATTCTTAGGCTATAAAGGCAATTTATAAAATCACTGCATTCACTCTATCCACTTACTAGCTATGCGGGACTTGATATACCTGTCATTATAAAATGATAGCGCCTTTTTCTTTCTCTCTCTATTCTTCTGTCTTGAACACTTACTCGTGTGTATGTGTAGAGCAAGACATATGAAATATATAGATATGAAATATACATATATGCATACATAGTTAAATTTTATAGATTTCTTGAGACTTTAAAGACACATGTAATATAGATAACCTTTAAAACAATGCTAATGTAGTTCCTAAAATATGACATTTTAACAACACCTTTTTAATAATGCATGTTCTTAAATGTTAAGCTGATTCATATGTTATATTCCCAACTTTTAAATTTCAACTTCTTCTTAGAATATCAATAAGGACATGGAAAGATACAGAATTTTATTGTATAATTTTCTAAGGAATTATGATCATCTAATATTATTACGGTCTTAACCTTGCTTGAAAGTTTATTGCTTTTTTAAAGGGAGAGGGTCTTCAGAGTCTTTCTGAGACCATGTTTTATTGGATTTAAAAAAAAAAAAACTCCAAAGTACTATCTTTCATTGCCCGTGGCAAGGACAAGGCGTAGGTCGAAGGCTATTACAGAAGCAGTAAAAATATGTGGATTAAAAAGTAAAGTCACACTCTATTTCCTTTGTATATCTAGGTGTTTTAAAGTGTCATCTAATTCTATACAGATAACACAAGTATGAAAATCATAAATAAGTGAGTATACTTTCCATATATTTAATGTTACATGTGTAACAGAATTCATTAGTAACATGCTTGGTTGTCATATGCATTTATTGAATTTTATGAGTTATTATGTGAAGTATGAAAGGTCACCAAGTAAATTATAGATATTTCCTCTAATATTTAAGTTGTCATAGATATCTTTAAAGTAATTTATCCATAATTTTTTTCAAACTTACAGTTGTAATACACATATTATTACATTTTAATGAATTACATAATCTATTATCAAAAAAATGCTATAAGGTTTATTTTGTACACTCATACATTGAAACTTTACCTGTATTATGGAACATTAAAACATCCTACTTAAAAGCTCATAAGCTTGACCAAAGGAATTCATGACACACAAATGACTAAAAGCAACCGATTTGGCCCTCCCTGGTGGCGCAGCAGGTTAAAACACAGCACTAAGAAACTAAAGCCACTTCCGCATGAGTTCGATCCCGCCTGCCCTGGAGGTGACCACATGGCGTGGCAGACCTCTCCTGACCCGCCTGCTGCTCCCCTCAGCAGTGTACTTTGTCGATCTGCCTGTTCTGCTCCCCACTCTGTCTCTGGTGAATCCTCTCACTCTCCACATCTCTGGCCTGTACCCCAGTTCCGTATGAATACATAAATAAAATCTTTAAAAAAAAAAAAAAAGCAACCGATTTAAGGTAGGGTCAGGTCAAAACACTTCTCTTGCAAACTCTCCATTTTTTCTGGATTTCACTAAGAGTGAAGTTCTTGTCCTTTGATTTCCATTTGTACTGGCTAGTCCCTTTGTCTATGATTATTTCCCCTTAGATATAATCATGATGTGCTCACTCACTCTCTTCTAGAATGTTTTCTTCATCACATTATTATATGTATTAGAGAGACTCAATTTGTGAAATGAAAGAATGATATATAAAAGTAAATCATGATTTCAGTATAGATGTCTCTATAATGGCAGGTGAACCTGTTTTTACAAATGTTAAATGAAGAACCTGAGAAACTAGATAGAAAGTTGATGCTATTTATCATATTTGTTGACTAAGAGTATCTATCAAAGATATATTAATTTCCTAAAATTTGCCACAATCAGAAACTTGGTAGCTTAAACAGCTACTTATCCTTTCATGGTCTGGCGGACAGACACCACTAAAACTTCATACTAAAGAGGAAAAAAGTACAGGAAGTATCTTATAATAGATGTAACAGTTGTGTTTCACCCTATGTAGATCAGAGATTTTCAATGGCAATGACTAGGGAAGCGATGGTTAAATTAGAGGTAAAGTACTCAATGACTACAGAAACTTCTTTTTTAAAAAACAAAATTATTTATTTGTGTATACAGAATTGGGGTGCAGGCCGAGGTACAGGGGCAGTGAGAGGATTTACCAGAGACAGCAGAACAGCAAAACAGGCCGTATGAGGAAGTACACTGCTGAGGGGAACAGTGAGCAAGTCAGGAGAGGTCTGCCGTGCCGTGTGGGTCACCTCTGGGACAGGGATTGAACTCATGCCAAAGTGGATTTATTTTCTTAGTATTGTACTTTAACCCACTGTGCCACCAGGGTGGGCACGAGTATTCTTTAAATTTAATAAATTAATGTTCTCAGAAATATGTGACTTTGTTAATATGGTTCATCAGTATATTTTAGTTTAGACCATAACTAGGATTTGATGTTGTTTCTCAGGGAAAACATTTTGAGGATGTTTTTTACAAACTGCAGGACAACAAGGAAGGGATGAATCTCACTATATGCCATATTAAAAACAGATGAAGGAAGAAGAAATGGTTAGCCTGATGAAAACACTCTGAATGTAAACAGAATTCATATTAAAACAACTGACCCATAGACTATGGTAAATAGTAAAATAAAACCAAACAAATCAGACGACCAAAGCAAGAAGTGAAAGTTACAATAGGCAAAATTAGAGTACCAAGTAAGAAATACCTTGTAAGTACAAGAAATGTTGAGCAGTGAAATGTACTATTTGGTCAGACATTGAATTTCCATAATAGAAATAACTACTCTTTGTTGAAGTGCTTGGTATTGAGCTAGCTGCTTTTCTCCACTATTGCAATCAATCTCAACAATAACCCTACAAGGCAGAGGTTATTGTCTCCATTTCCTAGAAGAGGAAATGTAAGTGATTTGCCCATGGTCAAACAACTATAGATTCTAAACTTATTATTTTAACCACATTTATCTCATTGGACTTCTATGGTACATTGGATTGAACACATCTGTTACAAGTCTTTTAAAAGGAGAGCATGCATTTAGAGTGCTCTGTATATGACTCCTAAAGTTAATACATGAAAAACTGTTTAGAACAATTTTGGTATGAATTGTTAACTAAAATGAGTTGAGTGTTTAAAAGGATAGTTGTTGAAGAGAGAATTTTTTATATCATGAAGATATTTTTGTGGGGGGAGATCATGTTCAAGATAACAGACAAGATCCTGGAAACATCTCCTCTCCAAAGACACACCAAAGCTGCATCTATATTAGAAGAAATGCACTTGAAAAAAAAAAAAAAAACAAAAAACAACCTGACATCATAAGGAAATGTACTTTCACAACGAAAAGTGAGTGACAGAAATTATCAGAGGGGCAGTAGAGTCTGAGATACACTCTTGTCCAAAATGCTGCTCCGAAACTGTGAACCAAGGCAGGAGGTCTATCAAGGACTGAAGTTTTTACTTCCACTTCAGATGCCCCAATATTAGAGAAATGTGTTGCAGTGGGAATAGAAAACCAAGAGGCATTCATCCTATTGGAGAACAATAGGAACTTGGAGAGCAGAGATCCTGGGTATGACCACAAAAGGAACAAGTGAATGAGGGGTGCAGAGACCAAGTTAAAACTTGCTTTTTTAAAAAAAACTAAAACCTGGCAAGAAACAAGAATGAGGGCAAGGCTGTCAATAGACAGACACTACTAGATATATTATCTATGTGTTGTTTTGTCTGTCTAGCACCTGCATGGGCAAATGTCATACTGAATGAAATCAAATAAGGTACCTGGATCAGAGGTGAAACATCCCACTCCTCTAACATTCGGTGTTTTTGCTCTACAATGGCTCATGAGTTTCAGTCTCCATGACTGGTAATGAGGCATCAGTGTATACAATAGAAAACCCAGATCCAGGCCAAATCCCAAGTCTATACTCTAATTTTTTTTTTAAAGATTTATTTATTTGTGCATACAGAACTGGGGTACAGGCCAGAGGCTCAGGGGCGGTGAGAGGCTTCACCAGAGACAGAGTGGGGAGCAGAACAGGCAGATATACAAAGTACACTGCTGAGGGGAACAGCGGGCGGGCCAGGAGAGGTCTGCCACACCATGTGGTCACCTCCGGGGCAGGCGGGAATCGAACTCATGAGGAAGTGACTTTAGCTTCTCAGTGCTGTGCTTTAACCCGCTGCGCCACCAGGGAGGGCCATATACTCTAAATTTTTTAAATCTAACACAAGCCTACTGGCTTATGGTTGAGATAGTCATTAAATCAAATCCATACAAATAAAAACAGTATCAAACAAAATGAAGAAACAGGAATTTACTTCAGGTTATGAGTCTAAATGAAATTCTGGGAAGAAATCTTAAAAAAGAAATAGAATTAAGTAAACTACTGATAGATTTCAAATGAATAGTCTTACAATGCTCAGTGAAGTTAGGAATAGAATGGAAATATAAAAATGAGAACTACAACAAAGGCAGAGAAAATATGATAAAGATCCATAAATAAATAAAACACAATAATTGAACTGCAATAGAGAAACTCAAGAGCTGATTTTATGAAACAGGGAAGGACTGGTAATTTGGAAGATCCATTAATTATATAATGGATGAATTAATCAACACAACTTTCTCTTATCTATAGGAAACCCATTTATGCTCAAAGATAAACTTGAACTAAAAACTTGAACTAAAAAGTTGGAAAACTATCTTACAAGTAAATGGGTCTCTGAAAAAGGAAGTGGCAGTCATGTTTATATCAGCAAAAAGACTTTCAGCTAAAAGAAGCTATCAGTAGATAGGAATACACACACACAAACATATATGTCTATATATGCATATATGCATGCATGTACACATATAGGGATACAATATTATGTTATTATATTACTAGTTAAGGATAAATGCATTCCTTAACCTAACAAAAGACATTTATGACAAAACTAACATACTTAATTCTCTAAGGCAAGAAAATAATGTTCATTCTAACCACTTTTATTCAGCATAATACTGGAAGTCCTAGATATGTCAATATGGAAAAAAAGGAATCTAAATGTAAAAGGAGTAGAAAAATTAGTACCATTTATAGATGACATGATAATATAAATGGAGAAGCTTAAAGGCTTTATTTAAAAATTAGAAATAATAAAACAGTACAGTAAGGTGTCAGATTACATGTCACTATTGAAAAATAGTGTTGTTTCTTTACACCAACATTGAATCAAGAACATAATCTAAGTATACAATAATGAGTACTTAATTAATAGGTAGGTAATTACGAATAAACTTAACATGTTTGGTTATAAAATATCTGTACACTGAAAATGAAGACAGCATTAAATAGAAGATGACAAAAAATAATGTAAAGATGCTTGTACTCATGGATTGAAATAATGAATATTGTTAAAATGACTATCTTACCCAAGCTGGATGTATATGCAATGTAATCCCTATCAAATTTCCAGTGAAAATAGAATAGACAGTACTAAAGTTTGCATGGAACCACAAATGCCCCCAAATAGACAAAGCAATACTGAGGGAAAAAATATATAGATATCATGCATTCCAACTTCACCCTACACTAAAAACTAAAAATAATCAAAATAATATGGCATTGGAATAAACTAGATGCTCAGGCAGTAGAATAGAATTGAGAACCAAAAATAAACATTTTACCAAGGAGAAATCAAGAGCACACAAAAGAGAAATGAAATTCTCTTCAACAAATGGCTTTAGGAAGACTGGACAGATATGCAAAAGAATAAAATCAGATCACTGTTTCACACAATATACACAAATTCAAAACTGATTAAAAAGACTTGGATGTAAAAATAGTAACACATGGAAGAAAGCACTAGGGATGCATTCCATGGTATTCACTTTGGAGATATCTTTGAGGACACAGCTTCAACTCAATGGAAACAAAATAAAAATAAACAAGCAGACTACTTCAACAAAAATGTTTCTACACAGAGAAAGAAACAATGATTGAAATGATGGATATATCACTGAATGGGAAAAATATATTTGCATACCATATGTCCAAATTGAAGGTTAACATCTAAGACATAAAAAGTCATGTAATTCAGGCCCTCCCTGGTGACGTAGCGGGTTAAAGCACAGCACTAAGAAGCTAAAGCCACTTCCACATGAGTTTGATTCCCGCCTGCCCCGGAGGTGACCACATGGCGCAGCAGACCTCTCCTGGCCCTGCAGACCTCTCCTGGCCCGTCCGCTGCTCCCCTCAGTAGTGTACTTTGTAGATCCGCCTGTTCTGCACCCCACTCTGTCTCTGGTGAATCCTCTCACCCTCCGCATCTCTGGCCTGTACCCCAGTTCCATATGAATAAATAAATAAATTTAAAAAAAAGTCATATAATTCAACAATAAAATATACCAGAAAGTATGTTTACTTTTAAACATAAAAAGGAGAAGTGCTAAATAGAAACTTCTACAACAATGACATATAAATACACACTTAGGTACACAAAAATGTTTATCATTACTTAGTAGGAAAATGCAAATTAAAACCACAACATATCACCCTACATGTATGAGACTGGTCTACATCAAAAAGTCCAGAAAGAACAGATGTTGGAAATATGTGAAGAAAAAGGAACCCTAGTATACAGTCAGCAGGAATATAAATTTGTGCAGCTTTTATTAAAAAGTGTTGTTTCCTCAGACATTAAATCTGTTTTACCATATGATCCAGATATCCCACTTCTATGTATATACCTAAAATATATAAAAACACAAATGCAAAGAGATATATGCTGTTTGCTGCCACACTAATTACAGTGGCCATGATAAGGGAACAGCTTAAGTGTCTATAGATTTAGGAGTGATAACAAGATATGTGGTACATGAATACTACTCAGTTATACTAAAAAAACAAGAAAGATGAAAACTTGCCACTTGTGACAACATGAATGGATCTTGAGGTCACACTATGTAAAATAGTCCAGAGGAAAGAAGACAAATGCCAGATTTTTTTTTTAAGATTTTATGTATTTATTCATACAGAACTGGGGTACAGGCCAGAGATGTGGGGGTAAGAGGATTCACCAAAGACAGAGTGAGGTACAGAACAGGCAGATCCACGAGGTACACTGCTGAGGGGAGCAGCGGGTCAGGAGTGGTCTGCCACGACATGTGGTCACCTCCGGGGCAGGAGGGGATGGAACTCATGTGGAAGTGGTTTTAGCTTCTTAATGCTGTGCTCTAACCCTCTGCACCACCAGGGAGGGCCCCAAATGCCAGATGATTTTATTCAGATGTTGAGCATAAAGGATCAAAGCAAAGGAACAAACAAAACAAAACCCAAATAATCCTCTGAATTTTGAGTGAAAACTGAGGTTTACTAAGGGGAAGGTAAGGGTGGGAGCAGAAATTAAGACAGTTGCCAGTGAAATATTGTAGAAAGTTATTGGTACTTTGGTGGTGGGCATGTCGTGATAACAGACATTTCAAGAGCTCCTAAAGCATACCGCGATGGAAGTCAATTTGCCTTACTAGAAAAGGACAAAAATAATATTCTACTTAACTAATTATAGAGGGATCCTATAAGACAGTACAAATGGTTCTAGGGAGAATTTAAAAAGTCACACACACAAACACATGCATACCTTAACAATGTCAAATGAATTTACAAATAGATGCAAAACTGATATGTTCCGTATGGAGAAAAGATCAAGTATATTTTGCTAGAACAAAATTCATTAGCATGGCTATGGTAAATAAGCATTTGAATTGCCTTTATCAACAAAGTACAGCTACTACACAATAGTGTCATATTGTGAGAAGTGCCAGAGATCTTTTAGTATCAGAATCCTAGGAAGACATGTTTAGTAATTATCTAATTTTCCTTTGAAGACACACAAAGACCTATTTCAAAGTCTTTTATAATGTTTCCTTCAAGTGTTTATTATAATTGTATAAGATTAAAATAGTAGATTAGAAACTTAGATCTGTTTAGAATGAAAGAGGAATCAGCACTAAGCTACACAAACTCTCTAGAGATATTGTAATGTTGCATAGAAAAAAAAAGGGAGACTGACATTTAGTGCTAACATTTTTATAACAAATAATTATTGTGTATCTTCTGTATGTCAGATTTTATGACTTTATGTTGTTATGGATAAAATTTCTATTACTCAAAAATAATAACTCAACAGCAATAGTAATAACAAGATCAATAATTATGCTATTGCAGGCTAGTTGAATAGTTATTGAAAGCCAAGTACTTATTATAAAATTTATTTTATTTTTTTAACACACACTACTATTACTATTATTAAGTAACATTGTCATCCCCATATTATTGGTGAGGATATTGAGGATTTGAGAGTTCAATTAATTAGCCACAGTGACATAACTAATAATATTCCACTTTGTTTCTCCAAATGCAAAGTCTGTCATAATTACTGTACCAGTAAAGTGGTAAAGGTCATAATGTGAATACACTTTGAAGTATACCTATTAGAATGCAAAATCATTCCTTTATGATAGCCATAGATAGCATAAAGACTCATATTAAACGTTTAATTTTATTTAGAAAAGTTCTTGTAGCTTGAAATAACCATTACAAAGAAAAAAAAATGACAGTCTATAACCAAATGTGATATTTCTTCAGAAAGTCTATTAAAGCCAATGAGGGCCCTCCCTGGTGGTGCAACTGTTAAAGTACAACACTGTGAAGCTCTCTGCAGCCACTATAGCATGAGTTGGACCCCTAGCTGGGAAAGTGACCCACATGGTGAAAGACCTACTGCTCCCCTCAACAGTGCATTTCAATCAGTCTGCCTGTTCTGTTTCCTACACTGCCTCTGGTGAATCCTCTCACCACCCCCCTCTGGCCTATAACCAGATTGTTGTATGCATAAATAAATAAATCTCTTTAAAAAGCCAATTATTGAACTATAATTGGAGGACTTTCTCTGGATCACTTAAAGAATAATTCCAGACCAAATATTAAGCCCTTCCCCCCAGTCCTGCCACTTTCTTCTTTCTCCTTCCAAAGTAATGGTTCCCAAGTTTCTAAGAGAAAAGGAAAAAGGAGAGTATTTGGATAGAGATAGAAGAGACAAACAAAATAGATTTCTAACTTTTGTCCATATTTGATATAATAAATTCCATTGCTTTTTTAAAAGATTTTATTTATTTATGCATACAGGACAAGCATATTGACCAAAGATGTAGAGGGTAAGAAGATTCACCAGAGTAGGGAATGGAACAGGTGGATTGACTGAAATACACTTATGAGAAGAGCAGCAGGTGGGTCAGGAGAGGTCTGCTGCACCATATGGATCACCCCCTTGGTCACGGATCTAAGTCGGGCTTACCTGGCTGCAGATAGCTCAGTGTGCTGAGGTTTAACCCCTTGTTCCACCAGAGTGGGCCTTGATTGTTTTTTACTGAAAAGTGGGAATGCAGGTTTGTGTTATGGTTTGTACTAAATTATTATGAAATGTCAATTGTATTTTAAAAGATTGTAATATTATTGATTAATCTCATTGCCAGCCTGTACAACAGCATATATAAACATTTGGATTTTCAATGATAATTCAACCCAACTTCTGACTTAATGATTAAATATGCCAAATTCACACAGATTACATTTTAAATTATATTCTTTGGAAGGTGGCAGTAATGCAGATAATCCTAAATACTGAATGATTCTAATATCATTTAGAGTTGGCATGGAATGCATTTTGACTTTTAAGCAGACTTACTTTCTAATTATATTTGGTTTAAGCTAAAATTAAAATAGACAAATATTATTAATAAGAAAGTGGCACAACCAAAAATAGTATGGTTGATATGGTGGCTATAACTGTACCACTAACAACAATATAATATTAACAAGAGACTTAAGAAGGAAAAAGTCCATTCAAGAATGTCCAAATTATGATATCAGATAGTTAATTTTAACTTGCCATTAACTCTAATCTTGCTGTTATTGTCTGACTGTAAACAGCTTCTATTTTTCCTTTATTCAAATATGTGTGTATTTGTGTGTATCATTTCCAAGTATACATACTCTTCTAAATCCGGTACCCTGTTAAGCAATAATTTTACAACATGAGTATTGAGTCTCTCTAAGCATTTAAAATCAACCCAAAGTAGGTGCCCTACTGACTACAGAAGACACTACAGATTTTTTTTTTCCTCTCTAGCCACAAAGATTGAGAGAGAAACATGGCATTCTCTGCTACCTTCTCCTAAAACAGGCTCAATCAGATTTTGAACCTCATGCCATGACCTTGTTAGAACATTAACTCAATACAACAAAATATACAGATAAACCACACACTGAATATATTTCTGTAATATCTGGTTATGACTTTGGCAGTTTGTGTACCTAAAAGTACAAGCTCTGTCCTAATTAGTTCCTATTTATTTTTAAATTTCTGCTCAAAATAACAAAAATTGTGATGGTCTAGAATTGAGGTATAGGGGGAAAACATAAAGTTAAGACCTGTCCTGCAAACATAATGCTAATTGTTAATATGGCTATTAAATAGTGACTATTATTGTTGCTGCTGTAATCATGGATGACTGTCACTATTATTTATTATTTGTCATGCATATAATCTGTGCCAGACATCATGCTAATGACTCATTTTTTCAATGTCCTTCCTTTTATTAAAAAAAAAAAAGAGTTCATATATTTTGTGATTTAAAAATGGATTGAGTTGAAATGTAGAAGTAACTTAAGAATAAATAGAGTTTTTGTTTTGGAAAACTCCTTGTCTTGTAAAGGGGAAGGGTACAGTTCCAATGGGATAGTTTGAGATAAGGATGTTAAATAATTCTACATACTAGAGAAAACAAATTGTAGAGATTTTTTTTTCTAGGAGGTATAGATGTCCCTGGAATTGAGAGATAAGGACAAGAATAAATAAGTAGCAGAGAAGGAAGTTTAGAGTGCAGAGAGAAGATAATGAAACAAACTTCAGGGTCTCTCATCTATAAGCACTCCTTCAACGGCCTGGGTTCAAATCTGCACACATAAACATGTATGGTTTTCTTACAAAGACATATATGACTTACATGAGTTTCAGGTATCAGAAAACCTGGAAATGACACTGCCAGAGATATATTTTGGTTTCCAAATAAAGGTCACAAGCTTTTCTAATATTCTGTTTTGATTTGGTGCCGGGTCTGTTCAGGCTAGTCTTCATTAGTTCTTAAGCATTGATAACAGGTGTTCACAGTAGCCCCAACCTATTTTGTACTTAGTGTTATTATAATCATTGGGTTACAAAATTTTCAACGCCTCATGAAGTGAGTCTGTCAAAATAATGTGTGCAATCAAAATTAGTTTTATTCAAATAGATCTAAAACTTAACAGATGTCAAAGGGTGACCAAAAAAAAGGTATTTATTAAAGTTTGACTAAGAACAATAGCACATTTATAAAAGGCTGGAATGTTATGAACAACAGCTAAATATGTCTTTTTCTCTAAGATAACAAGCTCAACTGGAAAGTATCTTTGCATATACAACACAGAGTATCATTCGAAACCTGGTTAGCACGGGAGACATTTTGACTTCAATTAAATTATTAGTGAGGAAATTAATTTCTCTAGATCATACTTAAAATTTTTGCATCTGGGCCCTCCCTGGTGGTACAACATTTCAAAGCACAGCACCAAGAAGCTAAAACCACTTCAGCGTGAGTTCGATCCTCACCATGGAGATGAACCACATGGTGAGGCAGGCCTCTCCTGACCTGCCCACTGTTCCCCTCAGCAGTGTGTATTTCATGGCTTGGCCTTTTCTCCTCCCTACTCTGTCTCTGGTGAATCTTCTCACAGCCCCTGCAACTCTGGCCTGTGTCCTAGCTCTGTATGCATAAACAAATAAATCTTAAAAAAACTTTTTTTTTTTTCTGCATCTGATCCACAGATGTAGTTGCAAGAAGAGAGAAAGGCCATACTACACTAAGTATTTTTCCTAGGAAAAAAGAGTCCAAGAAATAGCCTTAAACCTCACTTGCCAAATCATGACTTCAGTCACACTGACACTATCCCATTAGCCACCCATCATCACCTGTCTGCTGGCTCACCAGAAGGTCAGCAGACCAGCTGTAAGTGGTACCTGAGGTTGGAAAGAATTCTTTGCCAAAAACAGCCTGAAAGTAGCAGTTGTCCATGACTGGTGACAAGGATCAAGCAGGCAGGTTTGTCCTTACACAAGTTTCTTGTTAACAAATATGTTTGCTTAAGTTGGACATTTTCTGATAGGGTTTTCTGCAAATTACCTACAGGAAGAAGATTTTTGGTCACCTGAGCACAACAGAATTCAAACACCTGGTCTGGCCAAGTATAATAAAAAGACAGACACTTAAGGCAAGAGCAAAGGCACATCCCATAGCAGAAGTTCTAGTCAAAGTGAAAGTTGCCCCTTGGAAAGGGCTGTTAAGAAAGCATACATTGGGAATTGAAATTACAGACACTCCTTCCTCTACTTTAAATTTGTCTCATGGATGTAGGCCACCCTTAGTTGTAACAGAGTTTAATTATAAAAGCAATCTGTATGAGTGGTATACTAGTATGTGTGTTTGTGAGACAAAGAAGCATTTCAAGTTGTCTAGACAATTTACACATTTCAAATTGTCAATTTGTTCTTTTGTACTTTGACATGCAATGATGTCTATAGTCTAAATTACAAAACATAACATTTTATTTAATTTTTCTTTCGATATAGAGGAACAAGTGAAGGGCTGTCCTAGAAGGCAGCCATGGATGCATCCCCAGACTTCACTGTCAGTTACTCTCTCTGATTACCACACCTGTCACTCACATAATGTCTTGTTATATGACTGTTGGCAAAAATTGCCTTTGGTAAATAATACACCAATTCTTGGTTTTAAGAAGATAAGAGCATAATGTGTGCAGATCAAGAAAAGAGCGTTCTTATTTTTGAAAATAAACTATGTAGGTAAAGGAAAATGGCCACAGCTAAAATGGTAAATATATTTTCCATAGAAAATGAAATTTATGGTGCAAGGCTCTGAATTATTGTCTATGTTGTACATTAGTTCTAAATGGTTAAACTGTTGGGTGCACTGACTGAAAAATTACTTACACTGTATATAATGTTGTTTCCATAAACCAAAGCAATATAGAATTAAGTGGTGCATGTTTGGGACCTGACTAATAACCATGATACTAGAAGACATATATTCTTAAAAACAACTTACCAAGTGGCATAGGTGTTGAACTACCACATTTGAACATGGGGTGGAAATCCTAGAAGGAAGGTTTGTGTTCTGTTATTATTACACATTCAGAGGTACCCATGCTACCTTTAGAGAGCTGGTCAAGTTTATTTGAGACCTATTTACTCATTTGAGAAACAAAGGAGTCTCCTTTTGATGGAAAGGATCAGCAACACCTGATCAAAGCACAAGCATTGATTGCAATTTATCTTAAAGGAGTTTTGGATAGGCTTCTTACTGAGCCTTTGTAACTACAGTTTCAAGCTTAAGGTAGGACTCTTAAAAAAATAGTCACAGAAAAATATAATGCAGAATTCAGTCATGATTCATGTCATGCTACAAATGGAATTTTTTAATATAACATATAACACAAATTAGAAGTTATTGTCTAAATGATTACTCCCATATATAACAAGAAATAACTCATATATTTAGTAAATTGAATAAGTATTTCTTTATACAGTATTGTCACAGTATATTTTGTGCCAGAAAGTATTATTCCTGAAAGCAATGTATACTACACTGCAATTGTATACGTACATGCAATGTATACTTACAGAGGTTTGTGGGAAAATTCAGTACAGCACATAAGCTCATTCCCTTCACATTTTTTTTCTTTTATCTCAGTTGAGCACAAGTTCTGAATTGGAAATGTTTCTTGCATAGTTTTTCAAAATTTTGATACCAGTTACTTGGTCCAGAATTTAGAGATCTTTGTACTTCATTAGACCAAACTATATGAATCAATTTATTGTCGCCAATTTTTTCAAGATTTACTCATATATGCATATAAGAATTGGGGTACAGGCAAGAGGTGCATATAAGAATTGGGGTACAGGCAAGAGGTGCATATAAGAATTGGGGTACAGGCAAGAGGTGCAGGGAGAGTGTGCAGATCCACCAGAGACTAGTGGGGAACAGAACAGGTGAATTGACTGAAATACACTGCTGAGGTGAGCAGTGGATGAAAGAGGAGAGATCTGTTGCACCATGTGGGTCACCTCTCTGGCCAGTAATCTGGACTGCAACTCATGCTGCATTGGCTGACAGCTTGGCAGCACTGAGATTCAACTCCTTGTGCCACCAGGGAGATCCCCAATTTTGTATAGATAATTGTTCTCACTGGTGTGCTTCTAAACCAAGAATCAAGTCTTACTCTTTTATATTTCTCATTTTACAGGTTGTATGTCACTTAGTTTTTATGAACAACACCAACTACAGTTTTTATAAAGAAAAAGTTAATGTAGCAGCTCAGATAATCAAAACATTTTGACAGAGAACTGGCATATGAAAACTTAACTTTTTACCTGTTCTGATAGTTGTTTACCCATACAAGCCTGACTAGACTGTACAAATAATGAGATTTATAGTGAACATCTGCCTTCCTTCTGAAATTCTAGAATTTTGGCAATTGTGCACAGACAGAAATTGACTGTGCAACTACCCACCAAGTGCTCATAAACTCCATGTACCAAGTGGATATTCTTGGGTAGAAACACTTGTATGTGCTACATTGATTAATTTCTGAGGGGAGCACATTCAGACTAACAAATTCAAGAAAGCATATAAAACATGCACATGAATTCTTATACAGTAGTCTGATATGTCTCTCTCCCTCATTGGCCCAATTTTGTGTTCTCTTCTAATGAAAAAAAAAAAAAAACATTAACCATGAGTACAGCTATATACTGATCCCTAAAAGTCATAGTAAAGCATGGAACCTTGGTGATATGGGCCCACTGGCTAACAAAAGTGCTGTAAGAGTCCTGACACACAGACCTCTGTATTGAGTGCAATTCTCATGTCTGTAATTAACCGCAAGACATTTCTTCTTAGCTATTTTGCCATTATCTAAAATTAACTTGATGAATGAAAATCCACCTTTACTTTAAATACCAACACTTCACAATTCTACAAATGCTATTACTATTCATTAGCCAACTACTGTCAAATTATTACTACAATATTTGATAGCAAGAGAGATTTATAATAAGGAATGCAGATAATGAAATCCAAAATTCCACCCAAGCTTTATATGTAAAACCTAGTATATTAATTTAGTGAATTTAGGCAAGTAGGGCACAGCTTGACATGGAGTGGTAACCTAATACATTGCATTTACTTATTAATTAACAATATTAATCATGGTGTTATCATTGCTTCTTTCCACTACCATCTTACTGTACAAACTTTACAACTTGCATTAGTAGTCATTAAATTCCTTTTCCTCACTGGAGCCATCTCTGGATTTTTTCAAACTCTGCTCCAGAGAACTCTAAAATTTTCTGTGACTCTCACAGGGATCAGTGAGGAGTAGAATGGTTATTATCAAATCTGGTGACAATCTGAAAAGTTCTCTTTTTTAATGGAATATATACATTACATTTCTGTTTGACATTAATTTGGAGAAATGCTTTTGAAGGTAGAACACATTTTTAACACATTAGAGCTATCTATCTTTTGATTCATATCTGATCTCCTTAAAAGTGGAAAATCACATGCATATAAGAGATGAGAACCATGGGTCATACACCATACCAAAAACAAAATCAAAACTCAAAATGGATTAAAGGCTTAGATGTAAGACCTAAAACTATAAAAAGTGTAGAAGAAAACATAGGCAAACCACTACATGTTACTGACTTCAATAATATCTTTGTGGATTTGTCTCTAACAGCAAGTTGATATTAAAAAGACAACAAATGGGATGACAGAGAACTACAGAGTTTGCACACAGAGAAAAAATGTTTCATTAAAAAACAAGACACCTATTAAATAAGAGAAAATAATTGCATACCATACATCTGACAAGGGGATGATGTCCAACGTCTACAAAGAACTTATGAAATTAAATATAAAGAAAGCAAAGAATCCATTCAAAATATAGGGAGAAGAGCAAAAGAGACACTTTCCAAAGAAGACATACATAAGACAAACAGGCACATAAAAATAAGCTCATCAGTATTCATCTTCAGGGAAATGCAAACCAAAATCACAAAGAGATGCTATGAGATTGGCACGCATAAAAAAAATGTCTAGAAACAGGGCTCTCCCTGTGGTGGTGCAATGGGTTAAAGCACCGTAATATGAAGTTCTCTGCAAGAATTTGATCCCTGGCCAGGGAGCTGACCCATGTGGCAATGGCAGACCTCTCCTGCCTCGCCCACTGTTCCCCTCTGCAGTGTACTTTGTAAATCTTCTGTTCTGTTCTGCTCCCCACTCTTTTTCTGGCGAATCCTCTCACCACCCCTACACCTCTGGCCTTTACCTCAGGTTTGTAAGCATAAATAAATCTGTACCAAAAAAAAGTCTAGAAACAAATGTTGGTGAGAGTGTGGAGGTCGAGATACCCTTCTACACTGTTGGTGGGAATGTAGACTGGTCCAGCTCCTGTGGAAAACATTACAGAAACGGCTAAAAACTGTAAAAGTTAATATACCACATGATTCAACAGTTCCAATCCTAGTGACCTACCTGAAGAAGATAAAAACACTAACTTAAAGGGATAGATTTACCCCTTTGCTCACTGTAGCAAAGTTTGCAAGAGCCAAGTTATGAAAACAGCCTAAGTGCCAAAGGACAGGTGAGTAGATTAAGAAGATATGGTAGATACACACAATGGAGTACCGTTCAGCTACAGAGAGATGGACACTTCAAATCCTGACAATCTGGATGGGATATAGGTGTTCATGATAAGCAAAGTTAGCCAAAAGTGAAAAAAAAAAATGCCCTAAGGTTTCAGTCATATATGAAAGAGAGAGAAACAAAATAAAGGGTCCAACTAAACAAACCCTAAAGCTCTGACTGTATAATTGACAATATGAGAGTGAGCAAGATAAGAATAGAGCAGAGGGGAGGGAGCCCAATGGAGTATGGTGTAGGATTACAGGTACTTTGTGGTAGACATACCCCTGAAGACATATAAAACTACTCTCCTATATCATATGCAGTAATGTAAACCAATATTACCACTAAAAATATACAAGCTACTCTTATCCCCCTTTTGATCCCAATTTTCACTATAATGCTCTTTTTGATTCCTTTATAAGATTTATCTGTTATGGTAAAAATGATTTGTTCACTGGGACATGTTATGGTTTGAATTGTATCCCCTAGAAATCGTATATGCTGAAATTCTAACCCACAATATCTCACAATGTGAATTTATTTGGTAATATGGAAGTTTCAGATAGAATTAGTTAAGATTGGGTCATTCTTAGATTAGAGTGAAACCCTTAATCCAAAATGAATGGCATCCTTATAAAAAGGAGAAATTTGGACATAGATGTGAACACAGAGGAAATGCCATGTGTAGATGAAGGCAGAAGCACCTGAAATAAAGCAGAAGTTAAGGAATTCCATAGATTCCAGCAAATCACCAGAAGTTAGGAGAGCAGCATGGGACCAATGTCTCAATTGCAGCCCTTAAAATAAACCAATTCGCTACCTCTTTAATTTCAGTTTTCTCACCGCTTGAATTATGGGATAGTGAATAAACAGTGTTTAAGCTATCCAGTGTTTTAGCTAGGATTACCACCATAGTCTATGAACATAATAAGCACTTTTCATCTCCAAACTTTTGTTCCTCCTGATTAGAGAGTCCCACCACTTAACAATCAGCCCCAAATTTTCATCCTCCTCAAACTGTTTTTCAGCTGCTTTAGATCTTGGCAAACTTTAATTTTTTTGAACCATCTAATAGCACTTAATAATTCACTTGGAACACATCATATGATACTTTATTGATTACTTGAAAATAAAAGCCAGACTTTCAATTTAATGCTATATATTAAAAATAAAACTGAATTAGAGTATAATTGTGGCCATTATCATCAACTCAGGATATCTATAGTATTCAGAGTGCACAAATTGTCTTTGGGCACAAATTGGTACATGAAGATAAAGAAATCACTACTGTCAACAAAGGTAGAGAAATGTTTTCTATTATTATGAAAAATCTATTTAAGCGCTTTTGATATGAATTGAGAGAATGGATCTTTCTGTTTCTTGTTTCTTGTACATGGACTTAAAAGCCTACTATTTTGATGATATCCATACTGCATTGTTTATGGATTATTTTTTGCTGTACTAGTGCAAAAGAACCTAATTATCTATAATGCACTGACCTCTCAAAAGTCCATGCACACTAATGGCAGGTACAGATAATTCAGGCGCATTTCAAGAATGCATTCTTCAATCATTAAACATTTTTAGTTCCCTTCTTAATGTCTTCAATGACCTTTAATTTTGGAGTCTAATACCTTATTTTTCCCTGCTGTTCCTACTGACTTCTGTAAAACAACTGGCATCATTAGCTACACCTCAAATTATGGCCTCCCTTGCTTTTGTTTGCTCTTTTCTTCCCTGGTTTTCTTCTTACTTATCAAGTGTTTCCTCTTATTTACCTTTTATTGGTTTGTCCTCTATCATCTACCATATCACCCTTTCTCAAAGATTTAATTAAATGCTAATAATACCTACATGTGTACCTCTGATTCCAAATTTGCGTTAGACATACATTCTTATTAGTTTCTGAGTTGATACAAGAGTTGGATCATCAAAAATATTGTTCTGTTATCAGCAGAGGAATCTGTTTTCATGTATAATTTCACTGGAGCATGCACCCCAATATACTATCTTTAATCAGCTAAATTGGCTATATTTTGACAGTTTATAAATTATCATCAATAATTATTTTTTGCTAGGTTAAAAGTTCTTCATCACAGAAAATACATATTAAAAGATATTGATAATAAAAATCAGGATGTGTGATCTTTTTAGGAATAAAAACCAAAAAGTTTTTAAAAAGTCTCTCCTTTTAAAGTATGCTTTTTTATTATATTCATTAACAAATAATATTGTTGAATATTAATTTAAAATGAATACACTTAAAGCTGAATTTTGATCTGGTTTTTGATATTTATATGGACATTTTTAGAGATCAAAGACACTCAATGTTTTCATTCCATTTAAGTCTATTGTTGGATGAGCATTTAAAGCCTATATAAATTGACCCAAATCTAAATGCCAGTGTTTTCTACTAGGCCATATAACTTGAGCTCAGCTATTCAATAGCTATTTTAAACAGTTGAGTTTCCTATTCAGTGTTTATAATTCAATTTCATGTTTCTTCCACATGAAATTACATCCTTCTGGTTTGTTCATACCACCACAAATCTTTTCTTTTTCTTTTTTTTTTAATTTTAGCATAAAGTCCACTTCATCAACATCTCCCAATTAGAATAGGACTGGTTTACCCTCTTTGAGTAGCAGTCGTAGCAGTCTGATTTACATATTACTCACTGGAATTACATTTTACTGTTTAATTGTGGGTTTCTTGAGGTCAAGTATAAATGTCTAGCTGACATTACCAAACAGAGAGCATAAAAAATAGGCATGACATAAATATTCGTAGAGCTCTGCTGCCTTTGATTGCAAAGATCTGTCCTCTGTGTTGCAAAATAGGAGAAATATTGATTACAAATAAGAAATAATAATTTTTAGTTGACAGAAATAGTACAAGTAACCAACAGCAAAAATACCAACAACAATAGGTATTACACTGAAGACAAAGCTGAAAAAAAAAATGGCACTTCAGAGAGAAGATAGATCATCTTGTTTAGAGCCAAATCACATGTAAGGCAGGCAGAGAAGCTGGAAATGAAAATTGAAGCAGTCTGAGAAACAAGACTCCTAGACCTTCTTTTATAAAGAATTGTACAAAGTAGGTCAGCACTTCTTAGAGAAAGGGAGACTGAGAGCATAGAACATTAAGGAAAGAAAGAAAAGAATAGATACTTTAAGCCCCATAAGCTGGCACTGAATGCAAAAAAAAAAAAGGAAGCAAGAGGTGATAGTAATGTCAAGCCGCACAAAATAAGAACAAGAATTGCATTTGTTGGAAGCTAGGTTGCTGAGAAGGTCAGCAGAAGACTTGCTAAGCTTTTTTTTTGGAGAGGAAAGAGAGTGGGAATAAAGCAGATCTCTAAGTAAAACAATTGCTGTGCTTTCATTTCAGTCATCTGGTAATAATATCTAATAGCGTTTAAACAGCCAAAGCTCGGAGGTAAAGGATAACTGGGCTCATCTCCAAATTCTGTCCCGTTGGAGCCTGATGGCCGAGCCAAACTTGCTTATGCATCAATTCCTTCCCTGTACAACAGCAGCAGTAGCACTACTTATTTCTGGACATTTTTTAAAGACAAAATCTGATAGCCTTTAGCACAACACCTGTATTGTATTCAATAAATATTATTTATTTATTACCTATTATTGTCCATTTTTTAAAAAAGTTTATGTTTCAAAAATTCTAGGAAGGTTATCCTGTCCCCAAATTCAGAACTGAAACCCACATACTTAGGTTGCTGTTATACATGAAACATAGCTTTGTAACTCCACATAAAAAGGATTTTACTTATTAGGGATTTTCCTCATGAGCCAACAACCTTCATAACTGCAAATGTGATATACAATCAACTAGAAATGTTTCTGTCAAGGAGTTTCTTGTATACTGTCGGTGGGAATTTAGACTGGTCCAGACTTTACAAAAAACAGTATGAATATAGAGGTTTCTCAAAATATTAAAAATGTTCTACCATCTAATCCAGCAATTCCACTCCTAGGTATCTACCTGGAGAACACAAAAACACTAATGAGAAGGGAAATATGTATTCCTGTGTTCATTATCACACTTTTTACATTAACCAAACTGCAGCTACTACCTGAGTGCCCAAAATCAGATGAGTGGATCAGCTTTATAAGTACTCAGCTATATACAAAGATGAACTCCTATTGTTTTGTAACAACATGGATAAAAATGGAAGCGATTACACTAAGCAAAAATCTTCAGATGGAGAAAACTGGACAATTCCATCTGCACTTGGAATATTAAAGAAAAAAAGCAAACAAAACATAGCCAACACTTGAATACAAATCTGACTGCAGAACAGACAATCACAAGCATGGTTATAGGGAGTGAGATTAATGAGGGAGGGGCTCGATGGCAGTGGATTACTGGTGCTTTGGTGGTTGGCATGGTGTGATAACATATATTTGTAAAGGTGAAATATATAGTGTTGTAAATCAGCATTTCCTCAATAAACTTATTTAAAAATAATAAATAATGAAAAGAAAACAGAGTAGGTAAAATTCCATTCCTTGGCTGGAGATTTGAGTAGGTCATGTTTCTGCCTCTTGTAACCTTGAGAAAAGGTCAGTATATTGAGTGTGCTGTACCTATCAATGTTGTCCCTGGGGTCTGAAGCAAGACTGTGGCAGGCAAATCTTAAGAACCCTCCCCCAGTGATATACACTTTGGAGGCTCATACCCTGGTGAATGCCCCTCCCACATTAGTAAAAGTAAACAAAGAGAACAGCAGAAGTGATAACATGTCACTTACAAAATAAGGTAATACAAGATTATGACTTCTCTCTCTGGCATTCCCCCTTTCTCCTCTTCCTTCCTCTCTTCTCACTTTCATTAATTGCTCTAGAAGCAGCCACCTGATATGGCTTGAGGACACTCAGGCAACCCAGTGAAAAGCCCATATGGCAATGACTTTATGCTGTGTTCATTTTACCACAATAAAAACAAATTGAAAAAGAACAACAACAACAACAAAAAAAACAAAAAAAAAAAAAAGCAAAGATTTTGAAATCCCTAACAGAGTCAGTGAATGCTTTCCTCACAGCTGCCTAGCAGCTCTGGCTAAGCTGACAGAGCATGTATGGCACAGGAAGATGTGGTTGGGAGAGTTGGATCACTAAGGAGGCTATGTATATGTCCAAGGGACACAAAAGGCAACTGAACCACAACTCACAGACCAATATACAGTGGAGATGAAAGCTGGGTAATTACAGGGAGAGCAGTCACAGTGTCCCTTACATTCCCATCTTTGGAAAATTTAATTCTGAGGGTCAGGGTGTCCCTGCCTGATACTTGGTTTTAGAAACATCAAGGGAGACACATAAATGACCACAAAACAAGATTTCTAAAAAAATCTATAAATAAAAAACAGGCCACTTAAAAATGTAATGATATATAAATTACAATAAAATATGAATATATTGCTTGCAAAATAATAATTTAAACCTACCCTTATAAAATAAGCTCTATATGAAGAAGAAATAAACTAAAATATTTATCATAGTAAATAGTAATGATTAAAATTAATTATACTTATTTAAATATATAGATACTGCTTAAACTTCAGAAATTATTCTTACAAATATTAATCTTTATTGGAAACCAGTTGTATGGAAAAACTAGCATTTGCAAAAATCACTCTACTCAGTTCTTGTTATGTGATTATTTTTGTTGGTAAACTATTTCAACTTTAAATATATTTTCCTATGTATCCCAGAATAAAAAAAAAAAAATAGGGGGCCCTCCCTGGTGGCGCAGTGGGGTAAAGGACTGCACTAAGAAGCTAAAGCCACTTCCGCATGAGTTCGATCCCCACCTGCCCTGGAGGTGACCACATGGCGCGGCAGACCTCTCCTGACCTGCCCGCTGCTCCCCTCAGCAGTGTACTTCGTCGAACTGCCTGTTCTGCTCTCCGCTCTCTCTCTGGTGAATCCTCTCACCCTCCACATCTCTGGCCTGTACCCCAGTTCTGTATGAATAAATAAGTAAATCTTTAAAAAAAAATAGGGATGTTCTTATATCATTCGTGACTGGGTAGATGGATGGATGGATGGATGGATGGATGGATGGATGGATGGATGGATGGATGGATGGATGGATGGATGGATGGATGGATGGATGGATGGATGTGGATATGTTAATAGAGGGCTGGACACTAGGTATTTTCAGTTAGGAAAGTTTTTGTCAAAACCTGTATAGTTATAGCTAAAAACATTATAAGCCATTGGAACACTTTATGTTAAGCCTTTTCAGTAAAATTAATGCATATTCTTAACAAAAGTTTTCTAATGTTTCTGAAAATTTTATTTTTAACAAACAAAATTTAAAAAAACTCTTTGAAATGTCTAAACCAATTAGGTCAGTGTGGTCATTTTAAAGTAAGGTCATTGTTTCTTTGATATTGCTGCCATCAAAAGAGCAAAATTAATCCCGGATTTACTGCTTGTGAAAAAGAAGCTGGATTTTATCTCTTAATTCTAATTAATAGAATGTGGCTGGAGTGCTACTAAAAGACTTTTAAAAGACAGGTACTTAAATCTTTTGACTC
Source organism: Condylura cristata (assembly GCF_000260355.1). NCBI lineage: Eukaryota > Metazoa > Chordata > Mammalia > Eulipotyphla > Talpidae > Condylura > Condylura cristata. The sequence continues at coordinate 46,723,739 of NW_004567107.1, forward strand.
CCTCCACCTGACAGAAACCCACATGTGATGAACACCCACATGAAATGTAAGGTGAGATACTCAAGCTATATTATTGTGAAAATATCTAAATGTAATCTGAGGATTATTTAATTAAATTCATATTGCAGGGGCCTTCCTGGTAACCTAGGGGTTAAGTCTTGGTGCTATTCCTGCCAAGGCCTAAGTTCAATTCCCAGCCAGGAAGGTGAACCCCATGGCGCAGCAGACCTCTCTTGTCTTGCCTGCTACTATCCTCAGCAGAGTATTTCATTAGACCCGTGTGTTCTGCTCCTCACTCTGTCTCTGGTGAATCCTCTCAGTCCCCCCAAACCCTACATTTCTGTCTATATTCCAGTGCTTTTACACAAAAGTAAAATAAATTAAAAATAAATAAAATCAGGGCCCTCCCTGGTGGCACAGCGGGTTAAAGCACTGCATTTAGAGGCTTAAGCCACTTCTGCATGAGTTTGATGGCCCAGAGGAGATCCACATGGCACAGCAGACCTCTCCTGACCGGCCCGCTGCTCTCCTCAGCAGTGTACTTCGACGATCTGCCTGTTCTGCTCCCCTCTCGGTCTCTGGTGAATCCTCTCACCCTCCACATCTCTGGCCTGTACCCCAGTTCTGTATGAATAAGTAATATTTAAAAAAAATATTTAAATAAATAAATAAATAATTAAAAACATACTACATATAGCATAATTAACTTTTGAATTAAAAATTCAGCTTTTACCACGTTTCTGAAGTGATAAGCACTGCTTTAAGTGTCATTCATGTGTTCATGTATTATGGCTGACATTTTTACCAATTAAGAAGAAAAGGCAAAGCCAGGTAAAATTACATGTGAAGGATTATATATTTAGTAAGTGGAATTGGGTTGGTGCCCAACCATCCTAATTTATGTTCCTAAACATATTGATGTCCAAAACTGGAATCTAGTTTTCTACCTCCACATATTAAAGTTAAGCAATGAAACTCGTAAAAATGATACCTATATCCAGGAATTCAAAAATTAGCATATGCCTCATTAAAGGCACAAAAAACTTTATAATAATTATTTTGTACCTTGAAATTATACCTATATTTATGGATCTCTCTGGTGACAGAGGTGTTAATGACACAGAGCTAACAGGCTATTGCCAGCCACTGCAACACAAGTCCATTTGGTGGCAGGGAGCTGACCCATATGATGCAACAGACCTCTCCTGTATCACCTGCTGTTCCCTCAGCAGTGTATTTCAGTAGGTCTGCCTGTTGTGCTCCCTGTTCTCTCTGGTGAAGCCTCTCACCACCACCCCCACCCCTGTCCTATAGCCCAACTCTTAAAAAAAAATTGTGTTCCTGGCCCTCCCTGGTGACGCAGCGGGTTAAAGCACAGCACTAAGATTAAGCCACTTCCGCATGAGTTCAATCCCTGCCTGCCCCGGAGGAAATCCACATGGCGAGGCAGACCTCTCCTGACCCGCCCGCTGCTCCCCTCAGCAGTGTACTTCATCGATCTGCCTGTTCTGTTCCCCACTCTGTCTTTGGTGAAGCCTCTCACCCCCCTGTGCCTCTGGCCTGTACCCCAGTTCTGTATGCATAAATAAATAAATCTTTAAAAAAATGTGTTCCTATCTTTAAACACAGATTAGCATGTGAACATATGAATATATATATATATATATGCATATATATATATATTATTATTATAGTTTATTTTTACATCATTTTGTGCCTCATTCCATCTCAGTTGTAATCCCCGTGGGCTTCCCATCTCCAATTCATCCATGTGCCATCACCATAGTCCTGTGTACTCCTCCCTCCCCCCACCATTTTTGATCCCTTTCCCCACTCCACTTCAGTAAAATGTCTCTGGTATATAGGTGTTCATTATTATTTTTGTTCACCCTTGTCCTTTATGCTCCTGTTATGAGTGTCACAATATAATTTTAACAGGACAACATACCAAATTATCTCAGAATAAGTATATAAAAAATGCTAATCCAAAATGTACTAGCTAGAAGTGATTTGGAATTCTACAGTAAAATGTACAAAACATGTGTTTTATTGGGTGTTCAGCTCTGGGGCTGCTGTTGTATTGATCAAAGTATAATAGCAGTCTCCAAAGTTGAAGATATAAAAAACAAATTTCTAAGTGAAGGCAAGGAATTGATGATACTCGGGTTGACTTAGGTGCTGACCAAATTTGAGTTATTTTTATTACTGTCTTTCTATTTCAGTACTCTGGAACTTGCCCCAACCCCCCTGCGCTTAGGTAGGATGAATATAAAAGGCAATCCACATTGCCTAAAAACAGACCTCAGTCCACTTTGACAAAGTACTCCATGCAACAGCTCTCTGCTGCCACACTCTCATTAAACCAATGGAGACATCAGCATCATCTGTTTCATTTCTAATGGAGAGCACAAGCATTCTTCAATATTTTGACCTATTTCTACTAGAGTGGAAGAATTTGATTTGTAAAAAAGACATAGACCTTGCTTCTTTAGATATTTCTGAATCAGCTAACGAAGCCTCTATAAATCTGTTTGAGCAGACTGTCAGCAATCCCATTATAATCTCATTCTCTAATAGATGATAATATGTTCACACACACAAAAAAAATCACTTTGCAATTAAATTTGTCATGTTGCTTCTACATTTCTTGTATTAATGTGATTTTTTCCCTCGTTCTCAGCAAAAAACGAAAATTGCCAACACCATAGCACTGTGTTATAACTTAACTAACAAAGCAATATACCTAATAATCTTTGCTAGTCCACATCTGAAATAATAGAAAAATAGAAATATCTTCCACCATCAGGGGAAAATATAAAAATGAACAAACATAGTTCAGTAATGTTTTCCTTCCTACACACATTATATCATCTAAAAACATGTCTACAGAATTTACCCTATGACAAGAAATAACCGTAAAAGGTTTAGGTCACATTTTGAAAATTGTTATAGTAATACACTGTCATTGATTAATGTTTTAACTTCCACAAAGAAACATTTTCAATAACTTGATAAAAGTTCAGATAAATTAAATGTGCGAACACATATTTATAAAAGTATACTTTGTTTTCTCCCATTACATATAAAAGTATTATTATGGTAGACAAATCCATAAAACAAGTATAAATAAATGATAAAATAAAATTAGTAAAATTCCAGTGATCTATATCTATTATAATTATCATAAAATTATTATAATGCTATTTGTATTATTTCTCCAATTAAATAATAATATGTACACATATAATTAATACACTAAACAAATTTATATGCAATAGTTATTTTAAACTGTAAACATCAACCCTATTGTTCTTTATTTTAATATATTAGTAAAGAAGATTCCATAAAGATGATAGTTTTGGTCTATGAAGTCTAAATTTCAGTTTCTTTAATATCATGCTTTCTTAGTTTGCTCCGTACAAAGCTGAAAAGTGAATGTATCCATTCACAGCTACACCTACACAGTTAAGCTATCCATACCAACAAACATACAGTAAGGTAAGACGAGAAACACCTAATAAATAACCAAAAACATATATAAAATAATTTAAAATAATGATAGTTACTCTGAAGGTGACTATTTTAGGAAGAGATAAGAGGCTTTGCAGAAAGAGGCATCATGTCCTCAGAGAAAGAGAAGTTAAGTCTTTCCCAGAAGTTATGATCACAGATAAATTGTGTCTCTGGAAGATAGTATTGAAAGCTATATTTTTTGAGTAGGTAGGAGGAGAAATTTGTAAGGTAGCTTCCAATAGCTATAGCTAGACATATTTGACCCTGATCAATAGGGTATAGAAAATTCAGGACTAAAAAAAAAAAAAAAGCAGTAAAACCCTCTCCTCTACTGTTGAAAAACATAGAGAGACTTAAGAAGAATAAAGATTTGTGGCCCTCCCTGGTGGCACAGGTTAAAGCACAGCACTAAGAAGCTTAAGACACTTCTGCATGAGTTCAATTCACACCTGCCCCGGAGGGGACCACATGGCGTGGCAGACCTCTCCTGACCTGCCAGCTGCTCCCTTCAGCTGTGTACTGCCTGTTCTGCTCCCCACTCTGTCTCTGGTGAAGCCTCTCACTGTCCCTGAGCCTCTGGCCTGTACCCCAGGTCTGTATGCACAAACAAATAAATCTTTTTAAAAAATTAATAAAAAAAGAAGAAAGATTTGAAAGTCTGAAGTCCAAGTTATCTGACCCCCCCACACCTTCAATATCATCTTAGAGCAATGTCTTGAGGAGGCCAGGAATGGTTCCATGAATATCTGGAACATTTTGGGAAGCACAAGTACATCCCTGAGGGATTTTAAACAACTTGAGTGATCAGGCTATATCCAACCACAATTCCATCGAAAGCTCTGATATAAAACAGGACTAAATTGTTGATATCCCTAGGTATTTCTAGTAGGTACTCAAATTTAAGACTATTACACTAGACAAAAATTAAGCTATAGGGTTTCTACTGAATACAGACTCGTGAAAACCAGCACTATATTTAGCCTTCTCTATACAACTAAAAGTGAACAGTAACTGAGATTATGGTATGTGAAGACAGAATATGATTTCATATTAAATTGATGGCATTTCAACTGCTGGTTCAGAAAAAAAAAACTTTTACTTCATAGTAGAGGAGAATGAGCATGTGGTTTACATTCAAGTGGATCAGTTTTCTCTATATTATGTCTATATGAATAGTGCAAGAAGCAAAAGTCACATCATTTCGAAACAAGAAAAAATTAGACAATATGTAGAAGTCATATTGGAATACATGTTTCACTTGTCATTTTTATCTCCAATCTTTTCACTAAAAATAACACTGACAATAGAGCAAACTTTGTCACTGAAAGCTTCAATTGGTGGACTAGGACCAGAATTGTCAAAAGGACATATCAAAGGACAAAGTTAAAAAATTATCAACATTTAAATCACTAACTCTGATTTTTAGCTTTTTCTAGAGTGGTCTTTGTCCTCTTTCATGACAATGATTGACCTTAAATGAAAAGCAGGAGTTTGCATACGCTAGACACTATTACCCATGCTCTCCTCTAACTGATGAGCACCACTTGCTCATGTAACCCTTTTTTGTGTGCATAGTGGTTTGAGGTCAAGATTTTTGATTTTTATATATGACTATGGACTCAAACCTAGAGAGTAGAGGAAGTGAACTATAATTCCAATTTACTAGTTACTATCTATATAATTGCAGATAACTTAAATAAGATTACATGTGTAAGTGATCCAGCAGAAGATCTTGACTATTGTTCTTATAAATAAAACTTATTTTGAAGAAGCCACCTTCAAATTCTGAAAGTTGTAAAATGTTAACTTCCATAGGTTAAATGACAGTATGTGGAGGTACATTAGATTCTGTAGACTGACCTTGTGTCCTGTAATGTTGCTAAACTCACTTATTAAATCTGGTAGCTATTTTTTTATATGCTTTTGGGATTTTTCTAAATATGAAATCATGTATTCTGCAAAAGAAACAATTTTATTTCTCTTTATCTAATGTATTTATTCTTATTTATTTACTTTCTTTCCTTATTGCACTGGATAATACCTCAACTACAACAACAGAGTGGCAAGAAAAGATATTTTTGCTTTGATTCTAATCTTATACCACAAGTATACAGTACCTCCTTTGAAGTGGGAGGCTATCAATAGTGGGAGGACAGCAATAGTTTACAGATGAATTCTTTTAGTTTTGGAAATTCTTTTACCTTTCTAATGGGCTGAGATTTTTTTTTTTGGACAAGTTATTGACTTTTGTTTAATTTTTCTTTTCCTACATCTACTGAAAGGATTAAATGTTTGGATAACATTTCAGTTTATTGATAGAATAAATACAAATGATATTATTTGCTCATTTATTTTTTATATATATTTAAAAATATAGGTTAATTAGGAAAAAGGGAACAGAGGTACCTGCAGAGACACAGACAGTCAACCTTGGGCAAGAACTACCTGAAAATGATTGCTTTTAAATGTTTAGGAATATTGTGACATCACATTCTTAATTTTATTTTTCCCACTGGCTTTGGCTTTGTGGTAAAGTTCCCATCATAGAGTTGCAAGAGTCAGTGACAAATTTACATTATTATTTCTTTCCTCAAGTGCTTACTCAATTTAACCAGTGAAGCTATTTGAAATCAGTTCTGGAGGTACTCAGGTTATTATCTTCTTGAATGAATTTTCCATAACTTTCAGTGCTTACAAAATGTGTATAACTCAAATATATTTATTTACTTAAATTACTCAAATATATTTATTTACTTAAATTACTCATATTGTATTATATATCCCTTTAATACCTATAGGATCTATAGTGATGTCCTTTGTTACTGGAATTCTGTCAATTTTCCTGATCACTCTGGAAATTATGCATTTACTGACATTGTCCATCTCTGTATTTTATGCATCCATTCACTCCTAGCTGCTTTTTTCAGCTATCAAAGATCATTCAAAAATTATTTCTTCTGTACCTGTCATAATCTAAATATTTTGATAGATAATCTTGGTGCAACACAAAGAGAACATATGAACTAAGAAGAAAAATAAGTGCACATATAAATTATTTACAATGTACTACCTCTTCTTTTCAACATTTTATTTAAACAAGACTTTATATTTGCCCACAATGAGAGTTGGATGAGGCCTTTTAATAAACATACTCAAGAGTAAAAAGGAAAGAAGAAATCAAGAGTTTACTGCTTAAATTACAAAGCTTTTCCTAAAAAATGGGGAAGGACAGTTCATAGAACTATTGGAATTACTACAGTATTAAAGACTGCATTTCTGATTAGAAATATGAGCTCTTAGCATTTTGCAAAGGCGATGCTAACTTCATGAGGACCTTTTAACCACAAATAACATCTGAAAAAGCAGCCAGATTTTTACGATCCATTCCTTCTGTATTTATGAAATTAGCAATTGCAATAATAAATATAAAATAACATACCCTATTCTAAAAATAATTTATTTATTTAGAATCCCAAATCAATATATCATACTTCAAGTCACACATTTGGAAAGTGAAATGATTTTGATATTATTTAATCACTTTACTATCAAAATTTTACAGTAGTACAAAACAAACTAAATGAAGATTTAATATGGGATACATATTTATAAGTATCTTCATGTTTTGGAAAAGTTGTATTAATAGTGTAATAAGCATTTATTACTACCTATCTACTTATGAAAATAACCATGAATCAAATAATTCATTTATGTTGATAAGTCAACCATGGGTAAGTCATTGCTAAAAATAATATTCATTCAGGCCCTCCCTGGTGGCACAATGGGTTAAAGCACCGCATTATAAAGATGTCCAAAACCATTGCAGCATAAGTTCGATTCCTGGCCAAGGAGGTGACCCACATGAGTGGCAGACCTCTCCTGGCCTGCTCACTGCTCCCCTCAGCAGTGTATTTCAGTAGATCTGCCTGTTCTGTTCTCTACTCTATCTCTGGTGAACCTTCTCACCCACCACACCTCTGGCCTTTACCCCAGTTCTGTAAGAATAAATAGATCTTTTTTTTTTTTTTTAAGATTTATTTATTTGTGCATACAGAACTGGGGTACAGGCCAGAGGCTCAGGGGCGGCGAAAGGCTTCACAAGAGACAGAGTGGGGAACAGAACAGGCAGATCGACGAGGTACACTGCTGAGGGGAGCAGCGGGCGGGTCAGGAGAGATCTGCCAGGCCATGTGGTCACCTCCGGGGCAGGTGGGAATCGAACTCATGCGGAAGCGGCTTTAGATTCTCAGTGCTGTGCTTTAACCCGCTGCGCCACCAGGGAGGGCCTAAATAAATAGATCTTTAAAAAAATAAATAATATTCTTTCAGTTATAAATTTACCTTCCAGCTACTCAAAAATTTGTGAATGCTTTGGCAGTTCTCATGTGACTATCATAAATCTTCAGTGTTTATGTTGACTGATATATGAAAAGAGACATTTTGCTGCTAAGATTTTAGGCAAGTTTCTGATTATATTCTAAGAACTAAAATTGAAATTCCAAAGTTAGCTCTTTAGATCCCTTTTTCTCTTTCTCCTGAAAACCCTATTTTGGTTCAATTTCTTTACATATCTATCACTCTTAACTGTATTATCATTTGAACTTTTCTTATATGTCTTCAAAAAAGATACCATTCCACTTTTCTTTTCACCTCTTAGTCAGTCAGTCTTACTCCTTTATTTTTAACTCCCAAAAATAGTTTCTTCTTGGCAGAATCACATGCAGCAATGTTCTGTGGATGGTTTTTATAGATTTTATTCATTATAATAATGATTAGAGTAAAACTAAAAAGGACAATGAAAAAGGAGGAGAATAATGAGGAGTGTAGGAAGAGGAGAAATTGAAAAAAATTAGTTGAATTTTGTGATTATGTAATATACATCAGCTACTTATCTATCATTTTAATTTTGACAATATCCATGAAATGAGTATTTGTCTGAGTTTAGAATATTGAGGTTTAGTACTCTGCCTGGTGGCAGGGCAGATTGGAGCATTGTACTGTGAAGCTAAGCCAAACCTAAGTCAAACCCTGTCTGCTTCACCAGCGCCCTGGAGGTGACCCACATGTTGCAGGAGACTTCTCCTGGTCAGCCCAATACTCCCCTCAGCAGTGCACTTTGTTGATTTGTCTGTTCTGCTCCTCATATTTATGGTGAATCCTCTTGCCACCCCTATACCTTTGCCCTGTGCCCAATTTCTGTATGCATAAATAAATAACATCTTTAAAAAATATATATTGAAGTTTAAAAAGTACAATTATTTTTATGATTATTGCAAGTTTATGATTTTAAAATTTGTAGCTACGAGCCCTCTCTGGTGGTACAATGGGTTAAAACACAACACTAAGAAGCTATCGAAGCCACTGAAACACAAGTTCGATCCCTGCCCAGGGTGATGAACCACATGGTGCAGCAGACCTCTCCTGACCTGCCCAGCACAATATTTCAGCTGTGTATTTCAGTCCATCTACCTGTTCTGCTCCCCACTCTGTTTCTAGTGAATCCTCTAATCTCCTGTACTTCTAGCCTCTATCCCAGTTCTGTATGCATAAATAAATAAATCTTTAAAAAAGAAAACTTACTGAGTACTTCCTACGTATCAGAGCACATGTATGCATTATCTTATTGAAATAAATTAATCCCAAAAGAATCACTACAATAATAATAATACAAAATTTTCTCTCTATAAACAGACAAAATGATTTGCTCAAGGTCAAATATTCAGTGAGTGAGCTGTTATTCAAACACAAGTAGTCATGCACTAGGGTTTTGGGCCTGAATTCCACCTGTGTACCTCATATTCAGCTGTATTTAGCTTCACTATATTTAATAAATGGGATGTTTATCTTGTTATTTTTGTATTCAGCTTTTCTTTATTAGTTATTACTTCAGAAAAAAAATATAGGCAAGGCATATTTTTCAATGTCAAAAACTAGGTTCAAAGTGAAAAAAACAATGCAAATTAATATGTGTGTTTGTGTGTGTGAGAGAGACAGAGAAACTAAGAAGGAATAAAGAAAAATCAATTTTTATAGCAGCCTATTCTACTGAATATATTTTAACTTTCTGAATTCTCTTTTAAAATGCTAATTTACCTACCAAATATGTAAATTTATTACTTATTACACTATTTTTTTTTACTGTTGCTATCTCCTTTCTAGACCCTTGAGCTTGATTTTAAATATAATCTTCAAGCATGTATTGCACATTACATAGAAAATACTGTGCCATTCTTTGAGATAAATATAAACTGGAGACAACTTTTAACCATGATAGAATTTTAAAATATTTCCATTTAAATATATTTTTATCTGAATATATTCACTTTCATAAAGTGGGTTTCTAAACTGACTAAAATAAAAATGTTTCAATCAGTCACAATGCCATTAAAATTGCCATTATTTTTATACACTGAAACATATTTTCATTTCATATTGCATTTTCAAATTCAAGGTATATAGCTTGTTTTTCATATACAGAGCAAAAGAGAAGATTGAAAATCAACTCAGTAGATTTCAAATGGTAGGCAAGTTAGAACAACAATTTTTATAGGCGCCAGCTAAGGTCAGAATCTCAAAACACAATATATATTTGGGGAATATTCTTCAGGATAATCCACTTCAAAAATACATCTAAAATCAAATATGTCTGGAGATTGTTATTTTGATGTGAGCTAATGCCCAACTATCCAAGTCATCAGTATGTTCAACCATAAGAGTGAGAAAATCTACAGGACATTTTTTTGGAAGGGATATTTGAAGATAGTATTATTTTTGAAAATGGAATTTTTTTTATTTTATGCTTTCTGCAGATTCCTTTCATTATATTAGTTTAAAGTAAATATATATTGTAACTCATATTGTAATAAACTGTTTTTAACACACACAAAGACACAAAATTCAAAAATATGACTTGGCCTGAAGCATAAGGTAGAATGATGTCATCATTATCCTTTCAAGTGAGACATATAGTTTAAAATAAATGATAAACTGATTATCTGGACTTCTGTGCATAAAAATGACTAGACTATTACTTAAGTAGCAGAGGACAGTTATAATCACATCTTTTTATTCTCATTTCTACAAAATCTACAAATCCACTTCAGCACTTAAGTTAAATGACTTTAAGAGGCCCATGTGACTGAATACTTTAAGAATGGAAATGACTGCCAATTTATTGAGCCAAACAATTAGCTTGATGATACACTTTCATGATTCCTTAACAAATACAGTAATTGCTTCTAGTCATGAGTACTTAAGATTACTTGTGTTATTCCCCAATGTACTAAATCTGACATCAATGTGGTACATCTAATGTAACACAAATGTGACTGTTTGATATTAGCTAAAAAAGACTTTACAAGAGAATAATATTATAATGTAATTATATGTGTGTGTGTGTGTGTATTTGCATGTTAGGACCACGATATACATCTGACTTCATACTAGTGTTCTGAGGTTCTTCATGTGACTTGCCTAAAATGCTTGGAAAATACTATGTGTGATCTGTATTGTCCTTATAAATCTACAAGTAATCATACAGTGTATTGGGTGTATTTCACAGGTTAAAAAATCATGTTCACTTAGGTGATACTAAATAGAAGTACACAGGATAATATATCTTATTTATAAAAATCTGTGCATATACAGTCTTTCTGTGCATGGATGACTTTAATCAATTGGACCCAAGAATATTCCTGGATGTTTAGAAGCTTTAGGAATATAAAACATGGCAGAAAACCTACACTGAGCTTGGAAGTGACAGTTGGGCAAGAAAGAATAAATAGTTAAAAGCATGTACCTGAAATATGAACTTGAGATACATTTAACCTGAGCTGGAAAAAAACTAAGTTTATGAAAAGAAGGAACAAAAGCTACACACTTTGAAATTCTGAATCACATGTGCAGTTAGAAACCACAGCAAATATTGCAGAACTAAAGAAATTCTCAGGGTCTGGTACCTTCAGAAATAGAAACTCAGTCCAGGAGTCTCAATGGAAGAGCTGGCTATCCTGACCCAGAAGCTTTATTTACAGCTCAAAAGATTACCACCCTGTGACTAGACTTTTATAACTTGTGTCTTTTTGAAAGTAACATTGAGTTAATTCTTTCTCATTTAGAATTTTTTTTTTAATTTGTCAAGAGTGATTTTCAAGAATTTCAAATAAATTTTTGTTCTAGGTAAGGGTCTGAAATCAAAGATTGTAATAATTGTGAAAGCACAACTAAGCCTCACTAAGATATAATAGGTAGTAATACTTCTATGTTACAATAGGGAGAAATACTGGAGATAGTGACTAATGGACAGTCAAACATAGAAAAATAATTTTGTGTGGTAAGCAAATAAGCAGCTTTGTTTTAGAACAATCTCAAGTGAAATACTGATTTAAAAATAATTTTAAAAGATTTAAAATCAATCAATTTAAAAAGATTTGTGATTTAAAATTAATAATAAATAAATAATGGTCAAAGTTAATGTCACAGTAACAAAGGCCTAAAATAGTTAACACAGGTATTAACAAAAAGAAAATAAATTAAAATATGCTTATCAAAGATACTTGAGTTTTCATAAGGTTTGGAAAACAAACATATTTCTCGAAAAAAAATTAAATCATCCTATGTAATCAAACCTATCTAAATGTAATACTACATTTCTCTGTTTATAGAAATATGGAATCCTTGAAGTAATGGGATCTGTAGCAATATATATTTATGCATATAAATATATAGAGAGAGCATGTCTAAGTTTTTAATTTTAATGATTACAGATATTTGGTACATAAGCCCCATGTAAAGCAAAAAAATAACACACTATGAGAAAAATAATGTGTCTGAAAGCCTGTATCTGTTTCTAACATCATACTTGTCTGTATATTAATTGAATAAAACATGCTCTTTTTTTGATACAAATGCATCTTTTTCTGTTTGCTTACTTAAAGCGATCATTCTCCTGATATTCTGAAAAGAAGCTTTACTGTCTAGTTCATTAATAGTTTTATTAATTCAGCTAGTCATCAGGTGCAATTCATCAACTGCAGAACTCTTTGTGTTCTATTTTTGCTAAATGCTTCTTCTCTGGAATTTAAATTATGAAGAAAAAGTGGCTGACTAATCTGAATTTCTCAATTTATTCATGTTCAATGAAAAGCTATTCATCAGCGTAAACTCTGCTGTGAGTTCAAATCAAATTTAGGCCACCTGGGAGTTAACAAAATTGCTCTTCTTCCCTAGCACTTGGAAAAAGATAAAAATAACTCATTTTCAAGAAATTCAGGATACTGAAATAAAGTAGAGAAGGCAAGGCATCAGGTATTTTCACTACATTATCTGCTTCCAAAATAGTTTTTCTAGTAGTTTCATTTAAAAAAATAATGTTAATTTCCGTCATACCATTCAAGTATACAATAATCTGCTATACTCAGTATAGCAAAATATGCATAGTATAAAAATATTATTATACTCCTTTGTTTAAAAAAATTTTATATACAAGCAGAACTAGTAAAATCACTCTTTTGCAGTATTTTTATTAAGTATTCAAATCCAACAGTCCTATAAACCTACGGTAGAGCTTATATCTCACAGATGACTAACAGTTACTTGTGTATTAAGATGGAGGTTAATATGAATTTGAGGGAGGAGTCTTAACTAATAATACAACTAACCATCATTTATCTCTGAGACTATGACAATATATAAGACCATAATTATAGCTGGGTACATTTGGATTCACGCATATTTGTGTAAATAAGTTATCATTAATTAAAAAGTCAAAGGGAAATATTGAAACAGTAGAGCTATCTCTACCCTTCATTTATCCTTCTTGAGAAGTCAAAGATATTCACATTTACTCCACAAAAATCTACACATACAAACATATCATAGGTTATCCTCTATTGTTAAGCATCCCAAACCTATCTACCTAAAGACACTAATGAATGGATATATGTTATTGTACTACAGTGCTGCCCACCCATAATGTATTGTAGTTATTATCTATGTCTAAGCAATAATACATGTAAATTTGAATATTTTATAGTAATCATACTTTAATTTTTCCATTAATATGACTTAAACACAAATTCCAAATTATTGTTACTAATGAACAAAAGGAATGATGAATATATAAAAGATATTCTTAAGATAAACAAAGTCTACTGAAAGCAACAAATCTTTAATGTCAACTGCCTAACAGGCTGACTGTGTGTTCATATGAAAAGATAAAAAATATTCAAGAGTATAAAAACATATGTTAGAGATATATTATTTTTTATTTTTTAAAGATTTTTTTTTAAAGATTTATTATTTATTTATTTATTCATACAGAACTGGATTATAGGCCAGAGATGCGGAGGGTGAGAGGATTCACCAGGGACAGAGTGGGGAGCAGAACAGGCAGATCTACGAAGTACACTGCTTAGGGTAGCAGCGGGCGGGGCCAGTAGAGGTCTGCCTTGCCATGTGGATCACCTCCAGGGTAGGCGGGGATCTGAGTCATGTGGAAGTGGCTTAAGCTTCTTAGTGCAGTGCTTTAACCTGCTGCGGCACCAAGGAGGGCCAAGAGATATATTGTTAAGAGATTTTTTTCTACCAGGTAAATCTAATAAAGATACCCTTTGACGGTTCAGCTGTTAGGAAATGGAATTTCTTTGCTGAATTTTAATTTTTAGTACACCATTATCCACACAACATGGGCTATCTTATGGTTAGAAGTTCATGCACTGAATTTCTAAAACACTGATTTATAAAGTTTTATCCTCAGCCTACCTCCAAAACCTCTGAGGCTATTATTTTTGCTTCAGGGTAAGAGAGATAATAAAACCCAAGCTCACCTTCTCCCAAAGTGGCTGCAAGAGTGGCTGCTATGTAAGTGATGGAGGAGACCAACTATGAATGTGACTATAAACCTGTGAGGTGCATTGTGACCTAAGCATCAATTTGAGCTCATGGTAGATCAGTGGCCATTATCCTTGGAAGTGAAAAGAGGTGAGGAAAAGTCTAAAGGAGGAAAGTCAATTTTTCTTAACACTATATACATTTAAGAAATATAGAAACCTTCAAAGGTCAAAAAAAAATTTGCACTTATATGAATGCATGCACTGAAATGTTTTTGTAAAATATATGAAAGTGTGAGTTGTATTTGTTGGAATAATTTAAAAGCATGCATGAAACAATAAAAACTCTATTTTACAATTATATTTTGTTTAAGCATTTAATTTACATTATGTTGTTTACTGAATTATGAAGTTTACTACATCATGAATTTAAAAGATTCTTTTTTACTAATTTGTTGGTTCTGAAAACCCAGTGTTCATTATAATAGATAGTGCTGTTTAAGATGTCTGTATAATGATCTACACTATCACCTGCAGCAGAAATAAATGTTTCTGCAGCTGCTGTATGCCTGGAGTCACCCATGTCCTTTATGATACCTTGCCTCTGCATGGTTTCTTATTCCTAACAGTTTTCTTTAAATATCTCCATAGAGATCTAACAGAAAAATCACAAGAACAGCATCTTTTGTGCTTCTCTTTCTCTGGAAATACCAAAGCAGCAGTGTATCTTCCCATATTTAAAATAGAAAGAAAGAAAAATGTTTTAATCTTTCATTTTCCAATATAAAGTTTTAGCCAAAAGAGTATTTATTAAAAGAAAATAGAACTGTCACCCACTAATTCAATGACTAATGACATAAGTTTAAAACTTCCCTTTTTTATGAGTATCAGATAAAAAGTCAAACTAACTGGAAATTTTAGCTCACTTTCAAAGGAAAAAAAAAAAAAACACTGCCGTAACAATTAAATCTGAAAAAGCTCATTTTCTCAATACTTGAGAGGGTTGATATAAAAGTATATTACACAGTTAATCCTTGGTTTATTTCCTTGTGAGGTCCCTCTAAACCAGAAGATATCACCCATTCTGTCAGGAGTTCACTGAAAAACAGCAGCAGATAAAGTAACTCAACTCCAAATAGTGAGGTTCTCTGTTCAAATATACAGAGAAGTTTCAGAATGGATGGGATATTCTTAATATAGCAAATTTACTAAAAATAAGTCCTTATTATTCCTTCATCCCATCAATACATTCAAAGATGTGGGTCCTAATGGAGAATAATTCATTAATAAAAATGAAAGTTTAAGAACTTTTCTTGTAATAAAGAGGAATGAGGTGTTTTTACCTTCTTACAATAACTGGTATAAATTGGATGAAATTTTGTGTAGTACTCCAACTATTAAGGAATATGTATGAAAATATACAACCAGAGAGAATCCAGAGGAAATTCTAATTTCATTTGTGACTTTCTGGTGTTGTCCAAACTCCATGGTTATAACAGCAAGAATTCCAGAGCAAAACTACATTCTTTCTAGTAAAATTTGCCATAGGTGAGACTTCAGGTTGGGAATTTACAAAATACACGAATTATGCCATTTTCAAACTGTCACTAACAGCATCTGACATCTTCAACACAGATCTTACTTGGTCACTGAAAGCAAGTGGTAAGGTATCATCAAAAGAACGTATTTTTTTAAAGATTTATTTATTTGTACATACTGGGGTACAGGTCAGAGGTGCAGAGGTGATGAGAGGATTCACCTAAGATAGAGTGGGGAGCAGAACAGGTTGACTGATGAACTACACTGTTGAGGGGAGCAGCGCGCAGGTCAGGAGAGGTCTGCCGTGCCATGAGGGTCACCTCCAGGGCAGGCGGGGATTGAACTCCTGTCGAAGTGGCTTTAGCTACTTAGAGTTGTGCTTTAACCCACTGCACCACCAGGGAGGGCCCAAAAGAACATATTTTACTGTGAAAACTATTTAGATGCATTGGAATATTCACACCTACTATTAAGTTATTCTTTAAGAGAAAAGTTAAAACCATGATTACAAATTATAGAACTTTTATTTTGCAACATAACTGGAGTTACACATTAACAATCCCAAACCAACACAGCCATTTTAATCCCATCATCTTTAATTTTGTTTTTATTTTTTAAACCATCACTAATAGTATATTATCACACTTAGAAATATTAGACATGGAAATATTTATAACAGTAATTTTAAAATATACAAGTATTGGACACAAATTCAAGAACACCTCCTCAAGCTAAGTATAATTCTAATCAATTTCACTTCCTTGGTTTCACTGAAATGCAGTCAATGTTTTTGTAACTCAACATCATTACATCTCATGCCTGCCACAGTGTAGGCACTCCATAAATATTTGATGAATCAACATCAGGACAAGCGTTCCAAATGCATTACTCTTCCACTACTGAATGGAATAAATTCTTAGGTAATTAGATGTGTACTTAATAGTAGTTATTTTAAGGATGGAGAGGTAAACTGGTTTTCTTGGACACCAGATAATCTATATGATGATTCTAAAAGGAATCAAAGAGTACATATATAAAAAAACGATTTGTATCTATTGACAGATATCTCTTCATATGGAGTGGTATAATTATTCATCTAGTTTTGGTTCACCAATGATCCTTAAAATCGAATTGCAACATCAAATAAAGTTTTCTTGAAGACTAATTGCTTATTATATCACCACTAGGGTTATAGATATTCTCTAAGAATAACATAGTTTAGTCTTCTTAAAGACTTAAACTGTAGGCCTCCCTGGTGCCATAGGGGTGAGTCACGACACTATCTGTAGCCTGAGTCCATCTCCCAGCCAGGGATCAGACCCACATGTGGTGCAGCAGCCCTCTCCTGTCTCATCCACTGCTCTCTTTAGCAGTATATTTCAGTAAACCCACCTGTTCTGCTCCCCACTTTGATCTGGTGAATCCTCTCAATCCCCCAGTCTCTGGGCTACACCCAGTTTCTTCTGTGCAAAAATAAATGAATGGATATAGATAGATAGATAGACAGACAGATGATGATAAAGACTTAAAATATAAGTATGATATTTAAATTTCAAATTTATAAAATATGCAATAAAGCAGTAGAAATATTTTCTATTGGATTGCTTGATATTTTTACTTGAATTATTGCAATACATCCACATTTCTCTGAATCACCAAATCATGCCCTGGTGTGATGGGGCTGGTTAGCCTGTTCATTGCTGATCCTCTCCTAGAGCCTCATTTTAAGTTGAATCAAACTACGGAATAGGAATGGAAAGTACTTAAGGTAGAGGCGAATGCCCCTTTCAAGAAAGTAATAATACAAGATACCACCGCATTCTGCTACCTCATGATTAAATCCAATGATAGACATGATGAAACATGGTCTAATCAGCATTAAATGTTGAGTGCTGGGTATATGTAGAAGTAATAGAAATTTACTCAGGATCAAATGCAAGCCTTATCAGTTTGCCAAGGCTTGCCATATCACAGGAAGAAGATATCAGTGCATAATTATACATAAAAATGCTAATTTAATGAAACAAAGGGGATCAAGTATCTTCTGACATGTAAATATCATCAGGAGCTCCCTTTTTCTTTATAAATATGAAGCTATTGATTATTAAGCATCTTTATTACCTGACAAATAACTCTTACTATGGAATGTGGAGCATGGCAATTTTTCTAACTTTGTATGGATTAAAATATTAGGACATAATTCCAGATGGCAGAGTTTCCTATTAACATTTTGTTATTATTAGATGCATTTGTATTTGGGGAATTTATTCTTAAGTGTGGGATCATATTGCATTTTCAAAATATGTTAGAAATAAGACCTTTGATATTCATTAAAAAGATTAGGAAAAACTTAAAAAATAACCATCTTACAAATACTTATAAAATAGACATGGTTGTCAATAGCTCAGTAACATCTTTAAAGATACATAACCCAAAGCAAGGTTAGTGAAAGAAAGGAGAAACAGCTGGGATGACCTCAAATTGAAGAGCTTTTGTATAGCTATAGAGACACTACATAAAACAGATACCCCATTGACTGGGAGAAAATTTTCCCACATAACAAGAATGATAAAGGAATGATCACAAAGATATACAAAGAGCTGACAAACTCAACAAATATAAAGTGAACAGCCCCATCTCATAGTTTGGTTGTTGTTGGTTATAATAATTTAAAAAACTAAAGTCACAATAAAATGTTAGTTGCCAGAGGGCATGGATAGTGGATGGGTAGAAGGAGCATATTGTTTGGTGGTAAGCATGGTAAGAAAATGTAATCTTGGAACCTCAATAGTGTTGAAAACTAATGTTATCTCAAAAGGAAAACAAAATCAAAATAAAGTTATTCATACTCCAAAAGGATATCTTCAATTTTTCACACATTCTAAAATTCAAATTTACCTTGTTAGTGTAGAAATGCTCTTTATTATTCCCATGTCAAGACTGACTTTAAAATTCCCCATAGCATTTCTTTACACAAAATAGAAGATATCAGTACTTCACAGAGGATTATCTCACACCCACACATAAGTAAAAAATAATAAAGATTCAGAGATGACTCTGCTAGACCCCTCAGGTTGTCTCAGGCTGTCTCACCCTTAAGATCAATGCCTGACTCCAGTCTGACATTCTCACCAAACAAAGCACTGGATAAGTCCGAGTCAAAAGGTAATCACAATAGCATGCCCTGAATCTTGTGGTCTATCTAGACAGTCAAACTTTGGAAGTTGAATTTAAGATCACCAAGCCTCTGCTTGGTACTTTACTAGTGTTGACAGCATTCAATGCACTCAACCGGGGGGAAATTCTTTCCTACCAGCAGTAAACTGCCTACATATGAGTGTGAGTACAAAATTAAAAATTCTATTAAGCCATAGCAGTTAATTTGCTTGTTTGGCATCACTTACCTATTGTGGCAAAGATAAGGTTAAAATCTATACTTGCAGAACTTTACCTACTTTAAAAACAAAATATATTATTTTCTCCTAGCATTCCTTCCAAAGAACTAGGGAATAATGATTTTTTTAACAGTTTTTAATTATTCATGTTTCAAAAAAAAGTGTAAGCAACTGGGCCTCCCTGGTGGGACAGGGGTTAAAGACAGAGCACAATAAAGCTGTCACTAGGCACTGCAACACAGCAGGAGTTCAATTCCAGGCTGGCCAGCAAACTGACCCACATGACATAGCAGACCTATCCTGTCTCACCTGCTGCTCCCCTCAGAATGTATTTCAGTCAGTCTACTTGTTCTTCACCCCACTCTGGTGAGTTCTCTCATCCCCCTCTACCAGCACCCTTAGCCTGCACCCAGCTCTTGTATGCATAAATAAATCAATCTTGTAAAAAATTATAAGCAGATAACCATAAACAAATATATATCCAAGTGTATAGATAGACAGAGAGGTAGATATGGATACCAGTGGTAATTTCAACACATGTAGACAGAAAGTTTTCAGCACAACATAATTTTTCAAAAGTCAGCAAAATAAGGAATGATACTATTTTCATCATTCACCTTTTAATCTAAAATTATGGTAGTATTATTTTTGTTTCAAACTAAAGGTTTTAATAGTATTTCTGAAATATAGGAAATCTTACAATTAGTATTATTTAGGTATGTAAAGTTGCCTAAAAACCCTGGGAAAATATCTACTCTAAGGTTATTTATCTTTAATAGTACATAGTTCTTAAAACCAGTTAGTAGTGAAGATTTGACTCCTAGGTTAGTGATAAGGAAAGACTTTCCTTCTTTAGATAATAAATCATTGATTTTTGTCATTCAGTCATTAAGAGAATTAATAACCATTATTGGAATGAGGTGGATCATGCCAAGAATTATTAAATGTTGTCCCTGCCAAACCACTACTATATACTAATATGGTGGCTTCTCTTCTCCAAAACTTTTCATTCTCTGTCTTTGCAGAACTAGTACCATTACCCAAAGAAGACTTCAACATTTTTAAATAATGTTTTTTTAAAAATCTGAATGTTTTTAGGAAAAAAAAACAGGCTCTCAATGCATCTTTTAATTAATAAGTTCATCTATCATCAGAGAAAAAGCTATGATATAAACTAATCATCTAAGGAATAATGAAATTGATAAGTGTACTTAGATAATACAGTACAGTTACCTTAGATGTACTATAGAATATCAAAACATTTTTTATAAATGTTCGAACATAAGTAATGATGATCTAACATTTTAAAACCATTTTATTAAGATATGGCTGATAGCTAAAAGCTGTACATTTTCAAAGTATATAATTTGCTGAGTTTGGAGACAAATATACATTCACCATGAACTCATCATCTCAATTAGTGCCATAAATGTGTCTATAACCTCCAGAAACATCCTCCCAACCCTCTTTGTTGATGATTCTTTTTATAAGAACATTTAATGTAATATCTTACCATCTCAGTTGGTAGCACATTTAATTTAAAATTAAGCTTGTTTAATTTTAAACTTGTTTAATTTTACTTGAAGTTTAAACTTGTTTAATTTCAAGTACATAATACCAGATAATTAATTGTAGCGACAATGCATAATAATATAGTCATTTACTGTCTTTGAATGTTGTAGAAAATCTTGCATCCCTTATACACAGACTGTAAGTTCAATTGAAACTAATGTCACAACAGGTATACAAAACCTATATAGTTCACTTAAATATACTTTCTATTAAATACTTAAAATTTTACAAACTTTCCTAAAAAGTAACTCATTAAGTTAGTCAAAGAATAGGTATGGTGATATACCTTGATATAAAGTGGCTGCAATAACTAATGTTATATTCAAAACATTAACATTCATCTGGAGTTAGATAGAAAAAATAAAGTTAAAGAAACAACCTCAGCATGGATAATAAAAAACATAAAGATAAGGTTAGTCTTAATGGTATTTTGCATTTTTTAATACTTTTGACTGCAGAATAACAATATACTTAAAAGTACACTGCAAATGGCTTGCTATTGTTCCTACTATTCCTTCAAAACACAGTGTATTGCAAACAGTAGTAAGTATTAAGGATATTTTCTTTTATTTGGCAGAAAATGCCCATAAAAAAGCAAATATTTTTCCTTTGAACAGCATGAATTGTTATATTACCTTAAATGATACTTAAGATAGCAAAATAGATTGTACTAATTCCTGATATTACATGTAAAGAGAATTTTTATTTAAACATTTGTTCATACAAATAGCTATTTTATATTTCTGTCAGCACAATGTAAAAAGAGTTTTAACAATGCTTTTATTTCATAACGCTTATTTTTTTTTTCTACTGACAATTTGTTAGAAGTTTCAACTATATTTTAAAACTGCAACATTTTGGTATTTTAAATACTGAAAATCTGACTCAGTCTATCTTTCAAAAGCCAAACTACACTACTCAGATTGCCCTTAAGATCGTTCAGAGCCAAGGAAGAAATAAGATAAACTTTGACCTATGTATAAAAATGTCAAATCAATTATCATACCTGTAAATAAGTCAAGAGAACCCATGAAAGCAGAGAAAGACCCTAAATTTCAGGTATTATGACAGTTACATAATAAAGAGATTGTGGCAGGTTATAGTGAACAAAGGTTCTTCCCAAGCACATAAATCATACAAATAATTATCTCTGTGTGGTGACAGGGGTTTAGGAAGAGAACCACTTTAGGAGTAACCTCCAGAGATACTCAACCATCTACGAACGACACCATCAACTTTACAAAAGACAAGGCCTAGTTCAGAAAGCCATATAGTACTGTAGTTGAAAGAAGGGAAAAAAAAAAAAAAACTAAATAGGAAAGCTGATATAATACTGTTATTGAATTAAACATTTAATTTCTAGTTTTTAAAAATATTGGCTTGAGAGTATTTTTTCCAATGCAGTCTATGAAGCTCATTCTTATAAAGAAAAATAAGCAGGCAAGCACAGGATGTTTACTGGATAGTAGCACTCATGCAGTTTTGCTGTTATTTCTTTCATTATTAATAATTGAATTCACAATAATCTAGCCAAGTTGCCGCCCGCATGCTAGATATTTGGGATATAATACGAGTGAACTCCTGGATTTACAAGTCTCTCATTTTTGAGGGGACCAGAAAAAATAACGGAAATAGAAAGTGCTGTGATGAATATTATATGGGGGAGATAGACTTGGTCTCATCAAGGAATACTCAGTTCACTTAAACTGAGACTTGGTCCCTCCCTGATGGGTTATGAGTTGCCTGATGGGCAATGAGTTAGAGCACAGCACTGAGACTATCCGAAGCAACTGCAGCATGAGTTCAATTCCTGGCCAGGGAGGTGACCCACCTGCTGCAGCAGACCTCTGACTCACCTGCTGCTCCCCTCAGCAGTGTTTTTCAAGCAATCTGCCTGTTCTGTTCTCCTTTATGGTGAATCCTCTCAACCCCCAGGTCTCTGGCCTCTACTCCTTGTAGGCATAATAAATAAATTAAAAAAAAAAAGTAAAGACTTGAGAGATCAGTAAGAAATTGCTACAGTAAGTGGTAAGGACCAAACTAATCCAGGAAAATGAGAGAATTAGGAAATTTCAAGGAAAACAGAGAACAACAAATTGAGGAAACCTAGGAAATCCAGATTGGTAAAGATGAGGTGTACAAAGAGTGGCATGAAAAGCAGAAAACCAAGGGGCTGTGACAAGTAGAATTGTATACCTAAGTAATCAGTTTGTACTTCAGGGAGAAGAAAAGCTACTGAAGGTTTTACAAAGGAAAGGGACATGATAAAACTTGCTGTGTGGCACCTGGTGACTGGGAAAATAAATGACAAGCTAGAGGACAAGAAGGACAAAGAAAAAATTAGGAGGTTATCCCATATTTCTGTTAGGCTAATGTCAAAGGAAAAGTACATATGTAAGTGCATTGGGGATATATTTTACAGATCAGAATTAACAAGTTTCATAATTGCTTGTTAATTTTTGTAGATGGTGGGTGACCATGATTCTTTTTTCCTTCCCTTAGTTCTGCTTGATGTACTGAAGATCAAATTAAAAAGTGGCCTCAGGCTCTCCCTGGTGGCACAGCGGGTTAAAGCACTGCACTAAGAAGCTTAAGCCAATTCCTCATGAGTTCCATCCCCGCCTGCCCAGGAGGAGATCCACATGGCGGGCAGACCTCTCCTGACCTGCCTGCTGCTCCCCTCAGCAGTGTACTTCGTCAATCTGCCTGTTCTGCTCCCCACTCTGTCTCTGGTGAATCCTCTCACCACCCCTGAGCCTCTGGCCTATACCCCAGTTCTGTATGAATAAATAAATAAATCTTAAAAAAATAAAAAGCGGTCTCAATTATAAAGTCTAGTCAGTAATTCTCTTTGTTGAACATTCTGAAAACAGGTGTTAACTATATCTAGCTCCTTTTTATACATAAGAAATCCACTGTCTCTTTTACCTCTAAGGTTCTAGATATGGCATACTGCAAATCAACTTGGGAAAGGAACAGAGCTGGTAGACATGAGGAGACTGAAAGGCAGACTAGAAGAGAGTTTTCTAGTCTCTAGTAATTGTTCTTTTCCCCTCTCTCAGTGGCCCTTTTTCTGTCATGCACCCTCATTGTTCTGGCCAACCCTTGGGTTCTGAATGAGTATAGACTGATTAGTCACCAGCTGAATGCCTGAGAGGGAGATGTGAATTTCTAAAGTATAAGAGACACTTAGTCTGGAGTGGGGGTTGGGCACAATGAAGGATCATGTCATCCAAGGAAGGGTCCATTGATTCACTTGGGGAAATGGGGCCTGCTTTCCTTTCCAACCCTTCCCTCGATACATTGATAAGCCAGGCATCTGCTGTACTTAATGTTTTAAACAACAAAATCATAGTAAACGAAGCTCCTGATAGAGGTGAACATCTTGGTTAAATAAAAGAGAAAAGGGGGAAAATTTAAACCATAGGTGCCAAAGTTTATAGGGTAGAAAAAAAAAACAGTAATTACAGGACGATAAAGATAAAACTGCATATGAAAAGTATATTCAATGAAATACAGATTTCAGTGGATCGAGAGAACAGTACAATGTGCTTAAAAACAGCAGTAGCTAATGGTAACAATAAAGTAAAGGCAAAACGTTGAATGGTAAGGTTAAATGGTAGATCTCCCAAAGAATAAAAACAAAAGATGTAAATGATAAGTGAAAGATAAGATACATCAGAGTTCACTCACTTTGGCATCACCTTAATTTGGTTCAGATAATGTTGTGTGTGTGGTAATGGGATTTCCTGTGGATTTAATGGTGTTTAGCAACATCTATGGTTTCTAATCACAAGACAGCAATAGTACCCCTCAAGTTTCCACAATCAAAATTTTTCAGAGAATTCCAAATGTTTGTAGGACAAAATGTCTCAGTACAGAAATATTAAAACATAAGGATAAGAAAAGTACAAATGTAAATAACCATTTTTATGAACCTCAAAATGAGAAATAAACATAGGTAAGGAAATACAGATTTAAGGGATCAGAATTTTTTAAAATTAGAGAAATGAAAAAACATAATGGAAAATGTTCATGGTATATCAAATAAATTATCTTTTAAAAATCCATGTCTGGACATACTATGGTTAATATTTTAAACATCAAACCAAATTTAAAATTATAAAAAAATTCTTAAAGTAAAAACAGATCAGCTAAAATATAGCAAGTAGGCATCACCCACAATAACAGCAGTTGAATGTGAGAAATAAAATTACATTTTCAGTGTTGTAGGAAAAGAATTTTGAGGTCAGAGGGCTACTTTGAGCTGAAAATCAATTAAATTTCAGGACAAAATACAGGTGTACTCTGATATAAAAATGTCTTTGAAGGAATATACAACAGAGATCCATTTGAAATAACTCTTAAAAGACACTTGCAGTATTAAGAACAATACATAAAATGGGAAGTTGAGTTAATAGTTTTAGCACACTTTTTATTGTCTAAATGAGAAAGACTTACAATAAAGTATATCATGATAATCTAGAGTCAAGATTTCAAATTATACCAACTTGATATATATATGACTATTATTTGAGGAGAGTGATATTTTGAAAAAGAAGAGTTAGAGATTTTACCTCTTAAATTTTTACTCTGAGATATAGTAACACCCTCTTTTCTTAGTTTGAGATATAATAAATAATCACTATTATTAGACTTCATAAAGGATACTTTTTAAATGGTTTTCCCTATTTACTTATGTAATACTCACTAAAATGCAATAAAATAGTTTATTTTACTGTTCTTTTTAAAAGTAAACTACTTTTTTTTTAAGATTTATTTATTTGTGCATACAGAATTGGGGTACAGGCCAGAGGCTCAGAGAAGGTGAGAGGATTCATCACACACAGAGCGGGGAGCAGAACAGGCAGATAGAGGAAGTACACTGCTGAGGGGAGCAGCGGGCGGGTCAGGAGAGGTCTGCCACGCCATGTGGTCACCTCCGGGGCAGGCGGGGATCGAACTCACATGGAAGTGGCTTTTGCTTCTCATTGCTGTGCTTTAACCCGCTGCGCCATCAGGGAGGGCCCAAAAGTAAAAAATGCTATAATTTAATTTAGGGAACATTTGTTTTTTTGGGTATAAGTTCATGCCTCTTCAAATGTACGTTATCCTACTAGGCTCACCATCAGAGTACTGATAATCCTTTACTGTATTTCTTTGGCCCTTTCTGCCTTTTGCTTACCATACCCAGTAGATTGCAAGGATTACTTTTGGATTGGATTTGTCTGTTCTTTCTGTTATGTTTCTTTATATCTCACATACAAGTGAAATCACCTGGTATTTTTCTTTCTTCTTTAGACTGAATATGTTAGCATAATCCTCTCCAGTTTCCTCCATGTTGTTGCAAATAGCAAAAGTTGCTCTTTTGTTTATAGCTGAGTAGTATTCATTGTATGTGTTAACCACATCTTCTTTACCCACTCATATGTTATTTGGACACATAGGCTGTTTCCACATTTTAGCTACTATAAACAGTGTGCAATGAACACAGGAGTGCATATATCCCTTCAAATTAGTGATTTGACTATGTGTTACTGTTCTTTACTTAGAAAAGAGAATAATGAATCATAAAGAAGCTGATTAAACTGCCTAAAGTCACAACATTAGGATTAAGATCAGACACTGGGGTTTGAGAACTCACACTCTGCTATTATAAATATGGAAATGACTAGATGTTAATATTCATTGGGCTTAGACAATGATTGGAATAAACATATCAAACAAAATTAAAATTGATAATGTGGTATATTTAACTGAAATTAACATGCTAAAAAGAAAAACACAGTAGAGGAACTATGAAGCAGAATGTAAAATACATCATGTGGCAGTATTTAGAATAAATAATCATAGACTAAATTCATTATAGAAACACTATAAATTTTGAAAACCAAATCATGATTTGAACATTATAGACATTTAAATAAAAAAGATGGAATAATAAATACTTTAAGAAAACTGAAAAAAAAAAGTGAAATTTACAATGGACATATTTAAGGTATAATAACAGCAACAATAATAATAATAGGCCAAAAAAGTAAGGCATAATGATGTTATATATCCGTAAAAAGAAACATTAGGTCAAGACTTAAAAAGCTATAGTTTTAAATACAATTATTACTTTAAAAGTTCACATAATAGGGCCCTCCCTGGTGGCGCAGCAGGTTAAAGCACAGCACTGAGAAGCTAAAGCCGCTTCAGCTGAGTTCGATTCTCAGCCCCAACCCAGAGGTGATCCACATGGAGGGCAGACCTCTCCTTGCCCGCCCGCTGCTCCCCTCAGCAGTGTACTTCACGATCTGCCTGTTCTGCTCCCCACTCTGTCTCTGGTGAATCCTCTCGCCACCCCGGCACCTCTGGCCTGTACCCCGTTCTGTATGGATAAATAAATATTTTTTTAAAAAAAAGTTTACATAATATGCAACACCCTTTACCTTTCCTTTTGTCTCTTTTCCTACTACTCTTTGTATAAGTACACTGGTGTCATACTAGCCAGCATAAGTGTGAAAATTTAGGTAAAATCAAAACATTTCTTGCGGAATGATTTTATTGAAAAATACCAACACACTTAAAGATAGTAAATTACTAAGCTCTAGAAGTGTGGAAGAGAACTTATGTTTTTCTTGACAACACAAAAATTGATATGAAATTATGATAAAGACAAAAAATAAGTTGTACAACAATTATGTTTATGAGATGTAAAAATTGTAAATGTGAGTTGACTAATTGATTCTAACAGTGTATTTTTAAAATTATATTATGATGTTAGTTTTAGTGCAGGAATTCAAGAATGACCCACCTTGCATTATCTACAAATAAGTATTTGTACGAATGAGTGAACAGAATTCACAAGATCATCTCATTTTTGCAAGAAAAATTATTGTGGGAAATAATGTTTGTGATTTGAAAAGAAAATTTGAAAATTTCGACTTGATACAAACTACTACTGAAAATCTAAGCAATGTCATAATCAATGGATAAACTTCAAAGTCTTTTTAAGATCAAGAACAACAAAGACTGAGCACAAAACTGAAGATCCTAGATACTAAATCATGTAGGTTGAGCTAAGAGATAAAATTTACATTTTATTTTATTAATATGGTTATTCAAGTAGACATTTCAAAATAATCACTTATCAGTATAGCTGTCTACCTAAATGCCACTCTTTATATGAACAATTAACAACCAAAAAGTAAGATAGCAATTACAACATCAACAGAAACTACAACAAATACTTTAAATCCTAACAAAAAAAGTGAATAACCAAGATATATAAAAATGTGTACAACTTAACAATAAACAAACATATCAATGGGCAGCAAACCTGGGAAGTTCACCCCAGTTCTTGTATACATACATACATACATGCATACATAAATATTAAAACAAAATAAAATAAAAATGTCCTCAATAATAAGACCTGGAGAGGATGAAAAGAATAAGGAACACTATTACCTTGTTGGAGAGAATGCAAACTGTTACATCCATTTTGGAAAGTAATCTGGACATACCATATGAGTAATCCTACTGCTGGACATCCATCCAAAAAAAAAAAGCAAAGCCATCAAGTAAAAAAAAAAAAAAATGACATGTGCCAACGTGTGTATGATAGCACTAATTACCACACTTAATACAGGGAAGCAAGTTAAATGACCTTGGGAAGAGGACTCACTCAGGAAGAGTTGATATATCTGCAACATTGAATATTATTCCATCATAAGGAGAGAAGAAATGTCATTTACAGCAAAATAGGGTCTCAAGGGAATCATGTGTAGTAAGCTAGTTCACATATTGCATGACTCAACAATGTAATAATTTATAAAAATTGAAGAACTTTAGCAAACAAAGCAAGGTTTCTGAAGTAAAGTGTGATAGAGTAGGAAAGGAGGTAAAAAGGATATAAAGGGTGGTAGGGGAAAAAAGAGAAAAATAAACAAATATATAAACCTGACAATTTTGAATTGAAATTCAAATATATTAGAAGTACCATATAACAATTTGTGTTTACACATTTAATGATTTAACATTGTAAATGTTTCAGAATCCCATAAATTTATTTGTACATATAATTAAATTTCTCTTTAGTATTAGTAACTTTTTTTTTTTTTTTGGTGCATACAGAAGTGGGGTACAGGCCAGAGGCTCAGGAGTGGCGAGAGGCTTCACCAGAGACAGAGTGGGGAGCAGAACAGGCAGATCGATGAAGTACACTGCTGAGGGGAGCAGCGGGTGGGTCAGGAGAGGTCTGCCAGCCATGTGGTCGCCTCCGGGGCAGGCGGGAATCGAACTCATGTGGAAGTGGCTTTAGCTTCTCAGTGCTGTGCTTTAACCTGCTGTGCCACCAGGGAGGGCCAATATTAGAAATTTTTAAGGAATCTTACTAAAATTATTTTTAAAAAATACAGATCATGAATAGGTAAAAAACCACCAACAGAAGAGTCAAGACAGAGAATACTGTTCATGCCACATTAAAGCATATTAAAAAGTCATATTAATTAATTAATACAGCATTGAACTCTTGCAGCTTCTATTAAGAGAGTAATATAATAAAAGGCCTGGAGGCATAAATTACATATACGCAAAAAAGGGATAAACTACTCTATAAATAGTGATTGGAAAAATTATCTCATGCACTGCATGAGATTTTCATCAAACTGACAATATATCAAAATGTTAAAGAAAAACTTATAGTTATCAGAAATATAAGAATATCTTTGGGGTATGATGAAGATTTTCTTATGTGGCTATGATAATTACTTATAATTAATTTATTCACTGCATCAAATGATAAATTTCTTCATAAAAATTAATGGATGGGTAAAATTTAAGGATCATCTATTTATATTATATATCCTTACAGGAGACTGGTGATTTCACTGGAAAATACAGTATATAAAATAGAAGTTATGATGTAGCTATCAAAAACTGTAAGAACTGCAACAATGTTGGAGTGTAATTTCCATAAAGAGTGGGAGAGTTCATGTTGTGTGACCCAAGCAATGTAGGATGGAACTGAGTATGAATTGACGTGGGGGAGACTGGAAGGCGGAGACAGATGTAGCAGAAAGACATGTGAAGTTTGCTTGCTCTTGTTTGGGCCTTGCACCGAGGACTTAGGGGATGTGGAAAGGGATATA
Source organism: Condylura cristata (assembly GCF_000260355.1). Taxonomy (NCBI): domain Eukaryota; kingdom Metazoa; phylum Chordata; class Mammalia; order Eulipotyphla; family Talpidae; genus Condylura; species Condylura cristata. The sequence goes on from NW_004567107.1 coordinate 46,753,724, forward strand.
CTGAATAGAGATGTGTATAGACACTTGTAAGAAACATGGGTAACTGACCCATGGAGCAGCTGACAATGGGCACATGTTACCTTGATTCACACTCTGATTATGCTCATTTCCTATCTCCCCCTAGCTATGTTTCCCCAGCAGAGAATAACTTAGGCTTGTTTTTGAGTCTTAGAAATTCTGCTTCAGGCCAACAATGTTTGGGCATTCATACTTGAGGGGATGGGTAAGTTTGGGCATTTTATTGAAAAACTATTATCCTTTCTTCTTTTTCTTTGTGTACTCTATACTTTGCAGCCTCATTGCAAACAGTATTCTTTGTCCTTATGTGGTGAGAGCAGAAGGTATGTGGAGTATGCAAGTTTGGAGGTTGCAGGGTACCAGTCTGTTCTCTAATGACAAATGCAAAGATCTTACTATTTCTTAATGGTATATCTAAGTGTTTTGTATGTATGTAATAATTATGATGATAGAAAATTTTCTGAGAAAGAAACCAAAAAGACAAATTTGCCTTTTTAAGCCACCTCAAACACACTAGAAAATAGGTAATACAAAATAAAAGTCGATTTCTTTTTTATACATGTCAACTTGTGAAAACGAAAGAAAGAAAATACTACATTCTGAGTGTGAATATACTGAGGTCTCACACACGCACAGAACTGTAAGCTGGTGTGGCCATGCTGGAAACAACCTGGCAGTCCTTCATGGTATCACACTGTGATCTCATTTCTGAGGCCATTAGGCAGAGAAATATTTAAAGAACATTTGCATAATGCAAATAATTGGTGAAAAACAGAGTCTCAACTAAACTATTTGGCTCATATGATGTATTTTCATGTATTAGCTTTTGAATTTGGCCAAAATAATTAATCTCCTGCTTTCTATATCAAATATGGTAAGTGGAAATGATGACAAAAAATTAATAACAATAATAGTTGTCTGTTGGTTGTTACTTTTTTTTTTAAGATATATTTATTTACGCATACATACAAAGCTGGGGTACAGGGCAAGGGTGCAGGGGTGAGAGGATTCACCAGAGACAGAGTGGGGAGCAGAACAGGCAGATTGACTGAAGTACACTGCTGAGGGGAACAGCAGGCAGGTAAGGAGAGGACTGCCGTGCCATGTGTGCTGCAATGGCTGCAGCCAGGGCCAGCTTCATACTGCTGTGCTTTAACCAGTTGCACTACCAGGAAGGGCCCCTGTTGTAGGTTTTAACCATAATATCAATCAGATCAGATACTAAGACACTGTGAGTGTTCTATTCACTGTTGCTACATTATTTTTAAAATGACGCATATAGAGGCCCTCTTTGGTTGTGCAAGGGCTTGAGGCTCAGCTCTATGATGCTAACTGTAGTCACTGCATTACGAGTTTGATCCCAAGCCTGGGAGCTGATCCACATGGCACAACAGACCTCTTCTGACCCTCCTGCTGCTCCCCTCAACAGTGTATTTCAGTACATTCACCTGTTCTGCTCCCCACTTTGTCTCTGGTGAATCCTCTCACTCCCTGCACCTCTGACCTATGCCCTAGTTCTTGTCAGTGTAAAAATAAATATTTAAAATAAATTAAAAGACATTTACATCTATCAAGCCTAAGCAGACACTAAATACATTAGAGCGGGTACTGATGAATATTGGAATTGAGAATAAGGGAAGAATAAAGGAGCAAAGAAAGGAAAAACAAATAATAACAAGAATAGTCTTGCAGGGAAGGATGATGACAATGTGTCATGAATTAAGTTTATGACCAATTTATGCTTACAATCCTCTGTGCGACTGAATTAATTTGTTAAAAAAGATCAGAAAATAGGATTACATATATTTTAATAATAATAAATTGTGTGATGACAAAAAGTCAATATTCTAAAAACTGTATCTTTTTACATAGTTTTTAAAATTCCTAAATCAGCCTTAGGGATTGTTGAAGAGAGACAAGGGAAATGTGGCTGCATTTGCTAATTTGTTTCTACACCTTTTGTCAGGACTTGAAAGTAATCAGTATCTAAGGGCTGGAACGAAAGGAAAAAAGGTGAGGTAAAAAAATGAAAGAAGGAGCAAAGCAGACAAAGAAAGGACACAGGCAACAACTACAAGCTTCTTTGAAAAAAAAATGTCAGAAAAAGCTCCAAAAAAAGTCAAACTCTTGTTTGATTATAAATAAATTATTAAGGAAGCAATAAGATGTACAAGTATATTAAACACTAGAAAATTTATAAACAGCAAAATATTATAATTGTGTTTTCACTTTGTCTTACACTCACCCACATGTAATAAATCTGTCTTTAAGTATTTTAATTCACTCTTTAAATAATATTAACACATGTAACCACATTAATGCAAATGTCACTTTCAAATTACTATTAGAAGGAAGATTCATCATTCTATTGTTTAAAGACAGAATCATAAGGTAGGGGGAGACTGATTTCAAAACATTGTGGTAACGAGATGATTTTCGGGTTTCAATGAAAAAGAATCATAGATTCTGTTAATACAGATCCTAAAGTGAGAAGATAAGAATTGGACGCACTATGTGTGCACCCTAGCATCCAGTTCACTGCAGAGCTCATGGTGTGTGGTTGGTAAATCTTAGTTAAAACACAACTTAAAAATGTTGGACCATATGTGATAACTTTATTCATCCACTTCTCTAGGGAATGGTTTCAGCTTCTCTTCTCCATTCTCCCTGTTTTTTGACTTTTTTTTTTCCTTGTTCATGAACGAAATAATATGTGGAGGCAAAGAAATAATAAGTGGGGGGAATTTCTCATCAGTCAAAATGATAATTGGGAGGTTTCTTGAGGCTGAAATAGAAAAAATGTGAGACTCTTGACATCCTACTTGACATAGTAGTTTTCATTTCTTTCTATGGATCACACCTGAATGACAAGTAAAATTCAAGGGCATATAATAAAGAGTTATAACTATAACAGTATTTGTGAAAACAGGTGTTCACTCATAACCTTAAGACTGTGTAAAAAAATAAGGATCATATTCCTAAAACAAGGACATTAATTTTATAAAAACAAATTGAAAGATATAAAACAATTTCATTCTTTAACTCTACTAGTTCTTTGGTGACATGAGTACCAGAAAAGCATCAAAATTGATCTCACTGTTAATCCTTAGAGAACAGAAAAATAGTTTCTATAGAAGTTGTGTTTGTGATTTATGATTCACTATATTTATCAAGAGTATACAAGATGGTTTTCCATCATCAGGATATACTTCAGCCCAAAATAAGGAACCATGGTTATAGAACTTGTGAAGCAATGAGTTAAATGATAATCTCCAATTCAGAATAATGCATAAACTTTACAATGGAAAATTTATATTCTGCTATGAGGAGTCTTGTTGTGTCTCCTTCTGAAGAACAAGGAAGATACAGAAAGAATTAGCATTTACATTTCCCCTCCTTTGTGGTAAACTATACACAAAGCACCTCACATATATTAATTATCTCAGATAATCCTCAAGTAAGCCTTTTATGTGATTATTATTTGAGGTTTACCAACACCTCAGGGCAACTTGATAACTTGCCTAAGGTTATACAACTAATACATTCAAGATAATGTTTAGAACACAGACACATTTGACTCTAAAATCCATGCCTTTAAAATGTCAGCTATCATCTGTTCACAGCGGCATTGCAGATTTTAATTAATGTTTTGAGATGTATTCATTGTAGAACTGGGAATGTTGTCATTGTTGTTGTTCCTGAAATCTACTTGTGTGGGTTATGACCTATGAAGCATCACAGCCGTCCATCAGAATATGATGCAAGTGAAGATAATAAAACCTGCTATGTCCATTCCCAAGGGGACGGCAAGTCTTTCATAAAATAATTTTAGCATGAAGGGTAAGGATTTTCAGAGGAATTTCTACTAGGTTCTTTTATTTGTTACATTTAAACACCCCTTCACCAAACAAATAACTTGGTTTTCCATGATGTAATACATATTTCATTATACATGCACAGAACTTGTAGGAGACAGTTTTTGCTGGAAGTAAAGAATAACCTTCATCACTGGAAGTGGCATGGGGATGGAAACCAAACCACAACCCGCTTCTCAATACAATTCAGCCTATCAGAAAAGTTATGTATAACTACACTTAGCCTGAGAGTCAGTTATTTTCTTGCAGTTGACCTATATGCACTGTAGCATTAGAAGTCTGCATAATTTGGGATTTCAAATATGTATGATCAATCCTCTTGCTTTTAATATACAAGGCTATAGATTAAACATTTTACAGTCTTGTTTACTCAGGCTCAATTTTCTCACTTTATCTCAGTTCTTAACTGACTTAAAGAAAAAGTAAGCAGAAAGCATTTTATCACATTAATGCAATACTTGCAATTTGATTTAACAATATGATAGATGAAAGGAAGAGGCTATTATATCACAATGCATTTATCATCTTTTACAAACCCTCACCTAAACAAAATTAACACTGAACCATTTCCAGTGAGGTTTCTAAAATGAGCAGCCTTGTGAAGATAGATTTTTGGTTCATAAATAACATTGGCAGAAAAAAATAAAATCACTAAATGCTATAAAAATGCAGTACTAGAATCACTAGAGTGTTGAACATTAAGTACACTACTCAGAATGGTATTCTCAAGTGTGCAAGTCATTTTTCTGCATGACAGTAACCAGTCTATTGTCACAAGATATAGACAATTGACTTTTCAGATTATTTTGATATCTGGAGCAGTCCACTGCTCCAGAAAATTCTAATTTACTAAAGAACATATTACATAAATTCATAATTAAGCCTACTGAGTTTCTGAATATCGAATATCCACTATTAATTTTTCCAAGAGTAGTAAAGTCTTGATATCTCCTCCCATACCAGAAAAGCTAATGTTTTATTACTTAACAATACAGGAAAAATTCTAGTGTGTTAGATTCTGTATGTATAACATTTTTCTTAACAATGCACAAATAATCATAACCTTTCCTTCAGTCCAACATTGTAACACAACCTTTTTTTCTATATAGTTTATCAAGATATTCTGATTTAAATAATACTTCTAAATTATCTGATCATTGCCCAGATTTCTTTAGGTTCCTGATTTTGTATTCTAATGGGAGATTCTAAAATATGACTTAGATTAAGTCCATAGTCTTGAGTTTATTCCCCAAATCCAGCCTTAACTTTCAGAGAACCTCTGATTCTGCAAGGTCACTAGCATCAGATTACCAAAAGAAGCAGGAAAGGAGGATGTCATACTTCCAATACTAGAGCTCCAACCCCTCTTGTGCTTTGAGAATGAGGACAATGGGCCAGAGGCATAGTTCCTTTGCTTTAGAAGATGTGTTCTACTTTGATGGGTCATTCAGCCAAACTCATAAGACTGGTCATTTGCAGGTGCTCCCTAAGTCTTCAATATCTCTCTCCGGTCTTTCCTGGCTCTCCTAGCTGGCTCTGTAATATGCTGGAATTTTCTTCCTCAAATATCACAGGTCATTTATCCTTCTTTTAAAAAATAAGCAAGTCATTGCTTTTTAAAGAAATCAATATTAAAACTCTGTATTTGGCAATGAGAGATCTTTACAACACAGATCCGTCACAAATCCCTGCGCATGCAATAAGACACTTCACAACCATTTTTCCTATCCTCTACATTATCTGTGCATGCTTTGCAATCTTGCACAGTAAACAAGAGTAAATATGAGTCCTACCCTCAGATGAGGATAGCAAGGAATAAGACAATGAGGAAAAAAGAAAAAAAAAAAAAAGAGCACCGCTATAAAACATATCTAAGGCAGTCAAATTATAGTACAGTATAAGAATACACAATAGGATATCTTCCTAGACTCGTAAGAAATCAGAAATGTATTTCTTTATAGAAAAGTAAAACATTAGCTGGGAATCCAGGAATGAGCAAGAGTTGGTTATTCAAACAGTAAGGTACTAGGAACAGGAGACATTTGCTCTAAAGGGACAGATTATGCATAAAGGCCAGGAGGAAAAGAGAGCATGGAAGAGAGAGGAAGGGAAGGGGCACCATGAGGAGGATTACAAACTGAAGGCAGGGAAAGAAAGAATCTGAAGATCACTGGTAAAAAAAAACACTTTTCTTAAAACAGTATGTTAAATAGTTGAAAATATAATGAGAATTTACTGATGAATCAGAAAAATCAAAGTGGGGGCCCTCCCTGGTGGTGCAGTGGGTTAAAGTGAAGCACTGCAAGCTAGCTGCAGCTGCTTCAGCATGAGTCCCATCCCTGGCCCTGGAGTTGACCCACATGGTGCAACAGACCTCTCCTGACCTGCCCGCTGCTCCCCTCAGCAGTGTCCTTCTTCACTCTGCCTGTTCTGCTCCCCACTCTGTCTCTGGTGAATCCTTTCACCATCCCTGTACTACTGGCCTGCACCCCAGTTCTGTATACATAAAGAAATAAAATCTTTAAAAAAGAAAAATCAAAACGATGTTCAGATCAGAATTACAGAAAAACCTCCTAGGGTATAGCATAGAGCTGAGTCTAAAGGCAAAGAAAATACAGTGTTGAATGGATGCAGAGAAGTGAAGTTTACCTGTGGCCAGGCACCAACCATCAAGTAGTCCCTGAGTATATGTTTACTTAACAGAGCTCTCCTGTCACTGGGAATTTGGAAAAAAAAAAAAAAAGTAACAATATAGGATATTTGTTTATTTAGCTGACAAGGTAAGTAAAGATTGGGATTCAGATTATTGGTGTTTAGTATCAGGTTAAAAATTGGTGAACTGGTGGTGAGAATTTCATGGTGAAACTATGTATTTGTACAAAAATGAAGGATGATGTAATGAATATATTAAAAAAATTAAAATTAAAAAAAAAATTGGTGTAAGGAGGGCTCTCTCTGGTGGTGTAACAGGTTAATGCACAGCACTGTGAGGCTCTCCACAATCACTGCAGCACAAGTTCAATTCCCAGCCAGGGAAGTGACCCACATGACACAGCAGACCTCTCCTATCTCACCCACTGCTCCCCTCAGCAGTATACTTTGTGGATCTGCCTTTTCTGATCCCCACTCTGTCTTTGGTGAATCCTCTCACTGCCCCTGCACCTCTGGACTGTACCCCAGTTCTGTATCAATAAATATTTAAAAAAAAAAATTGGCATGACTATTTTTCATTCACTAAGGTTGGGAGGAAATGTTTTACTGATTGGGGAATTGAGACAAACAGAAAAGGCTACAGGATAATTAAAATATAATGTTTATCCATGACTACTCTTTCACAGATCTCTTAATATCAGAAAAGCTATACTAATCACAAGAAAATATATCTTAATGTACTTTCTTACAAAATAATTGCTATAGATCTAAAACAAACATCCCTGCTGGCACAGGAGTTAAGTCTCAGCCCTATAAAACTATCTGCAACCACTATAGTAGGAGTTCAATTCCTGGCCAGAAGGTGATCTACATGGTGCAGCAGACCTCTCCTGACCTGACCAACCCACTGGTCCCATCAGCAGTGTACTTCATCGATCTGCATGTTCTTCTCCCCACTCATCTCTGGTAAATCCTCTTACCCCATATACCTCTGTCCTGTACCCCAGTACTTGCATGCAAAAAAAAAAAAAAAAAAAACGGAAAAAAAAAAAAAAGAACATTTTAGTATTGATGACTATGACATAGCTATTTTACCG